>NC_134477.1:6982573-7173221 GCF_964194025.1 Convolutriloba macropyga
TTTTCGTGCGGATCAAACGACCAGAGGAGAGAGTTTCTTTGAATCTGTCATGCGTCAGTTGTCGTTGTGCTATTTTTGTGACGCATTTAGCTGATTTTTTTTCCCCGGCATCTAAACAAAAATATTGAACATTAGGAACAGTCCCAACTAACAAGCTGTATATTGATACGTGTGAGTGTGATGAAAACCAACTTAACAATTGCAATTACTGAGTACAGTTTCTGCTTGAAAGCACAAAACTCTTAAATACGTACGCTGGCAAACTCGTCCTTAAAATTCAGGACCGACATATTCATTCCCTTTGGAGAAGAGCGGGTGCTGTGGTGGATAATTAGAGAAGTCGAAGTGTTGCACAATATGAATTCTTCGGCGCATATCTTCATAAACGTCTATTGTATTGATTCGATATAGCAGTGAATCAGTATCTGAGTACAGAACTTTGCAATCAAAATTTGGCTTCATCACTGTATAATGGAATTGGAACATGTGTAATTTGGCCACATCAAGTACACATGCCCCTACAATAGTAGGTTTGTTCCAATAAATCCACTTTTTTTGCAAATGTTATCGCAGCCATGCTCTCTCCAAAGATTTTGAACGACTTAAAATTAAAGTTTTGCGTTCTTTGTTGCACACTTTGAGCATTTCGATCAAAAACGACTTGATCACGGTTCCTTTTCGACTCGCACGTATTTCTGAACGCTTAATTGTTCACGCCTTTATAGAACTCGAAGATGTATTCGAAGATGGGTACTTGTTGTCCGGCCTCCGACTCAAAGTTCTTTACGAGCACTCTGACAGAGAGTGATATATAGTTTTCGTCCGTAGAATGTATAAATTCAAACTTTGTTTCTGGCTCACACTCTGCTAGTGCGAAACATATATGTTGAATGTCGTACTTTTTGATATCATGACCAATCATTAGCGTAAAGTTAGATGTTGTGCAACGAGTGTTACAGAGTTGATGCGCCCACCCTAGAAAATGACCATCGTAGCGACAACGGTCAAGAACAAGCTCAGCCTGATTGTTTATTTCGCTTTCACAGATCCAAATCTTGTGTTATTTTCACGTGCTGGAACAGGTCCTTGGTAGGAAGCTCGTAGAAAGCCGTAGAGAGCTCGTTTTTGGTTGTAGATGTCACGTACCAGTACGTGCAAAAATTTTACAAATTCGTTTAAAACAGTTGTCAGCTCTTTTGAGTTCAAAGTAGACAGGAGATGCTTTACTGTGTTCTGAGGCTGCTATACCAAAACCACAAGTTTCACGTTTTTCAATTGCAAATGTGTAAGAAGTAGAGGGTGAGGGTTGTGCTGTAGCGATTGGAACAAGATAAGATTCTGTGTCAAAGTATAGAACAATAGGAAGAAACCAGCATGCTTTCCAGTTTCAGAACTCTAGGGAAGTGTTGCTTTCTTTTGGCTTAAAAATTTCTGCTGCTGCATGTTCACTGCATGTTTTAACATGGTTTTGATAAGTATCTTTGTTTTACACATATGAAAACAGTTTCGACAAATACGCTGCGCTGCACGGTGCGCTATAGCTTTGAAATATGCGACAAATCGTTCGAGATTCAAGATGAGAACGTATTGATGGGCATTCTTATCGTGGAGGAGATGAAGGTCACTTGTAAAAGATTTGTTTGGCTTTTGGAGACGTAAATCATCATCAAACTTGTTCTCTCGATTCTGTAATCAAAACAGATTCATGAAGACCAATACAGTTTTAACAGTTTGATTCGTTTAGCGGGAATATTTGAATTTTTTTGATATTATTAAAGAAACACTTACCCGAAAACATTGACGCGAACGTCGTTGGCGTCTTCAAAGTATGGGATCTTGTTTATGGGCATGGGTAACTGATAGTCCCCAACTGGCTGTCGTTCAGCATTCTTGTACGTATCTGGATTCGTCTTTTCAGTTCCCGATCGACCTTCTGTCAGTAAATTGATTCGATATTTGATGTAATACGCGGCAACGAAACAGTACACGAAGCAGTTGTAGTCAACATGTTTTCGTATGTTGAGCAATGAACGGCATCCGTTCAGGAATCCAGGCAGAGCTAGTTATGAAGATGCATGCACGGGGGCAAAGGCGGCTATCTTGATTTCCATTCTGTTTACTTTGCGTAGAATCCATTCACTGCCATGTGACAAAAACATGAAGAGAATATTCAACATCTTACTCAACATCCTGAAAAAAATTTTGTTTGAGAGTCCGTCCAAGTACACTGTTGTCATTTCAGAGCCAGTAAAGATTTTGATAGCCTGTTCTTCGTTGTCATTTTCGTTACTTTCTTTGTAGAGATCCAGAGACACAACAAACTAATTTTTTTTGGCTGCATTCGAAACTTCGCTTTTTATAAGTTCAGTTATGATGTCTCTATTGTTCAGCATGAACTCCATGAGATCTTGGTCGTCCTCCGTTCCATCAATAGTGAAATCTTGAAGTGCTCCTTGAAAGGCAGATTCTGTTGGTCTTCTGCTTGTTTCACTAGTTCTCGAGGGCAGTCCATGTTGATCTCTTATTGGTGTGGCAAAGCGATCGGCAGAATCAAAGCCAATGTAGCAGTAGAGACAACATTGTACTAACGGTTTATGTCGGTTTCCGAAATGTCGTTCGAGTGTTCGTTGATCTCTTAAAGTGACATTACAGTGTTCACAGCGGTACACTGGCACTCCGACTTCATCTGGATGCAAGTTCCTTTGTTGACGATTGCAGTTGGTGCAAAACGTGAATTTGGCGTTACAAAATTTGCACGAGAAGCTCATAGTTGAATTAGTTTGAAGATAAAATGATTTTGAGTTCGAGCTAATCCAAACCTTCAACTCTCTAAAAATAACCAACGTCCTGATCGGCTGAATTTGAAAACATGTTCAACACGAAATTTCTAGGGTTTCTTTCCAATTAGTTGACTAAAGGATTACACAGGAGTTAATAATATCAATGCGCAAGGTTCACAGCCCAATTAACTAATTTAGGAGATGGATGAAGCTTTAGAAACAACATTTTTTAATCCCGTATGAGGGTGTTTAACATTTTATTCAAATTTAGTCCCTGCTTTATGCAAATTCCATCATTCGCCAGTGAGGGCGTAAATACAAATCCATTTGCATATATGATTGGTAATCTGGCTAAAGAGGGCTAGAATCATGTCGTATGCAAAGCTGAATTAAAATGCAAATACCAATGTTTTGCCGTAACATTAGGCAACATATTCGTAACTTCTATGCAATATATGCGTAATTTCTATGCAATGACGTGTTTTAGCAAGCCCTATATCGTTAAATAGCTTTATTGGTGTTCTAGTGCAACTGAATGTCTCTTTTTAAGGATAAAAAACTTGATTATTACCGTTTTTAACCAAAAACATTGAAAAAAAACATTTTTGAAAATAGATATTAATTTTAGTATAACAAGTCTCATCAATGATTACTGGAGGCTGTACCAGAATCAGTTTAGGGTTGAAAAATTTTGTAATAATAAGAAAAAAATGTTTTTAAAAATTGGAAAAAAAATTGATTTTTTTTGTTTTTTTCGCAATTTTTAATGAAACTCATACTTGGCGAACAGCTAGCTTCATCATTCTTTTGGTCAAAGTTTCACAGCGTGAGATTTTATGAAGACTAGTTTTTACAGAACTGGGAAAAAACCTCGGGAACACGATTTTTCAAAACATCTGGCAGCCACATGTTTCCAAATGAAAACAAGTGTTTGCAAAAACCGTGTTCCCGGGTTTTTTGGCCAGGATCATCATAACCTTTTATTTCTGTTACAAGGCCCTAAGAAAAACTCACTCTGAATATTTTTCAGCAAGACAACCACATCATCAATTTTTTTTCAATTTTTCTGAAAAATTGACCTTTTTTTCAGAAAAAAAGTGTTTTTTCTCCAATAGTTTTTATACCTTCAAAATGTAGTAAGAAACACAGGGATAACATTGCAACGTTAGAAATTTGCATGTTTTCAAGTTATCTGAATGAAAAAAAGTTTTTTCAAAATTTATAGTTTTAACAAATTTTTTTGCTTTTTTAAAAATAAATTTTTTTCTGTTAAAGATATGAAAAAAATTTATGGGGACCAAAAATCTGGAGTGTGTTGTTTTACATCATATGAGATACTTCTCAGTAGTTTCCTCATCAGTCTTCCACTTGTAGGGGGATAAATAAAAGACAAAATATATGACTGAACATAGATTTTGTTCTCTGTGACCCAGAAATTGTGCTCCTCCAAAATTTTTGTCAAGAGGTTTATTGTAGAGCACTTTGCGCTCAGCAAAATGTCTCCTTACAGAAATATCCAACTTTTTCGTTTTCGTTGTTTTTTTTTCGTTTTTTTCTTCAAAAATTTGCCAATTTTTTGAGCAATTTGTTCAAAAACGGTTTGAAAATGGGCAAAGACACCACTTTTCAATAAAGTTGTTCGAGTTCTATTTTGTAGACGATATTGTGCTCTATAAAAACATGTTTATACATACTTCTTCATTTGGCAAATACAGCCACGTTTACAGGTTTTCGAAAAAAGAAATTCAACTTGGCTTTAGTCCTTCGAAATTTTTTCCAGTTTTCAAAAACCAAACTAATAATAACAAAGTTTTATTTTGTACACAAGAAATTTTTAATCATAGAAATTGACGCAAGTTTTTTCTAAAAAAAACAAATTTTTGATTACTCCAATAAGCAATTTTTCAAAAGAATCAAAGTGAGAGTTTAAGTTTCCTTTCAGAACTTCTAATCAAAGAGTTTTTCACAGGGTCCATTGGAACTTCTTTTTCTTGGCGCGAGACTGACTTTTGGCGTCTCGGATTTGTCAGGTGATGTCTCTGTTCTTCTTTTTTCAATATCTGCCGTTGCTTCATGCATGTTTTCCAAAATTGTTGTGGGTGTCGTCGAGCCAGACGGTGTTCTGAAGTCGGTTGCAGACAAATTCTGCAGCAACTGACTTGTAGTTGGGAGTGAGCCGAAAATCCATGCAACTTTTTTCTCTGTAACGGGGGAGAACAGAGACGGTGAGCTCTCCGGAGTGACAGTGGCACTAAGATCAGAAGTTGGCGTTGAAACACATCCTGGTGTTGGCTCTGGTGACTCGGTAGAATGTGCAAGGCCCCATATATCTGCTAGGTCATTGCAGGCCCGAAATACTCTCAACTGGTTTTCGAAAAAGGGCACGCAGTCACAATCGTATTTGTATAGAATAATTGGAGTTTCTCTTGGTAGTGTCACAATGTCATCCGGGTAGAGGATGTGTTTACGACAAAAGTGGAACGAACCCGCCTGAATTGATAAAGTTCCGCCGAAATCTTCACTCTCCTTTTTGTCCGGCGAGGTTGCAATGAAGTTAATGAAGATTTTGTGTCTCATAAAGTGTTCAAGCGTTGTCCACTTCTCCTCTTTCTCGTTTGTTCATTTTTGTTGGATAAAAACCACAAAGTTTTTGTAAAAGGTTTGGTACACAATTGTTCGCTCTCAGACATTGTTTTGGTCACTCAGGATATGGAAAGACATTTTCTGCGTTTGAAGAAGTTTGTAGAGATAAAAACGTTTTAAAGGATTTTGGAATGCTTTGAAGAGAAAACAAGCAAATTGAATGTTTTCGATAATTGAACAAGAAAAGTTCTGAAGGTATTTTAAGCAAGAGGATATTTGTTCACAAAATTTGAATTCTGCTCAGACAGTAGATTTTCAACAAAGTTAAAGTGTTGCTGTTGCGAAACTGAAATGAAATAAAATGTAACGGGCATATTACCCCATGTAGTTTATGTTAGTTAACAATCGTTCCAGTGGCCTCTTTTCTTATCTGCGCCCTGTATACCCAAAGGCCAACTATTTTGACCCGGAGTTTTGATTAAAAAAACATATGTGCTTTATTGCTATGTCTATAACAGATTTAGGCACACGTCTTAAAACAGCACATGTATTTACAAACTTTAATTGAACGCCAGGTGTTTTTTATTAATTTGGACCAAGTTGGATAAGTATACCACACACGTGTAACCCACATATGCCACGCGCCTGAGGTGGGGGAGCACGTTGCTTGTGATTGAAACCACACTTTGGGAATTACCACACCTAACACGTATTCCCCTCTTATCAGTCAGTTTATTTGAAACTCGTGGTGTTAGGGACTATTACCAGTGTGTATTTGTGTTTTTGTGTGGTCATGTGCGTGTGTTATCAAGGCTATGGCAAGAATTCCTCGTGTTGTTCTAAATACAACTCCGCGACATGTCAAGAAAAAGGGAAATACACGAACCTCTGAAGATTTTGATATATGTAAATTACTTGAAACACCCTTATCAGTGCCGTTCTGGAATGAATTGTGAACATTTGAATAATTTAAGCTTTCGCTAACAGTTGACTACGTTCTACAACGAAAACTTCCAAGCTAATTTGATACAGATGCCTTTCACTGCTAGCAAAAATAAAGAATACGGTGATTGCTATTTCGATATATCTAAAACAGAAAAGAGGTTAATAAGAGCTACTCTCAAAACCTATGAAAACAACGGGACGTATGTCTTTTTGAAACTTTTTAAGAGAAAAGACAATGAATAGGTATTTGATCAGAGAATATTCCTTGCAACAGAGGAATTTGACAATCATATGAATAAAGTGGCAAGATACGAAACTCGGTGCAAGAGTCAGAAGAGAAAAAAGAGACTTCTAATGCTAAAAAACCGATCGCTAAAAAACCTAAACTAGCGGAAAAAGAATCTGGATGCGAATCCGCGTCCTCATCCTCGGCTGCTTCCGCAGATTAATCACAATGGTTGAAGCAATGTTTTAACGATTGCCAGGTTACTTCAAACAATTTCAGAAGGCGTTCAAATTCTCAGTTTGAGATAAAAAACCGGAGTTAAATGGTACAAAAAATTTTGCTGTGCGTGTTCATTTTGAAAACTAACCATTACCATGTTTTGGTGGATACATAAGACGTGATAAAGTCTTCAGACAAATCAAAGTTTAAAAAAAGCTGTACAGTGCCTTGTCTCTGCACGACATTCAAGATTTTGTTTGCCAATTCAAAAACCCTAGAGCAGAATGGAGAAACTTTTCAAAAGCTTGTTTTGGCAGTTGAATGCAACAAAAATTTGAGCATAGTCTCTCACTCAATTCAGAAACTGTTGCCAAACTTCTCTAACGTAGCTGTTAATCAGAAGCTCAACAACAACAACAGCAGCAACGTAACGTTGAATGAAGACAATCAACGACAACTACAGCAAGGAAGCAGCGCACAGTTTCAACTACATCAAAAGTTATTGCAAAATTGTATCACAAAGTCCAAAAACCAACAAACTCAAACTGATAGCTTTGCAATTAAATCTCTAAAGAGATTTCAAAATATCTTGTCTGGGCCACACTCAGGTGATTTCTGCCAAATAATTGACATTTTTTGAGCAGATATGGTATTTTGCTTGTTGATACTGATCTTTTGTTTGTACGCATAGTGTATGAAGAGAAAATAAAATTTTGAAAAAAAATTTATTCAACTAAGCAGAGTTTTAGTAGAGATAGTTAGTGCATCATATGAAGCGGAAATCGAATCAAATCAAAATCACATCCTTTTTTAGAATTTCTGTTTTGTTATAAACGTAATGAGCATAAAAAACACAAAATAAGCCACACAAAATGGAGTTTTGTGTTTGTATAGGTTGATTCATACACTTTTTGAATATCAAGCGCAGCAGAGGCCAGTCTGTTGTACAAACATTTGTATGATGTTAGTTTCTGTCCAAGCGGATCAGCAAAAATATAATTGCCATTCTTCCTACAAAAAAGTGTCCAATGTGTTCCAATAGAATCAGAGCTGGATACATTCACAATAATGAATCTGTGATAATTTCAAGGGAAATTTATCAGCTGCAAAGATATCATCTAAATTGTAGTTTAAAAGTTTACATGCTTGAATAAGGCTGTTTTTTTGTCTTCGTCCATTAGTTTGCCAGAATATGATTTTTCGAAACTTTTCCAGCCGAATCGATGAAAATAGTACTCGCTTTCTCACCAATAATGAAAATTTCTATATTACTTGGCAAGGCAGCTGAAAACTTGAGTTCAATTGAAATTGAACAATTGGCGAGTTCATGGTGAATAAATCATGCGACGCCTGATGAGTGCTAGTGAGATCAAACACCATAATAAAATGGCTCGGGTACTCAGACAATTCAATTTTATGACCATTGTCAATATAGGATAAGTCTGACATTGTGTTGAAATACAAGCGTTTTTCATCAGTTGTATTTATTGGACTGTCAACAACAGGAAATCCATTTCGGTAAATACAAAACCGCTCCAGATTGAATTTACGAAAGTGAAAAGGATTGAGTTGTTAGCTTCCCAAATATGCTTCATTTGTGTTAAGGCATATAACTAGACGTCGAATTGGCTCCCTGCTGAAAACATCCTCTTTTTTCCAGCTTTGCAAGCCAGTGGAAGCAAGAAACGCTTTAATTATGGTCTCTAAATAAAGATAGGACGCTGGACTTGATAGTAAATTTTTTCAACTGCCGAAACCACGTCATCTTTCAACGTCATTTTTCTCATATACCAAATAGCTTTTGATTTTTACTTTGTATGATTTTGCAGCATCGTCGGAAATTGTTTCAAAATCATCTAATGATCGTCGAAAAGAAATTCGCATTGTCACACCACTCAAAAGATGTCGATTAAAAAAATCTAAAACAGTTAAAAAAAAATTTACAGCTACTTTTCCATAGAAAGTACTTTCGACAGATTGTCTAACCAAAGCTTTTCGTCTGTTAACTTCAGCTGCCGGAATTGCCCCGGGGTCCTCTTCGTATGAACAACCTTGCCAAGCCACTTCAATTCAGTTTCAATGAAACTTTTGTCAGCATAATTTCCATTTGCATTTGATATTTTTAATCCGTTGGCAGATACTGTGCAGTCAGAAAAGAGCGAATGTAAAACATTATCGCAGAAGTAAGGGGCGTCTGTTTTGGTTACTTCTGCTGCAGCTTCAGCATCATATTTCAAATCAGCTTCAGAACCTTGAACTATCTTGCATTTGATTTCCAGGAATATTTTTTGTAAGTCAATAAAATTATTTCTGTCTCCAGCCACCTCAAATTCAAGCATGGGTCTCTTAGGGCTGTACACCGGCCCTACTTTTTGACAAAAACTACCATCAAGAGTTACAGAAGCGCTGGTTTTTCAAACAAATCCAGGGAACTCTGTGTAGTCTCTGTTGGTAACATATTAACGATCATCTTTAACTTCAGCAAAGAAATCCGACCGACTTCTTTTCGGCTGTTTGTTTTTTGAAATGTCTGTCTTTCTTATATTAATACTTTTTCTAGCCTTTGAACCAGAACGTTTAGACCGTCTCCAATTCATTCTGTTTTGTCGTCGCATTCGCAGTGCTAACTAGCCTCATGTTTGCTTTTTGAGTGTATTCGAAAAAGTGTTTTTCAACGCCTGCTTTGCTGATTTTTTTGCTGACAACATCCACTAATTCTGCTACACTTTGTAGGAGATTTTTTTTCCGATACGTTTTGCTGCGGGTAGAATGAATTTTCGTGCAAGCGGTAAGGCGATTCGACCTATGCCACTTGTCAAAGCTCCAAAGGCGCTTCCTCTTTGTCAATAGTGTCCAGATAAATAAAGCAACGAAGATGCTTGATTGGTATAGTACAATTCCATTGTTTTACTCACCAAATTTTTTGAACTGTAACGTCAATATTACTTGACCGGTCGCTGAAAATGGAATTAATTGACCTGTTTCGGTACGTAACACTATGGAAATTGGTTGAATCGTATTTGAATGTAGTTTTTTATAGTCTAATTTTTAAAAAACTATTCTATCTGTTGGTTCAAGTTCACACACGCTACTTTTTCAGACGTTGTTTTGAATCAATGACGCGTAATAACGGTGCCATAGCGTTACCAAAATACTGATACTCGATTATATTTGTGCAAATGAATATTAGGTGCTTACCCGCGCACAGATCAGCAGGGAATTCTCTATAATAGGCTTTTGTCTCATCGCTCTTCATTTATTTATTTGACGTAGCTGTATTAATTTTGTACCCAATATGTACACCATGTTTATCTGGAATTCCTGTAAAACCCACAAAACTGGGTATTTCTTCAATAGGAAAAGTTATTCCCTCATTTTTACAAAAAAAGTATTTCACTTAGAACTACCCTCTCATCGCCAGATAGTTGAATTTCATCGTTGAAAAAGTTTCTGAACGAAGCTAGTGTGTTTTGATCAAAAAACTCAATTGAGGCGCTGAAAATAACACGTACCGTAAACTGGCCTTCGAATCGTTTACTTCCCATTTTTTAGAGGAGACCCTCGTACTAGTTGAAGCTCGGGTTGATAGAATTTATCCTGGATAATTTCTTCATCCGAATCAATATGAAATTACGTGGGAGGATGCAAGGTCAGGATAGATGCGATTTCAAATACCTCGTCAGTAAACGACTGTTTGTAGCCCTTCCCGAGAGTCTCCTCTTTTTTCACTTTGCGCACTAAATCACCAATATAAAATTTAGGTTTTTGAGAATTTGCTGTATTTCCAGTCAAGGACACAAGCCTTGGAACGTCTTTCTTTGTGACTTTGTTCGAAGCGAGCTTTATTGTCCAATTTACTCTGGAATTGATTGTGTTAATGAACGCATCTAATTTGTCTAGATATGAATTAGTCCACATTTCTTCTAAATATCTGTAGATTATATTTTTCAAAGAGCGTATATTTCTTTCCGCAAAAGCAGACTTTTTTGCACTGAACGTACTGTATAAAAGAATTCCGCATTCAGTGCATAAAGCTTTGAAGGCACCTAGGAACTCTGTACCATCATCAACCCAAACTTTCTCAGGTTGTCTATGCTTGATCATCTTTTTGAGGACCTGTGCTGTCTCTGTAGCATATTTCGTTCTCAGTGGCTCAATCCTGAGATATTTTGACAAAGAGTCAACATCCACAAGCAAATATTTTACACCACGGTTGTATTTTGCAAGTAGTATCAACATATGCTAGATCTACGGACCAGATCTCATTTATGTCGTTAGCAGCAACTTTCAGCCTTGGAAACCTGATGCGACCTGAACGGTATTTGTTGCAAGATGGTTCCGTTTCCAGATACATTTTAATTTTCTTCGTTGATGAATTACTCAAATTTTGCAATCTCTTTGCGCTTCCAAATGACGCAGGACCGTTTAAATAGAGCTTGTCAAGTTTCCGCATATCGTCAGTAGATATGCCAGTCTTTTCTACGCGCCTCTTCCGCTGTCTTCTCCTTAATTTCAACGACTCTTTGCTTTTCCTTTGGTTCAGACCGTCTTCCTTCTTACTCTTTTTTGTTTTTTGCTTCGGTTGTCTTGATGCAGTTTCCTTTTAGCGTGAGTACAACTTCTTTAGCGTGAGTATTATAAACCAAGTCAGCCGATATATCAAGTTCACTCAATATTTTGGAATGCTTTGACAAGTCAATTTTTTGTGGGTTGTTGTAAATTGTACAAAAAGCTTGTTACATCTACTCCTTCAAGCTCATCGTTAATGTGCAGAATGTTAGTCTCTTCACTAATAGAAACACTAATTGAATTGAAAATTTTATTTAGGATAATTGCAGCTCTTTTGGTTTTGTTTCCGTCCACTAGTTTCAGTTCAAACATTATTGAGTCGAATGCTGAATCCCTCCTTTTTTCACTTTTGGCTCTATTTCACTGTCATCAGTTAACAACTATTCAGTTCTTTCATCGTCTGCATCAATTGATGCATCACCGCTACTCTTTGTTCTCTAGATCGGCCTATCAGTGTTAGTGTCCGCATCTTGTACTTTCTTGCAAACTGAGTTGCTTTTGGCTGATACATTGGATTATCAAATATTTCTTCCTTGGTTGAGTTTTTTGAAATGACTATTCATTTGGGGATCAAAACGAACTCCTCTACATGCATTATAAGACCTTCAAGTAAATATAGCACGACAATCCCAATGATCGAATGAGTTCTGGTTTTTTGGCTAAAATGTTTCGCCTTTTCTCTAAATGTGTTTCCTTTGATAACAATTGTTGAAATGATTTCTCCTGATTTTTAAGTAACTGCTTGTTCACTGGAACGTTGCCATTGATCACATTGAGCAAACACTCAGAGAAATTTTATAAAGCTATTTTGTGCTTGTTTTAGGAACTTTTTCAAATTGCTCTTGGGCAGCTCGTGTAATTGCTTTAGCACACATAGCTCTTTCTCTCTCATCTGTCAAAGTAGTGATAACTGCTTTGGAGGACGGTAGATAAAAAATTGTTGGACCTGGTTGTACAATATTTGAACAATAACGCAAGGAGTCTGATGTTTTTGGATCTAAGTCGTTGAGTGAGTGTCCAAAAGGTTGTTTTGTCTCAAGTTCATAGCTTTCCTTCAAAAAATTTTTATTGTTCAACTGTTTTCCAACATAGGTGATCTGTTGTATGTCTCTAGGGGATTTGAGCAAAATGATATGGGTTGTGTTCAGATCAATTATTCGCGACCATTTACTCTGTTGAATTAAGTTATGCTTAACAAAAATCTCACTAATGTTTTTATGGCGTCCGGCAGTTGCAAGTTTTGAAAATTCTTTGTCATTGAAAACTTCTTCACACGAATCGTCAAACGCAAGCAGACAATTTTCCAGCTGAGAAATGAATTCGAATCCAGAAAAATTAGTGAAAAAAATGTTCACTTTACGCTCTATTGTGCTGAACTTTGGCTGCTCGTGTTGATAGAAGTAGTAAATAGAACTAAAATTTGGATAGAAGGTGTTTCTCAATAACATTTGAAATTTAAGTTCTGTTTTTCCAAAACACGACGGACCACAAACAGCCACAAAATGCCTATCGCTAGTGGATATTATTTTGTTCATAGCTTTGGGTTTGGAAGAGCGTTGCCAACTGTGCACGAAAGCAATGAAAACCAAAATGTTGATTCTTCACAATCAAGTTGCTAAAACACAAACTTGGTTAAAGACACTACGATAAGAAAAATTATTATTAAAATTTGAGTAAAACAGACGACTTCGGATCGTGGTAGCCGAGAAATAAAAAACTTCAACAACCGCCTCTCTTGAAATTCCTCTTTAAAAACTAAAGCATCCAAACCCCCTACATTAGCGGAGTCTATCTGGTCTTGTTTGACACTTATTAGAAATTAAAATATATGCAAAAATGAATTAACACTCAGTTTTTTTAATTTAGATTGCTTTTTGTTAGTCTCTCTTTCAATCCAAAAGAATTCATAAGTAGTATTTGTAGAGTCTTTGTCGTCTTTTTTGTAAGTCACTTTATAGTTTGCCTGCATGCCGTAACCACTTCCATAGTAGACAATAGACTCTTCGTTGCCTTCACTGACACACATTTTAATTTCATCGGGGAGATTGTTATCGTCCGACGGTACTCGAACTGGTGCTGGCCACTTCGGCGTAGGTAAAGGGGTTAGTTTCAGTTTTCTCATTTTCTGTTGTAACGACATGGTACATTTGAAAATATTGAATAATGAAAAATAATGAAAAATAATCCTTCGGTTTCTCAATTTCTTTAGTGTTGCAGAGAATCTGTTGTTTTCGCAGAATATTATGGCCCCGTGATTCTATTTTCTCTTCTTTTAATAAAGTCAATATCAACTGATTATCTTTTGTATGTAACTGCATACTGTCAAGCTTGGAGATAAATTCACTTCAAGAACTGATGGAGCTGCCTTCTCCACTCGACGGCTCATTGGATGGCAGAGAGGTCCAATAGAAATACACTTGTGCTTTCTCTTTAGCACAATTTTTCCTCTTTTGCTTTTCCGGTAGGTAGAAAGAGTGCAGAGCTGAAGTAATATTATCAATTGGCAATTTAATATCTTCAACTTTTGGACATAGAAGAGTTTCCAATTTTGTTACCTCTTTCTGCAAGAGAGTTTAGTGTGATTATGTTTTCTCTTTCCCTTTGGCATAAAATTTCCCTAACGGAAACCGAAGTTTAATGACGACGAAAATTGGTGATAGAAACCAGTAAGGATAAGTACCGCTGTTCCAAGGCAAACCATGTAAAATATAGTAACCCACTTATGAGATCTCCTGTCACTTGCGGAAAGTGATTTGCAGGAAACTGGCGGAAGAAAAGGAATTGTTTCCGAATAATTATTTGAACAAAGCGATAAATCTTTTACTATAAAACCAGTTTTCTTGTAACGAAACCTTCAAAATCCAATATCACTATTTCTTGTTCCAGCATTCCAACAATGTGAACAAAATGTTTTGAACGTCTTCACAAACAAACAAACAGCCAATCTCGTGATGTGACCCAAATACTCGTTCGTAATTGGACAAGGCAACAGATAGGAGTATCCAGGGCCTATATGACTGTATTCTGCTATAAAACCCGATGCGTCGTTGAGTATTGCATGAAGTCGCAGTATTTTGAACGATTTGAAGTAGTTGTCCAGCAAGGAATTATCAATTCCAATTAGACCACTATACGGTCTCAGCTTCAATGGTGCCTCCAAGTCGATATCAGGATCAAGGTATTGACAAGCAGCAAGAAAATACAGAAACATTTCACTGTACTTTTGATAATTGTTCTTTATCTCCAGGTAAAATTCAAGAATTTTTTTTAAATCAATGGTTGCTATCGTTTTGGCCATCCTTTTCAACAAATATTATTCTGGGAAAATGAATCCTAATCTAACCTCCTAGGATTGACCACTTGAGTTCCCAACCAAAGTATATTCACTCAAATAAAGGTAGCGAACATACCATTAACATGAAGGATCATCCCTCTCTCACACTCGCGAAATATATATACCAACAATAAGCCGCCAGACAAATACATGTAGCGCAATTACCACTTTCTTAACATAAAAGATCTCCCCTAAGGTGTCAGTGATCCCACTCTGACGAAAGGATCTCCAAAGGATCCACCCTGATCTTCCTGTATATATACGATACTACTCCTATGACTACCACTTTCTGCAAAAATTGTCGATGTTATATAAGGATTTGAGCTAATGCCGGGATTGCAGCTATCCTAAATAGAAAAACTGGGATAATCTGTGACACGCTCTTAGCTCTCAAATACGCCCACTTTATCTTTTTCCGAGTTTTTTCTAAAAACTGATTCATTGAAGTCTCTAAATATTTTTCACTTTTCGTGGTGTATAGTGAAAACTTTAACAAAAAGAACCAAAAGCAACAATCGCAGAAAAAACAATTGTAAACAATAGCAAGTTAGTTGGTTTCCATATATTTTATAACCAGAACAGTTTTAAAATATGAGATTTTGCACTACTATATTCTAGTTCAACAATTCTAAAAGGAGCAAAAAAATTTTCAACCTAATTGAGGTATTAGACAGAAAGTTTAAGAGTCATAACTATTGAACAGCAATAATAAAGAAAAAAAATCCAATTTTAAACAAAAAACCAAAAAATGTCTGAAAAATTGAAAGGTTCAAGAGCAACACAATATTACACCTAAGAGTAGAAGACCGATTGAAATTCAGCCAAAGCATGGATCACAAAAAATGTTATAAAAGTAGAAGGGGAGTAGTTTTTCATTGGAACGTTTAAATTAATAGTGGAACTATTGACATCCTAATTAATAAAAAAATTCAACACAATTTCCACATCTCCAAACAGATTTGACAGTGCGTAGATTGACTGTTCAAACTAATAAATAATGCACTTTGAAAGTTGACTTTTAACCAAAGCAAGCGTTTCTTCGGTTATTGGATTCATAATGTCAGCATTCTAAAGGCGGAAGTAAGTTATGAGAGAACCTCAAGCTATCAAAATAAATAAAAAAAAGCTCATTTTAATTTTTCTTATTTATTTTAACATTCAAAAACCCTAGGGTCAAAATTCTGAAAATTTCTGTAGGAAATTTCTCTACCACGTTTTTAAATAACATTATCAGAACACTTTTGGATAGAACGTCGCAAAAAATTGTGTTCCACAGTTATTCGATGTTTAAAATTTGAAGTCATGTGTCTCCTAGAGTTTTTCCACAAAGTCTCGAGAAGATATTGAACCTGGAGAAAACAAAAAAGATTTGTTGTCTTGAAATCATACAATGGATTGTTTGCCTTCCCTTGACAACACAAGTTGAACAATCCGTTCCTCTAGAGATTTTTAAACTTTAAAAATATAGACTGAATTTTTTTCTATTTGAAATTTTGTGAGTGATGCAATGAACCCAATGCGTTTGGAAAAGAGGCGAAGAAGATATTTTCCGTAGCCTTGGAGAGTTTGAAAAATCTAAACTAGAGAATCAAATAGAGAGCAACACAATATTACATCTAAGAGTAGAAGACCCATTGAAATTCAGCCAAAGCATGGATCACAAAAAATGTTATAAAAGTAAAAGGGGAGTAATTTTTCATTGGAACGTTAAAATTAATAGTGGAACTATTGACATCCTAATTAATATAAAAAATCAACACAATTTCCACATCTCCAAACAGATTTGACAGTGCGTAGATTGACTGTTCAAACTAATAAATAATGCACTTTGAAAGTTGACTTTTAACCAAAGCAAGCGTTTCTTCGGTTATTGGATTCATAATGTCAGCATTCTAAAGGCGCAAGTAAGTTATGAGAGAACCTCAAGCTATCAAAATAAATAAAAAAGTGCTCATTTTAATTTTTCTTATTTATTTTAACATTCAAAAACCCTAGGGTCAAAATTCTGAAAATTTCTGTAGGAAATTTCTCTACCACGTTTTTAAATAACATTATCAGAACACTTTTGGATAGAACGTCGCAAAAAATTGTGTTCCACAGTTATTCGATGTTTAAAATTTGAAGTCATGTGTCTCCTAGAGTTTTTCCACAAAGTCTCGAGAAGATATTGAACCTGGAGAAAACAAAAAAGGTTTGTTGTCTTGAAATCATACAATGGATTGTTTGCCTTCCCTTGACAACACAAGTTGAACAATCCGTTCCTCTAGAGATTTTTAAACTTTAAAAATATAGACTGAATTTTTTTCTATTTGAAATTTTGTGAGTGATGCAATGAACCCAATGCGTTTGGAAAAGAGGCGAAGAAGATATTTTCCGTAGCCTTGGAGAGTTTGAAAAATCTAAACTAGAGAATCAAATAGAGAGCAACACAATATTACATCTAAGAGTAGAAGACCGATTGAAATTCAGCCAAAGCGTGGATCACAAAAAATGTTATAAAAGTAAAAGGGGATTAATTTTTCATTGGAACGTTAAAATTAATAGTGGAACTATTGACATCCTAATTAATAAAAAAATTCAACACAATTTCCACATCTCCAAACAGATTTGACAGTGCGTAGATTGACTGTTCAAACTAATAAATAATGCACTTTGAAAGTTGACTTTTAACCAAAGCAAGCGTTTCTTCGGTTATTGGATTCATAATGTCAGCATTCTAAAGGCGCAAGTAAGTTATGAGAGAACCTCAAGCTATCAAAATAAATAAAAAAGTGCTCATTTTAATTTTTCTTATTTATTTTAACATTCAAAAACCCTAGGGTCAAAATTCTGAAAATTTCTGTAGGAAATTTCTCTACCACGTTTTTAAATAACATTATCAGAACACTTTTGGATAGAACGTCGCAAAAAATTGTGTTCCACAGTTATTCGATGTTTAAAATTTGAAGTCATGTGTCTCCTAGAGTTTTTCCACAAAGTCTCGAGAAGATATTGAACCTGGAGAAAACAAAAAAGGTTTGTTGTCTTGAAATCATACAATGGATTGTTTGCCTTCCCTTGACAACACAAGTTGAACAATCCGTTCCTCTAGAGATTTTTAAACTTTAAAAATATATACTGAATTTTTTTCTATTTGAAATTTTGTGAGTGATGCAATGAACCCAATGCGTTTGGAAAAGAGGCGAAGAAGATATTTTCCGTAGCCTTGGAGAGTTTGAAAAATCTAAACTAGAGAATCAAATAGAGAGCAACACAATACTACATCTAAGAGTAGAAGACCGATTGAAATTCAGCCAAAGCGTGGATCACAAAAAATGTTATAAAAGTAAAAGGGGAGTAATTTTTCATTGGAACGTTAAAATTAATAGTGGAACTATTGACATCCTAATTAATAAAAAAATTCAACACAATTTCCACATCTCCAAACAGATTTGACAGTGCGTAGATTGACTGTTCAAACTAATAAATAATGCACTTTGAAAGTTGACTTTTAACCAAAGCAAGCGTTTCTTCGGTTATTGGATTCATAATGTCAGCATTCTAAAGGCGGAAGTTAGTTATGAGAGAACCTCAAGCTATCAAAATAAATAAAAAAGTGCTCATTTTAATTTTTTTTATTTATTTTAACATTCAAAAACCCTAGGGTCAAAATTCTGAAAATTTCTGTAAGAAATTTCTCTACCACGTTTTGAAATAACATTATCAGAACACTTTTGGATAGAACGTCTCAAAAAATTGTGTTCCACAGATATCCGATGTTTAAACTTTGAAGTCATGTGTCTCCTAGAGTTTTTCCACAAAGTCTCGAGAAGATATTGAACCTGGAGAAAACAAAAGAGGTTTGTTGTCTTGAAATCATACAATGGATTGTTTGCCTTCCCTTGACAACACAAGTTGAAAAATCCGTTCCTCTAGAGATTTTTAAACTTTAAAAATATAGACTGAATTTTTTTCTATTTGAAATCTTGTGAGTGATGCAATGAACCCAATGCGTTTGGAAAAGAGGCGAAGAAGATATTTTCCGTAACCTTGGAGAGTTTGAAAAATCTAAACTAGAGAATCAAATAGAGAATCAAATCAAAACTACAAATAGAGAATCGAATCAAAATAGAGAATCAAATCAAAACTACAAAACTAATTTAATTAAATTTCCAAATGAAGTGATGGTACTATATCCTGCACGTCGGAACATGGCCGAAAGGAGGCGAGAATATCCAATTTAGACAGTTGTCCAAGTTTTCACAAAGAAAACTATACGTGAAGAAGATTCCTGGGACTATATTCTGGGCTTTTATTTCCCTTACGCTGCGAAAAACAGGATATGTTTAATTAAAAATGTGAAATGTTCTTACATCAATAAGAGCCAAAAATGGTAGGTTGAGATCAGACATAATATTTTTTTGGATTTTTCAGTTTTGGATATATTTTATTCATAATTTTTGTAATCAAGTAGTAATATATTCCACATATGTAAGCGAATTTCAGCTGTAGCAAAAAAAAAATTCTATTTAAAGATCCTCAATGCGGCAAAAATACATCTAATTTTACGAGCAAGCTAAAAATTTAGTTCATTTAGAAGAACCGTAAGATTTTTCGGCTCCTGTTTGTTTTCTGTTAGTAGGTAACAAACATTTTTTGCTCAAAATCTCAGTCTGAGACGTGAATTTTACATTGCTGTTTACATGTGATTCCCCATGTCTTTGTTTTTTGGAGAGTGTTATATTTTGCGAAACTTTACTCAGTAACATTTACAACTATTTAGTGCATTATAATCCCGATAGTTGTTTCATTGGTTAAACCATTTAAATCTTTTGATGATTTGTGGGAAATTATTGTTAAAAGTTTAACAAATTTCTGATGAGTACCCTGCGCCAGAATTTTTCTTTGACCGACTTAGAGTTTTTTTAGTCAACCAAGCATTGATTACTTTTGGTTTTAAAAAATAAATTGATCTCATGTGAAACCTGTCTTGATTCACACATGCATCCATTACGAAACTCTGTTTAAAGCGTTATCTATAGACACCTTGCAAAATTTTAATTCTATCCAACCTGTTATAACGCTAATTCATTTCTTCAAAAATAAGTTTTCAGCTCAGTAAAGTTGAATAGAAAGTTTTTACTATCTGAAGGCCCGTGAATAAAAAAGTGGGCATGCTATATTGGTTTTACATTTTACTGTTTTAGATGATACCAATTTCGTGAAGATCAAAACTATGTTGGCAAAAACTAGTAGATCAAAATTAGAACGAAAACATTTACGTAAAAAATAAATTGTCTGCTTCAGACGATTTTCAATGAATTGAATTACCTTCACTCAGTTAAAACAAAATCAATTGAAACAAGCAAACTTTGGTGTCCCAATCATGAGCATAGTTTGAATTCTCAACCACAAAATGTGTTATTTTGGGATGTTGTTCGTCGTCTCCTATTAAGCCCAGTAACAATTTTTTTGAATTCAAAATCTCTGTTTGAGGTCTTGAGTATATAATACACGTCAAGGAGAAGTATATTAACTTTAACCTGATAGTTAAGGGTTCTGGCTAAAATTGAGCCAATATCTTTTGATGATGTTCTCTAGTACCCATAACGGTTGTACCCTCTTACCCTCTCGTACCCTCTCAAATGAATGGGTTGTTTGTGTTTTTTTCGAGGGTATTTAGGATACCAGGGGTGATAATTCTGTGTTAAGAAATGTAGTCGTACCAATGTAGTCGTAGGTGATAATTCTGTATTAAGAAATGTAGTCGTACCATTTATACTACACCATACAAGAAATGTAGTCGTTCCATTAAGAAATGTAGTCTTGCCATTCAATAAAAGAGAAAACAAAAGAGGTTTGTTGTCTTGAAATCATACAATGGATTGTTTGCCTTCCCTTGACAACACAAGTTGAACAATTCTTTCCTCTAGAGATATTGAACTTTAAAAATATAGACTGAATTTTTTTCTATTTGAAATTTTGTGAGTGATGCAATGAACCCAATGCGTTTGGAAAAGAGGCGAAAAAGATATTTTCCGTTGCCTTGGAGAGTTTGAAAAATCTAAACTAGAGAATCAAATAGAGAATCAAATCAAAACTACAAATAGAGAATCAAATCAAAATAGAGAATCAAATCAAAACTACAAAACTAACTTAATTAAATTTATAAATGAAGTGATTGTAATATATCCTGCACGTCGGAACATGGCCGAAAGGAGGCGAGAATATCCAATTTAGACAGTTGTCCAAGTTTTCATGAAGAAAACTATATGTGAAGAAGATTCTTGGGACTATATTCTGGGCTTTTATTTCACTTACGCTGCGAAAAACAGGATATGTTTGTTTAAAAATGTGAAATGTTCTTACATCAATAACAGCCAAAAATGGTAGGTTGAGATCAGACATAATATTTTTTTTGGATTTTTCAGTTTTGGATATTTTTTATTCATAATTTTTGGAATCAAGTTGTAATAAATTCCAAATATGTAAGCGAATTTCAGCTGTAGCAAAAAAAATCTATTTTAAGATCTTCAATGCGGCAAAAATACATCTAACTTTACGAGCAAGTTAAAAATTTAGTTCATTTAGAAGAACCGTAAGATTTTTTCGGCTCCTGTTTGTTTTCTGTTAGTAGGTAACAGACATTTTTGCTCAAAATCTCAGTCTGAGACGTGAATATTACATTGCTGTTTAAATTTGATTCACCATTTCTTTGTTTTTTGGAGAGTGTGATATTTTGCGAAACTTTACTCAGTAACATTTACAACTATTTAGTGCATTATAATCCCGATAGTTGTTTCATTGGTTAAACCATTTAAATCTTTTAATGATTTGTGGGAAATTATTGTTAAAAGTTTATCAAATTTCTGATGAGTATCCTGCGCCGGAATTTTTCTTTGACCGACTTAGAGTTTTTTTTAGTCAACCAAGCATTGAATACTTTTGGTTTTAAAAAACAAATTGATCTCATGTGAAACCTATCTTGATTCTTACATGCATTCATTACGAAACTCTGCTTAAAGCGTTATCTATAGACACCTTGCAAAATTTTAATTCTATCCAGCCTGTTATAACGCTAATTCATTTCTTCAAAAATAAGTTTTCAGCTCAGTAAAGTTGAATAGAAAGTTTTTACAAAAATAAAAAAAGTGGGCATGCTATATTGGTTTTACATTTTACTGTTTTAGATGATACCAATTTCGTGAAGGTCAAAAAATTATGTTGGCAAAAACTAGAAGATCAAAATTAGAACGAAAACCTTTACGTAAAAAATATATTGTCTGCTTCAGACGATTTTCAATGAATTGAATTACCTTCACTCAGTTAAAACAAAATCACTTGAAACAAACAAACTTTGCTGTCCCAATCATGAGCATAGTTTGAATTCTCAACCACAAAAAGTGTTAGTTTGGGATATTGTTCGCCGTCTCATATTAAGCCCAGTAACATTTTCTCTGAATTCAAAATCTCTGTTTGAGGTCTTGAGTATATAATACACGTCAAGGAGAAGTATATTAACTTTAACCTGATAGTTAAGGGTTCTGGCTAAAGTTGAGCCAAAATCTTTTGATGATGTTCTCTAGTACCCATAACGGTTGTACCCTCTTACCCTCTCGTACCCTCTCAAATGAATGGGTTGTTTGTGTTTTTTTCGAGGGTGTTTAGGATACCAGGGGTGATAATTCTGTTTTAAAAAATGTAGTCGTACCATTCATGTTGCTGTCAACCGCAGAAGCTGTTTGTTTAATTAAAGCTTCGCCCTCAAGGGGCACTCCTCCTATGTACTTCCATTCATTGCCAGTCACAGACACAAGAGCATATTGAACAAGTACACTGGAAGCTAATGTGGCCACGTTCATGTCGCTAAAATACAGAAATTAATAATTTGAAACAGTGATTAAAAACACAAAAATTACTCATATGTTCTCGGTTTAGACTTCGACTCATAAAAAGAACAAAGAACCTCAAAAACAGAAGGTAGAAAAAAGAACACTGAGATGCAGTCACACAACTGCGTTGAATTGGAAAAAAACGCTTTTCAAGGGATGAATTTGATTTTTATTTTGCGTTTTGTACCCCGGCAACGTGGAGGTCCCCGTCATATATCCAGAATCTTTTCTTCTATTGGTTTTTTGGTTGAGAATTTATCTTGAGGCAACGCCAAAATATCTTTCCAAAGAATAAAGAACACTTTCGCAGTTGGCAATGATTCAAAAGAGTTCGATTACTTTGACGTACGATCGTTTCTCTTTATAAAAGCGTCAAAAGTCAGTTTTTCCGGAAACAAAAATTTCTTGTTGACGTTCTTCAGCTTCTTAAAGGCGACAGTTAACATGTATAATATAGGCAAAATTAAATGCGAGCTTTTGAAACTCTGTTTTATATTGACAAAATTGCCATCTTTACATTTTGGTTCGACACCAATTCAAGTGCAACAAATTCCGCAAGCCTATAATAAACATAATGGTTTAGTTGCAATTTAGTTGTCAACAATTTCCTTGCCGATTTCTATATGTTGAGCTTAATTCTGCGGCTCATATGAGGAAAAAAACAAATTTCAGTAGTAACAAACCAGTACACCTGAGCCCACTTTTTGGCACAATTTACGCAAACATGTTCGATCATGCGCGCGGATGGAAAATTCTTGGCAATTATTCCCTATATGTTAGGATTGTTGCCTGAATATGTTATGGACTTACCTTAACTTCATTTTGAAGCAAACAGGTTTATAAGTTGATAAGGGATAATAACACACTGTGGAGAATACTGTTTGTTTACCCGACAAATGCCTAAGGGCTATAAATCTAGTCTATATTTGTCATGAATGCTTTTTTGCAGAGTACCCGAAATCTGGGGCGTCTAAGGTTAATAAAAAATATATTGGTTTCGCGTATGCAGACTCAAAGATTTCTCATGTTGAATATAGTAATTTTAACTACATGTGAAACGTCTGGGTTGGGAAGCGTTCTATTTTTTGAAGAAAATATTACCTAAGGGCTATTTTTAGAACACAAACTCAAACTCAAACTCGAACTCGTCTCGTTCAGACTGTTAATAGACTTCTCTTTCATTTATTACACAACAAGCCATATGATTCAGTTGTATTATGTTTTGACGAAATTCGTATCCAAAAACAACAAGTTTGAACACGATAAAAGCAAGTAAATGATTCTTCAAAAGAGTTTATGTCAGAAAAGAACAACAAAGCACTCTTAAAAATAATAATCTGAAAAAATCGAAACTTTGACCTCATTAATGTTATTTAGTCCAGCAAAGATCAGTGGTTATTGACAGGGTAGACAATCATCGAGCAGAAAAAACACAATTGCAAACTGAGAGCAATTTCTACCCCGCCAATAAAGTCAGGTTAATTCATTTAAAAAGTATTGGTCGTTTGAAGTAATACTAAAAAGTTAAAACAAAGTCCTCCAGAAAGCAAAAAGTAATGAAAAAGGGGGAACAAAAGTTTGTTACTTTGATTGCAGAGAGCATAAGGAAACAGAAAAAAAATTAATACAAGGTCACGATCAATTAAACCACTGATTTACTAGATAGTATATCTTAGGACATGTAAGCGAAAACGTTCAATGATTAAATTCCGCGTATTCCTTGTATAATTTAACTAGTATAAAAGATCCGGGGTTGAGTCTTTATTGAAGGTTTTTTTCAAAGTTTATCAGTGATCAGATGTTTATACACCTTTTTCTGTTTTAGATGAAGACTTTCAACTGTGACGAGTGCTCGAAGAAATACAAAAAGAAGCAGAAACTATTGCAACATATGGAGAAGGAGCAGAGCATAAATTATGAAAAAAACAGCAACCTATGTTTGTGGAGTTTGTGGTAGCAAATTTAGAGTGAGCAGAAGTGTAATCCGTCATTTGAAAACAGTTCATGGATAACAGACATATGCAAAGTGCAAGCAATGTACACAAATTTATTGCGATGCTTCATCGTACGCTAGTTATGAAGATGACGCTCATGGTACTCACACAGAGATTCCAAAGAAACTTAACAGCAAGATTGAGCAACAGAAGGCTTAACACGCGATCGAAAAAATTTTTCCAGTCCTTCAGGTTACAAGCGGACAACCAAATTGATGTCTTTAATTTTTTACGGAGCATTTGGAAGACCTGAAATAGCAGACTTGGACCTTTGAAAATTCAGCTCTTTGTTTTTGTACTGATGTTGAAACCAACAGATGATACCAAAGTTGGCTGTCATGCAAACACAAAGTCGAAAGTTCTAACGACAGAACCATCAGATGGTGAAATTTTTGGAATGATTGACCGGAAAAACCATTCAATCCAAATTTTTTCATCCGGAGGAGGTGGATTCGTTGTTCAGAAAATTAATCATTTGGATACCAACATAAACAAGATCAAACCCATCAGAGGAAGCAGTTACATTGCCACGCCAGCTGCTCTAGCAGGAAACCATTTTCTTCTAAATATACGAAACAATGACAACAAATGCTTTGCATACACAGTGCTTGCAGCAATGTTTCCAGAGAAGGAGCAAAACAATTACAAGTCAAATTTGCACAAACTCAATTTGGATAATATTAAGTTCCCCATGTCTTTGACGGATGTTCCAAAGTTTGAGAAACAAAACAATATTGGAATTAATGTCTTCGACAAAAAAAAATTTACCACTTTATCTGGTCGTTTGAAGTAATACTAAAAAGTTAAAACAAAGTCCTCGAGAAAGCAAAAGTAATGAAAAATCTTGTTTTAAGTTTTGAAGGATCTGTCAGGAAACCGAGTAGTGTCAAGAAGAACAATCGGGTGGAACAACAATTTGTCACTTTGATCGCAGAGAGCATAAGGACACAGAAAAAAACAATACAAGGTCACGATCAATTAAACCACTGATTTACTAGATAGTATATCTTAGGACATGTAAGCGAAAACGTTCAGTGATTAAATTCCGCGTATTCCTTGTATAATTTAACTAGTATAAAAGATCCGGGGTTGAGTCTTTATTGAAGGTTTTTTTCAAAGTTTATCAGTGATCAGATGTTTATACACCTTTTTCTGTTTTAGATGAAGACTTTCAACTGTGACGAGTGCTCGAAGAAATACAAAAAGAAGCAGAAACTATTGCAACATATGGAGAAGGAGCAGAGCATAAATTATGAAAAAACAGCAACCTATGTTTGTGGAGTTTGTGGTAGCAAATTTAGAGTGAGCAGAAGTGTAATCCGTCATTTGAAGACAGTTCATGGATAACAGACATATGCAAAGTGCAAGCAATGTACACAAATTTATTGCGATGCTTCATCGTACGCTAGTTATGAAGATGACGCTCATGGTACTCACACAGAGGTTCCAAAGAAAGTTAATAGCAAGATTGAGCAACAGAAGGCTAAACATGCGATTACAAAATTTTTCCAGTCCTTCAGGTTACAAGCGGACAACCAAATTGATGTCTTTAATTTTTTACGGAGCATTTGGAAGACCTGAAATAGCAGACTTGGACCTTTGAAAATTCAGCTCTCTGTTTTTGTACAGATGTTGAAACCAACAGATGATACCAAAGTCGGCTGTCATGCAAAGACAAAGTCGAAAGTTCTAACGACAGAACCATCAGATGGTGAAATTTTTGAAATGATTGACCGGAAAAACCATTCAATCCAAATTTTTTCAACCGGAGGAGGTGGATTCGTTGTTCAGAAAATAATCATTTGGATACCAACATAAACAAGATCAAGCCCATCAGAGGAAGCAGTTACATTGCCACGCCAGCTGCTCTAGCAGGAAACCATTTATTCTTCTGAATATACGAAACAATGACAACAAAAGCTTTGCATACTCAGTGCTTGCAGCAATGTTTCCAGAGAAGGAGCAAAACAAATACAAGTCAAGTTTGCACAAACTCAATTTGGATAATATTAAGTTCCCCATGTCTTTGACGGATGTTCCAAAGTTTGAGAAACAAAACAATATTGGAATTAATGTCTTCGACAAAAACAAAAATTTACCACTTTATTTGTCTAAAATAAAAACACAAAAAATTATTCCATTGTTGCTGCTGACCGATGGGTTTAATAGTCATTACTGCTTGATAACGAAATTTCATGCGTTCATGGCCCGCCAATTCAGTGGTAAAGAACACCACCGATACAAATTTTGCGAACGTTGCCTTCACGGCTTTCAAAGCACCCTATCACTTGAAAAACATTTGAAAATTGTGTGGGCAGCATAAAGCTGTTAACATTAATATGCCAACGGAAGACTCATAAATTGAATTTACAAACTGGCATAAAACGTTTTCAGTTCCTTTAGTTATTTACGCCAACAGACAAGTTGTCAGCTTTAAGCATGACACCTGCCGCCAGAATCCTGATACTAGCTACACCTTGAACAACGAAAATCAGAAACCTTGCGCAATAGTTTTCTGTGCTGTTGATTAAAAAGGTGGAAATTATTATTATAGATTTGAAGGTGAGAAATGTATCCAATAGTTTTTTCGGTGGCTCCGAGAGAATGCCAAATCAATTTCTGAGAGAAAACAAAAGCATAGAGATCTCATAATATCTGATGAAGAACGGATGAGAATAATTGATCAGAGTACAAGATGCGTTATTTGTCAGCTGTGTTTGAACGACGAAAAAGTGATCCATCATGATCTCTTTACTGGTGAAATCTACGGAGTTGCACACAACAGCTGCAATCTGAAGCTTCGTACGCAGACTTTTATTTCTGTTTTCTTCCACAACCTAAGTAAATATGACGCATATCATCTACTGAAACACATTGAAATCCAATCGAAAAAAAAAAAACGACAGTAATTCCTTGCAACAGTGAGACATACATCTCATTCCCGTTGTTTGTTCCTGTTGGTAGAACAAAGGGTGACAAGCTACTTTACGAAAAATTTCGTTTCCTGGACAGTTTCCTTTTTTTTAACGGGGAGTCTTGACACTCTGGCTACAACACTCGAAACAAAGGACTACAATCAATTATCTAAACATTTCCCAAAACATGTCGAAATTTTGCAAAAGAAAGGAGTTTTCCCATATTCGTATCTCGATAGCTTTGAGAAACTCTCTGAAAAGTTGTTGTCAAATTGATGTTTCTGAGGAGGATGTTCAGCATGGTAACAAAGTTTGGAATATGTTTGGCTGCAAAAAGTTTGGTGACTATCTCATGTTGTATCTCAAAACTGATGTCATTCTTCTGGCTGACGTGTTTGGAAAATGCCAGAGACTGTTTGAGCAGGTATATGGATTAGGCACCTGTCATTACTATAGTGCACCCAATATTTCATGGGATGCAATGGTGAAAAGAACTGAAGTGCAACTTGATTGGCTCTCTGATATAGATATGCTGTTGTTTTGTGAGAGAGCAATCCGTGGAGGTTTGAATGGAATTGTTGAAAAGCGGTAGATGAAAGCTAACAACAAATACTTGATGTTTCTGATGAAGATGAACCGATTATGTTTGGACATTTTCTGGACGTCGTTAAATTATACGGTGGAACAATAATGAAGAAAGCTGCCAACCGGAGGTTTTTAACGGTCAGACATCAGTTTGGACAAGATCATGCAATGATCTGAGGAAAGTGATGTTGGGTACTTTGTTATTGTTGACTTGAATTATCCTAGCAATTTACATGACTCTCACAATGATGTTCTTTTGGCTGCTGAAAAGTCAGCAATCGATGCTGAGATGCTATCAATTAGAATTGGGGAACAAGACCAGTCATATCCCGAAGCTTCTCGTAACGTTTCAGTCAAAGAAAAACTATGCATGTCATTATTCAATTCTAAAGTTTTTTTGTGAACAGCGGCTCCAAGCAACCAAACTACAAGAGACACTGAGTTTCAACCAGAGTGACGTTATGAAGTGCTATATTCAACAGAATACAAAGTTGCGACAGCAGCCCGTTATTAGCACTTTCGAAAAGGACTTTTTCAAATTGTTGAACAATTCATTCTTCGAAATGACTATGGAAAGTTTGAGATCTCGATACAAAATGTATTTGTTGAAAACGACGAGAAAGCAAAATTCTAATGCAACAAGTACATCTCTGAGAAATTCACCAATTTTTTGAGAAAATCTAGCCGGGATCACTCATAGCCAGGAAGAGATCAGGTGGAATGAACCAACTTATCTGGGTGCTGCTATCTTAGATCTGTCAAAACTACATCTGTACAGGTTTCATTATGCAGACATGAGGCCTTTGTTTGACAAAAATCTCGTATAATGTACCGTGACACTGATTCCCTATTTTCCGAGATTGAGACGGATGACATATACGAAGATCTTGCACACCTAAAACATGTACTTGATTTGAGTAATTAACCCAAGGATCATCAATTACATATTGAATTGAACAAAAAAGTGCCACGAAAAATATCAGATGAGCTGAATGGCAACACTGTGATGGAAGCAGTTTTTCTGAAACCCAAAGCCTACTCTGTATAAACTTTGCACACAGTCAAAAAAAAGTGCCGAGGGTGTAGGCAAACATGTGAAAAAGACACTTCATCATGATAAATTCAAAGATGTGCTCAAATCCAAATCTCCATTGAGAAAACTAGTGACAAACACACACTCAACATAACAGAGTCTAACAAAATTGCCTTGAGTTCATTTGACGATAAGTGTTATTA
Organism: Convolutriloba macropyga; assembly: GCF_964194025.1. Lineage (NCBI taxonomy): Eukaryota > Metazoa > Xenacoelomorpha > Acoela > Convolutidae > Convolutriloba > Convolutriloba macropyga. The sequence continues at coordinate 7,011,831 of NC_134477.1, forward strand.
TCTGAGTGATGGCGTTCGCTCATATGCTTATGGACACTACAAATTGGTCAAAAAGATAGAAATCATCCGGAAAGAACTCTAAAGTCCTATATTGAGATGAATGAACGTGAAAGTTTCGGAGATTTAGCTGAACAACTGAACATTGAGATTGAAGAAACATATTCTCCACCTGATCCTGGGTTCTGACAAACTTCTCAAGTTGATTCCGATGGTGACGAAATTGTTGATATTGATGTAGCTTCCAAAGAAAAGCATTTCCCAAGATGTCACTACTTCGATTTCGAAGCTGAGGAAGAACCGACCGCAAAGAAACAACGCTTGTCCAGTAGGCACTAAACAATGATGATGCTGCCCGATTCCACCCCAGTTGGGAGTCTCAAGAAGTAATGACGAGGAGATACAACTTTCGACTGCTCCGCGCAGGAGCTTCTTGTGACAATAACAGCTCTTTAAGTGGATATCTGCCCGATTCCACCCCAGTTGGGAGTCTCAAGAAGTAATGACGAGGAGATACAACCTTCGACTGCTCCGGGCAGGAGCTTCTTGTGACAATAACAGCTCTTTTAGGGGATATCTGCCCGATTTCACCCCAGTTGGTAGTCTCAAGAAGTAATGATGAGGAGATACAACAACCTGCCACTGCTCCGCGCAGGAGCTTTTCGTGACAATATCAGCTCTTTTAGGTGATAGCTGCCCAATTCTACCCCGGTTCGGAGTCTCAAGAAGTAATGACGAGGAGATACAACAACCTGCAACTGCTCCGCGCAGGAGCTTCTTGTGGCAATATCAGCTGTTTTAGGGGATAGCTGCCCAATTCTACCCCGGTTCGGAATCTCAAGAAGTAATGACGAGGAGATACAACAACCTGCGACTGCTCCGCGCAGGAGCTTCTTGTGGCAATTTCAGCTCTTTTAGGGGATAGCTGCCCAATTCTACCCCGGTTCGGAATCTCAAGAAGTACTGACGAGGCGATACAACAACCTGCGACTGCTCCGGTTTCAATAGGGCTTCATGTGGCTTCAATAGGTGATTACAATCTTTTCCAGATGTCCAGACAACACAAAGAAAAGTACGTGCAAGATGCTGACGGAGAAGCAGTTTTAAATGGGTTTATACATAAAACTGAGAATTGACTTAAACTTTTTTTTAGATGTTTGTTATAAAAAGTTTATTTTGTTATTAATTTGTTGTTATTTTGTTGTATTATTTTGTCCTTAACCGTGCTTTATCAATTTAATTTCTTAGTTTGTTTCATTTTTACAACTATAAGCAGAATAATAGTTCCAGGCTATTTGTTAAAAGTATGGTTATTTTGTTTTTGTTTCCTCTGAGTCAATAATTAACCATCAAGAGACAAGATAACCGCAGAGTTTGAGTAAATAACCCATAAAAGGGTTCCTCTCAATTTCAAAATGAAGTTGAGGTACGTCTATTACATAATCATAACATACAGGGAATAATTGCCAAGAATTTTCCATCCGCGCGCATGATCGAACATGTTTGGGTAAAATGTGGCAAAAAGAGGCCTCAGGTGTACTGTTTTGTTACTACTACTTTCTACTACAGTTGTTGATGAAAGTAACATATAAAAATTTCGGAAATTTGATTTTGTTTTCATATTTATTCTAGTGATTGTTATAACTTAATGTTCGATGTTCATTCTCGCTTTTTGTTATATGTTTTGTTGCATCACTTTTGCTCTGATTTTGTTGAGGTTTTTTAGTCAGGTTTCTTCAACAAAATTATTGTTAAGTTGTTTTATGGCCAAATTAATAATCATGTTCAGTGTTGATGAACAGTTTTTGGTACGTTCCAACTGCAATCCGCCACCGGAGGTTGACGGTCGATAAGTGATGCGTGAAAACTTTTAATCTCATATCAATTATATGAGATTTCTCTCACTCGTCTACAGAGTTTGTGCAAAACCATGTATTAATTTGTCACAAAAGAATTTTAAAAAATTAGGAAAAATTAGAAGCAAGAAACAGTATTCGTTATCCTCATCGTTCAATCATAGGAAGTGTTTATTATTTCTTTACGACTTTATTCTACATACTGATTCGTTTTTTAGAAAAAAAATTGTTCTCTTGAAAAACTGTTCTCAAGTTGAAGAATTGAAAAGTGAAAGTTGACAGATAGATTTTGGTTTAAATGTCTCTCCGTAGCCCGGGAAAAATTTTGCTGCCCATTAAAAATTAAGAGCGGAGCTGCAATGGAATAATTTTGCAAAACCGCAGTTCAAAAAAACTTTTCCCGCTGAAATGGGCTGCCATGGGGCGTAAAATGATGTAAGAGTGGGTTAAGAGATACTTACCTCCCCCTATTACATCTTTTTGGTCTGTTATTGAGAGTAAAAAAAATGTTAGAACCTGGGGTATGTTTTCCATTACTCCAGCCCTCTTACTTACGTCATTTAATCCCATTTGCAGTCCATCGCAACATAGAAGGATGAACGAGTACAGAGCTGCATTTTTCTCACTGCAGCCCGACTCCTAAAAACTTTCCCACTGCAGCCCTACTCCTAAATTATTATAGCCCCTTGACAGCCCCACTCTTATGCCATTTTACCCCCTATTAACACTATTAACAATTTACCCCCCCCCCGCCTTACATACTTGAATAGTCAAAATGAATAGTTAAAACAAAACCTCTGTAACCTCCGCTGGTTTTTCTTAGCCTGCCTACCCTCCATGCTTGCCCAATTCTTGAAATCTATATGAATAATATTGTTAGAATTAAGCCCCTGACATCAAACTATCCCACTTTTTTATCATTTTTACTGAATGGCAGCCCAATTCTTACACAAGTTTACCCCCTTTTATAAAACAATCCACTCACTTGTACACCATTTTGCCTCACTTGGCATCCAAACTCTTACGCACTTTTACCCCTCTGAATAAATTACCCCATCACTTGTACATCGTTTTATCCCCTTGTAAGCCCAAATGTTAGATCTTGGGGTAAACACTCATCCCGTTAAAGCTATTTCAGCGAACTCTTAAATCGAATTTTTGGTTAGGGTTTAACTCCTGAAAAGTTCTCCCATTGCAGCCCATACCGGCCCAGTTTTTCATCGCAATATTGGTCACGGGGTAACTACTCCTCAACAGTCCTCCCATTGCAACAATCATCTTACATCATTTTGCCCTTCAGACCAGATAACACCCCCCCCCCCCCCACACACACACACACACACACACACACACACTTACATCAATTTACCACCCATAGACAAATTCCCCCTCACCCCACTCTTACAACAAAAAAGGAGGATTTTAGGAAGGAGATTCAACCCGGGATTTCAAAATTAGAGGCAATTGTTAAATTGCATGTTATAAAAGTTTTGAGGCGTACGAACAAAATTTACACCAATTATAAGCAGTTTTTTCACCATTTTAAGTTATTATCATTTCCCCGTTAACAATGACATTTACGGTTACCTAAATAGAAGTAACTTCTCTGGGAGATATTTAAAGGTTGAGTGTTGTTGGACTGAACAGACACTTATCTAAGATATGAGGGTTTCATTTAATTGGAGGAAAAGAGGGATACAGCTACTCTGGAATAATTACTACTCTGTAGTAATGTTTTAAAAAAGAACGCTCAATAGACAGAAGACTTATTTTGATTACTTTTTAGTTTAAACTTCTATGTAAAGTAAGGCTTTGAGATAAATAACTAATTAAAAAATCTACACAAAATGCAAAATTTGATTAATTTGTAACCTTCAATTAATTTTCAATGACAGCATAAATTTATTTAGAAATTTCAGTATGAAACTTTGATAGAATGAGAAACTTCGACTGACTCTTTTTCAAACGAGAAATACTTACATTTTTAAGGAGACAAGTTTCACGAAACTAAAATGAAAAAAAATTTCAGAGTTGAGTCCACAAGATTAGCTCAGAACCCAGTTTCTACTAGTGAAAAAGAACAATTTAACAGTTATTTTGTCCTGAGTATAAGATTTTATAAGGTCATGGTATCTTTCGAGACCTGAGCATATGCTCGACCTTGATTCAGCTGTGAAAGTTAGTCGTTATTGGTAGCCATGATTTAAAATATGTGAAATTGTCAACGTTTGGGTATCGTTACTTATATTGCCATCTGTGCTGTACTTCAGTTTTATCCTTAAATTTTGTATTGCGTTTGAACGGAAGCACAGAACGCTGCGTTAGAAAAGATAGATTTCACTGCAGTGGAACAAGCTTTTAGAGCCTGGAATAGTGTCTTGGCCTCTATTAATGGCTCTTTTTCCTTGCTTGTTTGGGACAAAGTTCCTGATTTCTTGTGAGGAAATTGCTATGAGCTCGCGAATGAAAACAAGCTAAAACTCGAAGTTTCCTAAAACCGATCAAACGAAACAATAAAATATTATGCAAAATGAGGACCTTTAAAATAAATAAATAGATAATTTCATTGACCACTCAGTAAACACACATACACGCAAGCCAACAAACAAACTAGACAATGAGAAGCATTCACACGCACAAATTCACACTTCAAGAATACACAAACGCTCATATTATCATATATATGATAATAAGCTCTAATTGTAAAATTGTTAAGGCCAGTTAGCGAAATAAAAAAGCTTTCGAATCGAAACCTGCGTGACTGCGAAAGGGATATTTTTGAAGCATATTTGAAGACTAGAAACGTTAAGTTATGAAAGCTCGTAGAAGCCCAATTTTTTTATAGCGCAAAAACCACTTTTGATTTTTATGGCTTGCGACCTGTATCAAACTCCAAAGTGGATTAGCTGATATGCTCATTACATCCTACGGAGATTAACAGTTACATTGCAAACTTGAAACACCTTGCCAAGATCTTGATAGACAAATGTTTCTTGGTACGACTTGATAAGATCTTGACAATACCGCAGCAAGACACGTCAAGAAAATTTCTTGGGGTATCTTGATAAGATCTCAATTATTCTTGACACATGGTAAATTGTGTTTGTAAGCAACCCGGAGTGAGGTGGTGGAACCGGAACTCCAGACCAAAAATTGCTATTACCGGACAATCTAGTCAAAATTTTAGATATTACTTGAAGTAGTGAGAACTAGCTCGTTGCAACGCGTCTATCTCTCGATTTTGCAACGATTTGAAACTATGACCCGACAAAATAACAATTCGATGTAACGCGAATTTACTTCGAAGAACCGCGATTAAGATTAGAGAGAAAAAACAAAGTCATAGGCGCAAATCTGGCATATTCCAAAAAGTCGAAACATAAACGCAATTAGTGCAGTTGACAAATCTTTTTGCGACCGTCAAAATGTGTTTTATGACCTGTCCAATAACTCCACAACCAAACTTTAAGTTCTATTTGAGAAATGTAAATCAAAGCAATCTGAACTACAGTAGGCCGAAACACAAACTATATCAGAAAAAAAACAAAATATTGAACTCTCAAATAATTGAGTTGAGACATTTTAGGGTCATCAAACGACGTAGCAGAGCAATCGAATGGATTTTGCGTAGCTGAAAAGTATGCTGAACAATAAAGCCTTTCTCATTAGATTGTTCGAACAAAATTTTTGATCCATATCAATGGTAGCAGGCATCTCAACTGTAAGGGTTAATTTTTCAGATTTCTTCTCCTAGCCTCCTTTAATAGCGTTTTTATATCACAGTTAGCCCGATTACTGCTTTTACGATTACAAGGTGATGCTTGGAAAATGTAAATCAACGATATGTGCAATTTCATTACGATCCAGCTATGCTCTCAAAATGCGAAATAAATAAGCTTTTAGATCGAAACCTGTGAGACTGCAAAAGTGATAATTTTGAAGCATTTTTGAAGACTAGAAACGTTAAGGTATGAAAGCTCGTGGAAGCCCAATATTTGAATGTGTGAGCTCTAGTGCATAAACAGTTTTTGGTTTAGTTTGTGTAGAAAAGAGTTCGTCTCATAGTTCAGGTTTTTCGATTATTTGAAAATGTTATTATAAAACGTCTTTTTTTCAATCGGGTCTTAGAATTGTCGAAAGCTATCGAAAAGTATTGCAAGAGTCCGAGTTTTTGTTTGGGTTCTAGTGCAAAAACTGTTTTTGTTTAGCTTGTATAGAAAAGTTCGTCTCCTAGTTGAGGTTTTTCGCTTATTTGAAAATTACATTATAAAACGTCTTTTTTTTATCGGATCTCAGAATTGTCGAAGGCCAACGAAAAGCAACGTAGGAGTCCCACGTTTTGTGTGAGTTCTAGTGCAAAAACATTTTTTGGGTTTAGTTTATGTAGAAAAAAAATTCGTCTCTTAGTTAAAGATTTCCGCTTATTTGAAAAATTCATTTCAAACGTCTTCATTTCAAATCGGGTCTAAGAGTTGTCAAAAAAAAACGAAAAGCAACTTAGGACTACAACTAATTTTGCTTTTTTTCCAAACAGCCAAGCAAAACGGGTACCTGCTTATAACTTATGTTTATTGCCGATGAGATTTAGGCAAGCGTTTCCTCAAAGGAAACGATGCTTTGTTTGCTTTGACATGTTTATTAGGGCTCTCCATGTTGTTTACTACATGATCCAATTGTACAGAGTTAAAAGCGTACGCTCTGCTTTCTTCTTTTAATTCTCGACCTTGTTTCTGCTTTTGTGTTTTACCAATTTGGATTTCGTCTCGTGTTATTGTTTTAAAAAAAATCTATTTTTCGAAATTTTTGGAATCTCGAAATCCTCTTTAATTTTATAATCTTTTACAACTTAAGTTATAGTGGACGAAACGGTTTTTGTTTCTTCATACTTCTTGATATCATTGTGGTGTTCACCGTAAAAGAGATGAAAGAATTGGAAATGAAATAAAATGATGAGTGAAAAAATTTTGGATGAACGCAGGTTTGTATATGAAAAGATTTTTTTCATTCGGGTCTTGAGGTTGTCCAAAACTAATGCAAAACAACGTAGGAGTCCCACTTTTTGCGTGGGTTCTAGTGCAAAAACAGATTTAGTTTAGCTTGTATAAAAAAAGTTCGTCCCTTAGTTGAGGTTTTTTGTTCATTTGAAAAATTTATTTCAAAACGTCCTTTTTAACCGGGACTCAGAGTTGTCGACTGCTAACGAAAAGCAACGTAGGAGTCCCACTTTTTTGTGTGATTTCGAGTGCATAAATAGTTTATGGTTTAGTTTGTGTAGAAAAGAGTTCGTCTCCTAATTCAGGTTTTTCGCTTATTTGAAAATTTTATTTTGAAACGTCTTGTATTCAATTGGGTCTCAGAGTTGTCGAAAGCTAACGAAAAGCGATGTATGGGTCCCACTTTTTTCTTTTTTTCCCAAACAACCAAGCAAAACGGTCAACTGGTTAAAACGTATGTTTTTGCCCAATAAGATTTAAGTAAGCGTTTCCTCAAAGAAAACGATGCTTTGTTTGTTTTGATATGTTTCGTAGGGCTCCCCTTGTTGTTTACTATATGATCCAAATGTACACAATTATAGTCGTACACTCTGCTTTCTTATTTTAATTCTCAACCTTGCTTCTGCTTTTGTGTCTTAATGATTTGTATTTCGTTTCCTGTTACTGTTTTAACAAAAACTTACTTTTCGTTTTTTTTTTAAACTCGAAATCCTCATTTTATTTAAGCTTTTACAACTGCAGTTATAGTTGACAATACAACGATTATTTCCTCATACTTCTTGATATCATTGTGGTGTTCACCGTAAAACAATGAAAGAATTGAAAATGAAAGAAAGTAATGAATTAAAAGATGAAAAAAATTTGGATGGACGCATGTTTGCATATGAAAAAAGTTTTTCATCCGGGTCTTATGGTTGCCGAAAACTAACGAAAAGCAAAGTAGGAGTTCCACTTTTTGTGTGAATTCTAGTGCATAAACAGTTTCTAGAAAAGAGTTCGTCTCTTAGTTCAGGTTTTTTGCTGATTTGAAAACTTTATTTTAAAACGTTTTTTTTTCAATCGGGTCATAGAGTTGTCGAAAGCTGACAAAAATCAACGAAAGAGTCCCACTTTTTTCGCTTTATTCCAAACAGTTAAGCCAAACGCTCAACAGGTTATAGCGTATGCTTATGGTCAATAAGTTTTAAGTAAGCGTTTCCTCAAAGAAAATGGTGATTTGTTTGTTTTGACATGTTTAGTAGGGCTCTCCTTGTTGTTTACTATATGATCCAATTGTACACGATTATAGGCGTATACGCAGCTGTCTTCTTTTATTTCTCAACCTTGCTTCAGCTTTTTGCGATTTTCCCATATTGTATTTCGTCTCGTGTTACTGTTTTTACAAAAACCTGTTTTTCGTTCTTTTTAAATCACGCAATCCACTTTAATTTTATAAGCATTCACAACTGCAGCTTTAGTGGACACAACAGAGTTTATTTCTTCATATTTTTTGATATCATAGTGGTGTTCACCGTAAATTAATTGAGAGAATTTGGAATGAAAGAAAGGAAAGAGTGAAAAGAATTTGGATGGACACTGGTTTATATATGGAAAGGTTTCTTTATTCGGGTTTTATGGTTGTCAAAAGCTAACGAAAAGGAACTTAGGAGTCCCATTTCTTGAGTGGTTGCTAGTGCAAAAACAGTTTTCTGGTTTTAGCTTGCATAGAGAAAAAGTTCGAATCTTAGTTGAGGATTTTCGCTTAATTGAAAAATTTAATTTAAAACGTTTTTTTTTTCATTCGGGTCTTAGAGTTGCCAAAAACTAACGAAAACAAAACCTAGAATTCCCACTTTTCGTGTGAAATCTAGTGCAAAAACAGTTTTTGGTTTAGCTTGTATAGAAAAAAAAGTCTCTTATTTGAGGTTTTTCGCTTATATGAACACTTTACTTTAAAACGTCTTTTTTTTTCAATAGGGTCTTAGAGTTGTCGAAAGCTAAGAAAAAGCAACTTAAAAGTTCCACTTTTTTCACTTTTTAAAACAGCCAAGCAAAAGCGTTATTTGGTTATAACGTTTTTTTATGGCCAAATAGATTTAAGTATGCTATTTCTCAAAGAAAACATGCTTTGTTTGTTTTGACATGTTTAGTTGGGCTCTCCTTGCTATTTACTATATGATCCAATTGTACACAATTATAGGCGTATACTCTGCTTTCTTCTTCTAATTTTAAACCTCGCTTCTGCTTCTGTGTTTTTTCCAATTTGTATTTTGTTCCGTGTTACCTGTTTTTCGATTTCTTAAATCTCAAAATCCTCTTAAATTTTTGAGCATTTAAAACTGCAGCTTTAGTGGACACAACCGAGTTTATTTCCTCATACTTTTTGATATTATTGTGATAATCACCGTAAAAGCAAAGAAAGAATTTCGAATGAAAGAAAGAAATGAGTGAAAAGAATATGGATGGACACAGGTTCGTATATGAAAAGACTTTTTCATTCGGGTGTTATGGCTGTCAAAAGCTAACGAAAAGCAACTTAGGAGTCCCATTTTCTTGTATGAGTTCTAGTGCAAAAACAGTTTTTTGGTTTAGCTTCTAGAGAGAAAAAGTCAGTTTCTTTATTGAGGTTTTTTCGCTTATTTGAAAATTTTATTTGAAAACGTTCTTTTTCAATCGGGTCTCAGAGTGTTCGAAAGCTAACGAAAAGCAACGTAGGAGCCCCACTCTTTTCTTTTTTTCCAAACAGCCAAGCAAAAACGGTCAACCCGTTATAACGTATGTTTATGGCCAAAGAGATTTAAGTAAGCGTCTGCTCAAAGAAAACAATGCTTTGTTTGATTTGACAAGTTTAGTAGGGCTGTCCTTGTTGTTTACTATATGGTCCAGTTGTACACAATTATAGGCGTAAACTCTGCTTTCGTCTTTTGTTTCTCAATCTTGATTCTGCTTTTTGTGTTTTTTCTAATTTGTATTTCATCTCGTGTTAATGTTTTAACAAAAACTTTTTTTTTCGATTTTTTCAAGTCTCGAAATTCTCATTTTATATAAGCTTTCACAACTGCAGTTATAGTGGACGAATCCGAGATTATTAGTTCATACTTCTTGATATCTTTGTGGTTTTCACCGTAAAATAAATGAAAGAATTTGGCATGAAAGAAAAAAATGACTGAAAAGAATTTGGATGGAAACAGGTTTATATATGAAAATATTTTTTCATTCGGGTTTTATGGTTGTCAAAAGCTAACGAAAAGCAACTTAGGAGTCCCATTTTTTGTGTGGTTTCTAGTGCAAAAACAGTTTTTGTCTTAGCTTGTATAGAAAAAAGTCAGAATCTTAGTTGAGGTTTTTCGCTTAATTGAAAATTTTATTTTAAAACGTCTTTCTTTTAATCGGGTCTTAGAAAGCTAATAAAAAGCAACGCAGGAGTTCATTTTTTTCGCTTTTTACAAACAGCTAAGCAAAACTGTCTACTGGTTATAACGTATTGTTACGGCCAATAAGATTTAAGTAACCCTTTCTTCAAATAAAACGATGCTTTGTTTGTTTTGACTTGTTTAGTAGGGCTCTCCTTGTTGTTTACTATAAGATCCGATTGTACACAATTATAGGCTTATACTCTGCTTTCGTCTTTCAATTTTCAACCTTGCTTCTGCTTTTGTGGTTTTTCCATTGTATTTCGTTCCGTGTTACTGTTTTAACAAAAACCTGTTTTTCGATTTTTTAAATCTCGAAATCCTCTTTAATTTATAAGCATTTACAACTGCATTTATAGTGGACGCAACCGAGTTTTTTTCTTCATACTTTTTGATATCATTGTGGTAATCACCGTAAAAGAATAGAAAGAATTTGAAATGGAAGAAAGAAATGAGTGAAAAAAATGGGATGGACGCAAGTTGGTATATGAAAAAAATTTTTTCATTTGGGTCTAATAGTTGTCGAAAACTAACGAAAAGCAACGTAGAAGTCTCATTTTTGTGGGTTCTATTGCAAAAACGAATTTCGTTTTAGTTTGTGTAGAAAAAAGTTCGCCTCGTAGTTGAGGTTTTTCGGGTATTTAAAGCTTTTATTTTAAAACGCCTTTTTTGAATCGGGTCTGGGAGTTGTCCAAAGCTAACAAAAAGCAAAGTAGGAGTCCCACTTTTTGTGTGGGTTATAGTGCGAAAACAGTTTTTGGTTTAGTTTGTGCAGAAAAAATTTCGCCTCTTGGTTAAGGTTTTTTGCCTATTTGAAAATTTTAATTTAAACCATCGTTTTTTTTTCAATCGGGTCGTAGAGTTGCCGCAAGCTAAACAAAAGCAGCGTAGGAGTCCCGCTTTTGGATGAGTTCTAGTGCTTGTATTAAAAAAGTCAGTCTCTTAGTTGAGATTTTTCGCTGATTTGAAAATTTTATTTTAAAGCGTCTTTTTTCAATGGGTTCTCTGAGTTGTCGAAAGCTAACAAACAGCCAAACAAAGCGGTCAACTGGTTATAACGTATGTTTATGGCCAATAAGATTTAAGCAAGCGCTTCCTCAAAGAAAACGATGCTTTGTTTGTTTTGACATTTTTAGTAGGGCTCTCCTTGTTGTTTACTATATGATCCAATTGTACACGATTATAGGCGTACACTCTGTTTTCTTCTTTTAATTCTCCAGCTTGCTTCAGCTTTTGTGTTTTACCAATTTTGATTTCGTCTCGTGTTACTGTTTTAAAAAAACTATTTTTCGGGTTTTTTTATCTCGAAAACGTCTATAGTTTTACAACTGCATTTATAGTAGACGAAACTGAGTTTATTTGTTCATAATTCTTGATATCAATGTGGTGTTCACCGTAAAAATTTGAAAGAATTTGAAATGGAAGAAAGAAATGAGTGAAAAGTTTTGGATGGACACAGGTTGGTATATGAAAAAAAATTTCCATTCGGGTCTTATAGTTGTCGAAAACTAACGAAAAGCAACGTAGAAGTCTCTTTTTTGTGTGAATTCTAGTACAAAAACAGTTTTTGGTTTAGTTAGTATAGAAAAAAGATCGTCTTTTAGTTGAGGTTTGTTTTTTCGCTTATTTGAAAATTTTATTTTAAAAAATCTCTCTTTTTTTTAAATCGAGTCTTAGATTCGTCGATAGCTAAGGAAAAGCAACGTAGGGGACCCATTTTTTCGTTTTTTTTTAAAAAGCCATGCAAAAAGGGCGCCTGGTTATAACTTATGCTTATGGCTGATAAGATTTAAGTAAGCGTTTCCTCAAAGGAAATGTTACTTTGTTTGTTTTGACATGTTTATTAGTGCTCTCCTTGTTGTTTACTATATGATCCAATTGTACACAATTTCAGGCGTACACTCTGCTTCCGTCCTTTAATTCTCAACATTGCTTCTGCCTTTTGTGTTTCACCAATTTTGATTTCGTCTCGTGTTACTGTTTTAACAAAAACATTTTTTTAATCTCGAAAACATTTTTAATTTTACGAGTTTTTACAACTGAAGTTATAGTGGGCGAAACTGAGTTTACTTCTTCATATATCTTGATATCATTGTGGTGTTCGCCGTAAAAAGAATGAAAGAATTTGAAATGAAAGAAAGAAATGAGTGAAAACAATTTGGAAGGATTCAGGTTTGTTTATGAAAAGAATTTTTTCATCCGGGTCTTATAGTTGTCGAAAGCTAACGAAAAGCAACGTAGGAGTCTCACTTTTTGTGTGGGTTCTAGTGCAAAAATTTTTTTTGGTTCAGTTTCTGTAGAAAAAAATTTGCCTCTTTGTTGAGTTTTTTTGCTTATTTGAAAACTTTATTTCAAACCGTCTTTTTTTTCAATCGGGTCTTAGAGTTATCAAAAACCAACGAAACGCAATGTATGAGTACCACTTTTTGTGTGCGTTCTAGTGCAAAAACATTTTTTGGTTTAGTTTTTGTAGAGAAAAATTACGCCTCTTGGTTGAGATTTTTTGCATATCTGAAAATTTTATTTTAAACCGTCTTTCTTTCAATCGGTTCTTGGAGTTATCAAAAACCAACGAAACGCAATGTATGAGTACCACTTTTTGTGTGCGTTCTAGTGCAAAAACATTTTTTGGTTTAGTTTCTGTAGAAAAAAAATACTCCTCTTGGTTGAGATTTTTTGCATATCTGAAAATTTTATTTTAAACCGTCTTTCTTTCAATCGGTTCTTGGAGTTATCGAAAACTAACGAAAAGCAACGTACGAGTAACACTTTTTGTGTGCGTTCTAGTGCAAAAGCATTTTTTGGTTTAGTTTCTGTAGAAAAAAAATTCACCTCTTAGTTGAGGTTTTTCGCGTATTTCAAAATTTTACTCTAAAAGGCTTTTTTTTCAATCGGTTCGTGTTTGTATTGACAAGTTTAGCAGGGCTCTCCTTGTTGTTATGTATATGTTCCAATTGTACACAATTATAGGCCTACACTCTGCTTCCTTCTTCTAATTCTCAATATTACTTCAGCCTTTGTGTTTCACCAATTTTGATTTCATCTTGTGTTACTGTTTTAACAAAAACATTTTTTTAATCTCGAAAACATTTTTAATTTTACGAGTTTTTACAACTGCAGTTATAGTGCGCGAAATTGAGTTCAATTCTTCATATATCTTGATATCATTGTGGTGTTCACCGTAAAAGAAATGAAGGAATTTGAAATGAAAGGAAGAAATGAGTGACAAGAACTTGGAAGGACACAGTTTTGTATATGAAAAGAATTTTTTCATCCGGGTCTTATAGTTGTCGAAAGCTAACGAAAAGCAACGTAGGAGTCTCACTTTTTGTGTGGCTTCTAGTTCAAAAACTTTTTTGGTTCAGTTTCTGTAGAAAAACATTTCGCCGCTTAGTTGAGATTTCTTGCTTATTTGAAAATTTTATTTTAAACCGTCTTTCTCTTCAATCGGGTCTTAGAGTTATCGAAAACTAACGAAAAGCAACGTAGGAGTACCACTTTTTGTGTGCGTTCTAGTGCAAAAGCATTTATTGGTTTAGTTTCTGTAGAAAAAAATTTCGCCTCTTAGTTGAGGTTTTTCGCGTATTTGAATTTTTTATTCTAAAAGGCTTTTTTTTCAATCGGTTCGTGTTTGTATTGACAAGTTTAGCAGGGCTCTCCTTGTTGTTATGTATATGATCCAATTGTACACAATTATAGGCGTACACTCTGCTTTCTTCTTATAAGTCTCCAGCTTGCTTCTGCTTTTGTGTTTTACCGATTTTGATTTCGTCTCGTGTTGCTGTTTAAAAAAAATCTATTTTTCGGGTTTTTTTATCTCAAAAACGTCTTTAATTTTATGAGTTTTCACAACTGCAATCATAGTAGACGGAACTGAGTTTATTTCGTCATACTTCTTATTATCATTTTGGTGTTCACCGTAAAAGAATTGAAAGAAATGAAATGGAAGAAAGAAACGAGTGAAAAGAATTTGGACGGACAGAGGTTGGTATATGAAAAAAATTTTAAAACGCCTTTTTTTTCAATCGGGTCTTGGAGTTGTCGACAGCTAACAAAAAGCAACGTAGGAGTCCAACTTTTTGGGTGGATTCTAGTGCGAAAACAGATTTTGGTTTAGTTTGTATAGAAAAAATATCGTCTCTTAGTTGAGGTTTTTCGCTTATTTGAAAATTATATATTAAAACGTCTTTTTTTTCAATCGAGTCTTAGAGTTGTCGAAAGCTAAGGAAAAGCAAGGTAGGGATCCCATTTTTTCGCATTTTTCGAAACGGCCAAGCGAAAAGGGCACCTGGTTATAAAGTATGCTTATGGTTGATGAGATTTAAGTAAGCGTTTCGTCAAAGGAAACGATACTTTGTTTGTTTTGACATGATTATTAGTGCTCTCCTGGTTGTTTACTATATGATCCAATTGTACGAAATTATAGGCGTACACTCTGCTTCGTTCTTTTAATTCTCAACATTGCTTCAGCCTTTGTGTTTTACCAATTTTGATTTCGTCTCGTTTTACTGTTTTACAAAAACATTTTTTTTTAATATCGAAAACATTTTTAATTTTACGAGTTTTTTACAACTGCAGTTTTAGTGGGCAAAACTGAGTTTATTTCTTCATATATCTTGATATCATTGTGGTGTTCACCGTAAAAGAAATGAAAGAATTTGTAAAGAAAGAAGAAATGAGTGAAAAGAATTTGGAAGGACACAGGTTTGTACATGAAAAGAATTTTTTCATCGGGGTCTTATAGTGTCACATTTTGTGTGGGTTCTAGTGCAAAAACAGTTTCTTGTTCAATTTCTGTAGATAAAAAATTTCGCCTCTCAGATGAGATTTAAGTAAGCGTTTCCTTAAAGGAAACGCTGCTTTAATTGTTTTGACATGTTTATTAGTGCTGTCCTTGTTGTTTACTATATGATCAAACTGTACACAATTATAGGCGTACACTCTGTTTTTTTCGTTTAACTCCCAACATTGCTTCTGCTTGTGTGTTTTGCCCATTTTGGTTTCGTCTCGTGTTACTTTTTTAACAAAAACCTATTTTTTCATTTTTTTTAATCTCGAAAACATTTTTTTTGAGTTTTTACAACTGCAGTTATAATGGACGAAACCGAGTTTTTTATTCATACTTTTTGATATTATTGTAGTGTTCACAGTAAAAGAAATGAAAGAATTTGAAATGAAAGAAAGAAAGAAAGAAAGAAAGAAAGAAAGAAAGAAAGAAAGAAAGAAAGAAAGAAAGAAAGAAAGAAAGAAAGAAAGAAAGAAATGAGTGGTAAGAATTTGGACACATGTTGGTTTATGAAAAGAGTTTTTTCGTTCGGGTCTTATAGTTGTCGAAAGCTAACGAAAAGCAACGTAAGAGTCTCACTTTTTGTGTATTGGAGAACCAGTTTTTGGTTTGGTTTGAGTAGCAAAAGTTCGCCTCGCAGTTGAGCTTTTTCACGTATTTGAAAATTTTATTTTAAAAATTCTTTTATTTCAATTGGGTCTTAGAGTTGTTGAAAGCCAACAAAAAGCAACGTAGGAGTCCCATTTTTTGTGTGGGTTCTAGTGCAGAAACAGTTTTTGCTTTAGTTTGTGTAGAATAAAAGGTCGCTTCTTAGTTGATTTCTTTTTTTTGCTGATTTGAAAATTTTATTTTAAAACGTCTTTTTTTTCAATCGAGTCTTAGAGTTGTCGAAAGCTAAGGAAAAGCAAGGTAGGGATCTCATTTTTTCGCTTTTTTCGAAACGGCCAAGCGAAAAGGGCACCTGGTTATAACGTATGCTTATGGTTGATGAGATTTAAGTAAGCGTTTCGTCAAAGGAAACGATACTTTGTTTGTTTTGACATGTTTATTAGTGCTCTCCTGGTTGTTTACTATATGATCCAATTGTACGAAATTATAGGCGTACACTCTGCTTCGTTCTTTTAATTCTCAACGTTGTTTCAGTCTTTGTGTTTTACCAATTTTGATTTCGTCTCGTTCTACTGTTTTACAAAAACATTTTTTTTAATATCGAAAACATTTTTAATTTTACGAGTTTTTTACAACTGCAGTTATAATGGACGAAACCGAGTTTTTTATTCATACTTTTTGATATTATTGTGGTGTTCACAGTAAAAGAAATGAAAGAATTTGAAATGAAAGAAAGAAAGAAAGAAAGAAAGGAAGAAATGAGTGGTAAGAATTTGGACACATGTTGATTTATGAAAAGAGTTTTTTCGTTCGGGTCTTATAATTGTCGAAAGCTAACGAAAAGCAACGTAAGAGTCTCACTTTTTGTGTATTGGAGAACCAGTTTTTGGTTTGGTTTGAGTAGCAAAAGTTCGCCTCGCAGTTGAGCTTTTTCACGTATATGAAAATTTTATTTTAAAAATTCTTTTATTTCAATTGGGTCTTAGAGTTGTTGAAAGCCAACAAAAAGCAACGTAGGAGTCCCATTTTTTGTGTGGGTTCTAGTGCAGAAACAGTTTTTGCTTTAGTTTGTGTAGAATAAAAGGTCGCCTCTTAGTTGATTTCTTTTTTTTGCTGATTTGAAAATTTTATTTTAAAACGTCTTTTTTTTTCAATCGAGTCTTAGAGTTGTCGAAAGCTAAGGAAAAGCAAGGTAGGGATCCCATTTTTTCGCTTTTTTCGAAACGGCCAAGCGAAAAGGGCACCTGGTTATAACGCATGCTTATGGTTGATGAGATTTAAATAAGCGTTTCGTCAAAGGAAACGATACTTTGTTTGTTTTGACATGTTTATTAGTGCTCTCCTGGTTGTTTACTATATGATCCAATTGTACGAAATTATAGGCGTACACTCTGCTTCGTTCTTTTAATTCTCAACATTGCTTCAGCCTTTGTGTTTTACCAATTTTGATTTCGTCTCGTTCTACTGTTTTACAAGAACATTTTTTTTTAATATCGAAAACATTTTTAATTTTACGAGTTTTTTACAACTGCAGTTATAATGGACGAAACCGAGTTTTTTATTCATACTTTTTGATAATATTGTGGTGTTCACAGTAAAAGAAATGAAAGAATTTGAAATGAAAGAAAGAAAGAAAGAGAGAAAGAAAGAAAGAAAGAAAGAAAGAAAGAAAGAAAGAAATGAGTGGTAAGAATTTGGACACATGTTGGTTTATGAAAAGAGTTTTTTCGTTCGGGTCTTATAATTGTCGAAAGCTAACGAAAAGCAACGTAAGAGTCTCACTTTTTGTGTATTGGAGAACCAGTTTTTGGTTTGGTTTGAGTAGCAAAAGTTCGCCTCGCAGTTGAGCTTTTTCACGTATTTGAAAAATTATTTTAAAAATTATTTTATTTCAATTGGGTCTTAGAGTTGTTGAAAGCCAACAAAAAGCAACGTAGGAGTCCCATTTTTTGTGTGGGTTCTAGTGCAGAAACAGTTTTTGCTTTAGTTTGTGTAGAATAAAAGGTCGCCTCTTAGTTGATTTCTTTTTTTTGCTGATTTGAAAATTTTATTTTAAAACGTCTTTTTTTTCAATCGAGTCTTAGAGTTGTCGAAAGCTAAGGAAAAGCAAGGTAGGGATCCCATTTTTTCGCTTTTTTCGAAACGGCCAAGCGAAAAAGGCACCTGGTTATAACGCATGCTTATGGTTGATGAGATTTAAGTAAGCGTTTCGTCAAAGGAAACGATACTTTGTTTGTTTTGACATGTTTATTAGTGCTCTCCTGGTTGTTTACTATATGATCCAATTGTACGAAATTATAGGCGTACACTCTGCTTCGTTCTTTTAATTCTCAACATTGCTTCAGCCTTTGTGTTTTACCAATTTTGATTTCGTCTCGTTCTACTGTTTTACAAAAACATTTTTTTTAATATCGAAAACATTTTTAATTTTACGAGTTTTTTACAACTGCAGTTATAATGGACGAAACCGAGTTTTTTATTCATACTTTTTGATATTATTGTGGTGTTCACAGTAAAAGAAATGAAAGAATTTGAAATGAAAGAAAGAAAGAAAGAAAGAAAGAAAGAAAGAAAGAAGGAAAGAAAGAAAGAAAGAAATGAGTGGTAAGAATTTGGACACATGTTGGTTTATGAAAAGAGTTTTTTCGTTCGGGTCTTATAATTGTCGAAAGCTAACGAAAAGCAACGTAAGAGTCTCACTTTTTGTGTATTGGAGAACCAGTTTTTGGTTTGGTTTGAGTAGCAAAATTTCGACTCGCAGTTGAGCTTTTTCACGTATTTGAAAAATTATTTTAAAAATTCTTTTATTTCAATTGGGTCTTAGAGTTGTTGAAAGCCAACAAAAAGCAACGTAGGAGTCCCATTTTTTGTGTGGGTTCTAGTGCAGAAACAGTTTTTGCTTTAGTTTGTGTAGAATAAAAGGTCGCCTCTTAGTTGATTTCTTTTTTTTGCTGATTTGAAAATTTTTTTTTAAAACGTCTTTTTTTTCAATCGAGTCTTAGAGTTGTCGAAAGCTAAGGAAAAGCAAGGTAGGGATCTCATTTTTTCGCTTTTTTCGAAACGGCCAAGCGAAAAGGGCACCTGGTTATAACGTATGCTTATGGTTGATGAGATTTAAGTAAGCGTTTCGTCAAAGGAAACGATACTTTGTTTGTTTTGACATGTTTATTAGTGCTCTCCTGGTTGTTTACTATATGATCCAATTGTACGAAATTATAGGCGTACACTCTGCTTCGTTCTTTTAATTCTCAACATTGCTTCAGCCTTTGTGTTTTACCAATTTTGATTTCGTCTCGTTCTACTGTTTTACAAAAACATTTTTTTTAATATCGAAAACATTTTTAATTTTACGAGCTTTTTACAACTGCAGTTATAACATTGTACCTTACTATCCCAAAGAAAAACATATAAAATAAGAACTACAAAACTATCTCCTTGCAGAAAAAATTCCAACGCTAAAACAACCTAAAATAAACACCAAAAGAGAATCAGAAATACACCATCAGGAACAAGAGCAAACTCATCAATACAATCTTCGTAAAAGGAAGATAACACTAATATAACTAAAACATAAAATTTACCCATTTTTCTACGATAATACTTATTTCATATTTATATAAATTTTACTATATTACAAAAGTATTCAGAACATCATTTGTACACTCACCTTAATATATGAGTTGTGAACAATGTTTAACTTCATGAACAATGTTTAAAATAATGAACAATGAACAATTTTTCATTTCATGTGCTTTGTAAATACCACACTAAAAAGTCTACATTTACTGTATAGACATCTACGCCTAACAGTTATTTTAATTTTCAGTATTCTACTGCTATGTGTGAGTGTACACAGTATTCTACTACAATACAGTTCTGTACTAAACTGCTAAATCTCCTTTTTCTACATAATATTTTCTCTGAGAGATTCTTTCAGCAAATTATAATATATTCCTTTCATATTAAAAAACGCAGAGCAAACCCTAACCCGAACCAATCTGCGTGTAACCCCTAACCAGCAAAACAGTATACAAAAACAACTAAATTTATTAAAATTAAATTAAAAAAAAGAAGAAACATCAATATAAAGAAACACACCAAAACTAAAAATTGTTAATAACAAACACCTAACCGCTAACCTTTATAACCCATATTTATTACAAATTACTTGAACAATACCCAGTTCATAAAGTAACCCCCATCATAAATATTGTTTCATGAACACCAATTGAAAATGATCAAAATCTACCTTAACTAAATATTAACACCTTCTAGTGAAACAAAATATAAAAATGGTATTTAAATAAACAATCAAACGACAAAACTGGACTAACAACATCTTCATCAACATCTTCCTCTCTCACCATCTCTTCCTCTTCAACCGTCTCTTCCTCTTCCTTCACCATCCCCATCACCGCCTCCCTCTTCCGCCACCTCTTCGTCGTATACACTTTTCTATAAACACTTTCATCTCTAAACGTCAATCCACCATCACCAGCCATATTGTAAAACAAATAAACAAACAACAACAAATTCAATTAACAAAACTGAGTATCCAAACAGGATAAACTAATACAAATAGGTTTTGATAGCAGCCCTTGACACTGCCACTAATGAATGGAAAAAAAGGTCTCATGTAAACAATAAAATCAAAAAAAAATCAAAATAATCAAAACAGAAACGGTATTTTGATGTTCACAGGCTTAGAACTGGAATAGAAATAATGGAATTTTTAACATTACAAACAATAAACAAAGAATCAAACAAAATGTAATCAAATCACAAACAAGTTCAAATAACAATATCCTCTCACGTTCGAGGATTCACGGAATGGAATAGATATTCTGTAGAAGTTAAAGTTGAAAAAGAAAGGTAAACACAAAGTTGCAAAATAACAAGGTGATTTAAAACCTGTTACAACGGCTAGTAGTAACAATGGCTAGAACAGGAAACAAATAATGAGAATAACAAAACGGAAGCTATAACGTAACCTAACTTACCTCATACAATGCATATAAAACAAATACATGAGCTAGACAGATAAAACAATAGAATAACTTCCTTCTTTGAACACGCGAGATCACTTTAGAATAACTTCCTTTTTCTCTCATTCTTGAACATAACCTAAACGAATAACTTCCCGTAAATAACACAGGAGACCTGTTATCCCATGGAAATGAACATTAAAACCCACTTCAGATAACACACAGTAAGTACAGTTCAGATATCTGTTTCTCGCAAAGTACACGCAAATGCAAAACACACCGAAATAAATATAATACTCTCAACTCTCGTTACAATAACAAATCTGTATTATAGCATTCCTGTCAACTCATACACACAGTATCACACACATCATTGACATCTACGTATCGTTCCTGAAATAGAGATGAAAATAACACATTGATTTCATTAAAATCTTGTTTTCAAAACATACCAAATTTAACATGTCACAAACAACCCCCCCCCCCCACCTTCGAAATACATGCATAAAAAATTTGATCAATTTAAAATACACTTAGTATTCGGCCAAATTCACCTTCGACAATTTGAACACATATGTAAATATCCTCTATAAAACAAAATAACTATGTACGTCATAACCCAAATACGTCTTAAAAGCAAAACGGACGTTAGAAAAGCGGATGTCATAGAATTCGTTAGCACACAAGAAACCTCGTTAGTACCTCATTACTACCGTTCATACCTTCATTAGCAAAAGTACAACGATTACCAAAGGTAACAAGGACCTCATTAACAAATGAAAAGCGACAAATTCACATTCTCTTTATACCTTCATCAGTAGATGAAAGAGATGTTAGATGAAAGAATAGGGACTTAGGATTTCCCTACGAACGCAATTAGTAACATACCAAAATGTCAAACCAATTAACATTTACAACGCCATGAACGAAATGGTGATTACCATGATAGATCTAACAAAGATCAATTAGCAGTTGAAGTTACCACTTCAATTGCACAAAAATCAATTTGAAACTAACAATATTGCCATCTGACCAATTAACAATTACACCAAATAACTTGGTACACAATTTACATTTACCACTTTGGTAACAGACTAACGTCCCCATCAAGTTATTGTTAACAATCAAAAGCGACGCCACAAGGCACCTATTGATTAACGGATAACTTGAAACTAGTTGGTATCATTAGACTAACTACCATAATCATACAATGACTATAGTACGTCGTCATTAGACCATCACACTTACTAATTACCATCAAACCATGCCAATTACAGGAGAAAAACATCAACAAATTTAAGGAAACAAATCACATCAACAAATTTAAGAAAACTTCAGAAGAATCTTCTAATGCTTAAACTACGAAACTCCAGAAGATAATTAGATCCAAAAAATTACGAAATTAGTAACTTCAAGAAAGAAAACAAGAAAAACGGAAGCTTTCTAAATGTCTGGAGAATTGTAGAGAGCAACAGAAATCACAACTCCGATTTTGTTTCGTACAGAACACTACCTCAATAAAACTTGAGTATTTTGAAAATTTCAGCCAAGCTGAAAACACAAAATAAAACTCGTAAAATTTAGTCAGAATATTTTCACAGCCTCTATTCTAATGTGACAGTCTTTCTGATTTGTCTCAGAATTTGATAGCTTAGCAAAAACTTGGAAAAAATCTTTGAAATATTTCTATCTCATTTCGATACTCGATATTAATTCCATTCAATATCTGTATTTATTTGGAAACCGTCACTTCAGCAAAAACTCAGATCATTTCTCGAAATCAGTTCTCCAAAACGATAAAGTCCAATTTCTCAGATAGTTATAACAACTTTGTTTCTTTTATCATCAACCATTCTTCACAAAAACGTTTCGACAACTAAAGGTAAACTGAATTATTTAAATTTCATTTCTGAGAGACTATTTCGCCATTATAACTTTCATTGTAATGAAATACCACCCATGCTTAGTGTATCAGAGTTTATGCAATCACTCAATAAAAATCAATTTTTTATAAAGATAACAGTCCAACGAGACAATTTTGTTAACCACGACTATCCCTTCGGTTGTCATATACATTTTGACAACGATAGTGTTAGAATAACCGACTGTAAAATATCACACAAAAACTATTCGTTTATAATAGAAGGTAAAACTTAAACTGGACAAGAAATACAACTTTTTTTGGGTGAACAACATTTTGAATTACTGAAGAACATAGCACCTTGCACCAAAACAATTGCAGAGTTTGAAACTCTGAAACAACAAATCAACACAGATATATGTGAAGATATGAATGAAATACATACAATTTTTCTAGTAGTTTGCGAAAAAAGATGCTATAGAATTGTTAGACGATAAACTCAAAGTATAGAACAATACATGATACCCCTTATAGTCATAGTTTTGTATCAATAGAAGCACACGAACTTGCCAGTGCGGCACCGTTAAGTGTCATTTACACCAGAAAATTACTGTCACTTTCCAGTGGAGCATTACACCAATTACTATATACTACAACAATAAATAAAAACACTAACATCAACTATCATTACAGTTTCAAAAATTGATATCTCAACGGTATTAGTAACAACTTCTTTATAATTATCAAAAATAATTTTCTATCTAACTAATTTTCTTGTACCCTGCATAATTGTTACATCGACATATTTAGCTATAGTAACGTTATATGAAATTATTAGACATCGCAGAGTAAATTATGCAAATCCACCAGTTCAAATACTAATGAACGAAACATATACACCATATACAGATATCTACCATATATGTAAAACCAACATAGACATTGTTGAAATAGAAATTTTCAAATTCATAAAAATCGCACTCCTTATCTATTTCTTCCTACGCATGTATTTAGGTCTAATCGAATACTTTATTAACCCATAAAATTTTATATATTCTATGCATATAAAAATTGATATTCTTCCAGATATAGAAGAATCTATATCTTATACACTACACTCACAAAAATTCTATTTACAAATAGGATTCCCTGAAAATTCACCAGAATACGGCAACATTCTTATATATCAACTGAACATTAGATTAGACGATAACGAAATCTGGACATCTAATCTAGGAGCACAAACACAGCAACCACAACAAGAATTAATACCATTAATTATCCTAGCACCACCATACGTACAACTTCCACCACACGGACATGGTACAGGAGCATAATCATACATTGCAAAAATTGCTTCACCAAATAATAACCACAATAATAACAGTAACAACCAAGAAAGACCACATCATAACGAAGTTACAGATTTAACAAACATACCAACATCACCGGAAATTGATGATAATTTAAACCCAGGAAACGAGAATCCATACACTGTACGGCGAGACCGCCCGGAAAGAAGAGAACTCTTAAGAGCACGACGTAGATCTTCTTTATCATTTCCAAAACAAGATTCAACATTAGTCTCATACGGTTCAACAGATATTGATTCTAACATAATTAGACCTCTAGAAGTAGGACAATCAGAACCTCCAAGTAGAACCGGAACACCAACATTACACAACTTTAGTACAAATTCAAAAGTGATAACTCAGCTAATAGTTCCATCCGAACACCATCATCTTCACAAATAAGAGCAAATCTTTTTCCAACACCAACATTTCAACAAAGACAAGATTTCAATTTTGTCCAAGAAAATTTCAATATACAACCACTACATTCACCGAATAGTTCACTTTGGTCAGCAACTTCCCCAGAGTCTGCGAATAGTAGCACAACAACACCACAAAGAACAAGTCACTCTTCATCAATATACACTCATATTAGCATACCCCAAGTCGATTTAACAATTTCCTTACAACCGCCTAGAATTACAGCTTTGTCACCATCGTCATTTATACCAGAAATAAGACTACCATCAAGTCATCCAGGCATAACACGATCAACGCCAATATTAAATCCAAATCCACCTACACGAAGTAGGGTTAATGAACATACATATCTCTTTGCATTAGATCATAAAACGTGGAATCCACCTCCGCCATTATACGGACCAACAAACCTCGGAGATACACTTACAAATTGGTCAAGAAAAAGAGTAATTACAACACTAAATCTTACGCAATGACAACGTAACACAGCACTTGAAGTCTTAGCTACTCCAAGTCTAGAACTCAAATTTAATACGACAATAAAATACGCAACTATATTCAACCACAACAGATAACACAACATAATAACAACCACAACTCCAGCACCATTTATTTGCACTGAATTCATATATAATATTGATAGATACACCAAGCAAACGCTCGGTTTTTCAACATTTTATAACCCACATACAGGCTTATCATATACATGTCGTTTCAACTAAAAGCACAAATATTAATATTATTATTAATAATAATATTAATCTACATAAAAATCGAAACAAAAATTGAACTAGAACACCGATTACACGAACGTGTCAAACAACGTCTAAAAAATCGTATCAATGACAGAATGAATGAGCGTATAATGTATTTCAAAAATAAAATGAAAACACTGAATAATGTTACAAAATACAAAAACTTTAAGAACTAACCAGAATATTTTACAGATAACACAACAATAAAAGAACTGGAAGAATTTAAAAACAGTTCAGACTACGAAGCAATGTGGGAAATAGCTATAGATAAATGGACAAGATATTGGAATTTCTATAGAGAACAATTAACAAACAGTATATTAGAGAACCTCTACATGAACAATAAAAGACAAAAAACGACAAACAAAAATTGACTTTTTAGAACTACCCGGACAAAAGATTACTGGTTCCGCAACTGGACCACAAGACACCTTTATAGAACATTACGATTGCGATGCAGAAGAAATTACTAATGTTAAGTATTATGAACCAAACAAAATTAGTACAAGTAAATTTAAACCACTAGATTTAGATATGACAAAAACCGAAGTACAACTACTATCAAAAGCACAAGCAGAGGAAATAAAAGCATATGCAGTTACTGGAGCAATCAAAGAACGCGTAGAATGGTGTTCTCAACACACCGATTATATTAGAGCTAACAGACCTAGCTACTACGTCTCAGATGCACAAAGAAAAAAAATATTAGATGAAGATGAATTTCGAAACGAACTCGCTAGAATTAACCTACTCAAAAACACAAAGAATAAACCAACACGATATATTATTTCATTTAACTACATCGCTAACCCACCACTTCAGAGAAAGATCGAAGAAATGCAAGGCAGAATACAATTTGAACTTGATACTTTTATGGTACCACCATATGGAAGAATAGTCTACGACTAAACAAACCCGATGTGGATACCAAATGCAATTAAAAATGCTCAATCAAACTGCATGAAAGGACCAAGAAACAAGAAAACTAAACAGAATTGATATACTAGATTGGACATTAGAAATAAAAAATATCATTAATCCTAAACTTAGACACTGAAGAAGTATCATATATGGGAACAAAATTACCATGTGATCTCTGAAAAGAAGAGTATCTACCGACACCGTTCACAATTTACGTTCACAACAATTTACGTTTTCCCTACGCAATAATACCACGTAGTAACAATAGGAAGTCATTTTTCCATCAATCAACTAACGAACAATCTCCAACAGCTACCGTTATGGAAACCATATGGTTCCAGGAAAAGGACACAAGAAGATTGAACAACCCGGACAGTAGTAACTACAAGCCGTTATTGTACTATCGCAATTGGGCAGAGATGCCTTTCGAATCTAAGAACTATAACTTTGTTATTGCACCTCTTTTTGACCTGAAAGATCGCATATCTGAATACTTTCCACCGTTGCCATTTGAAAACACTAATACAGTCAAACGCAGTACAAAAAATATGGGACGAGATAAATTCCACCAAGCTAAATACCCTATCCTTAAACAATTTTATCATTTGACGGAACGATTCTTTTATGACTACAACTTTGAATTTAAAGTACCTATATCATGCACATTCGACCACATAGTAGCAAAAGCATCTCAGGACCTTTCAGCATATAGCGTATTTGAACATGAAATCTTCCAACTTAGCTTTAACTTCCTCCATCCAACTCCAAAAGACGTACAGAACAATAACTTTTGTGTACATGAAACTAAACTGATTCACAACTTAATTTATTACACCTTCTTCAGAGATAAAGAGCACTATACGGATAAAAGCTACATCCTCTTTAATGATCAATTAACATCCCCCTATTTTATGAACTATGGATATAAACTGAAATGGGAATACACCTTTGGAACACTCTGAAACTTTGATCCCATGAAGAATTACTATTTTTTTCAACATAAGAATTCACCTGAAAGACCATTGATAGTACCTCTCGAAGCACTCCAACCTTGCGAAGAGTATCATACATATCACTTAGAAAGAAGCGTAAAAAACAGAGATTTCAGTAACAGGATTCAATATAACAATGAACGCAAAGCAGCAGACCTTAAAAAGGAACTAAGAAAGACTGTTAAAGCTTTAATTACGGAAATAAGCGTCAACGAGACCGCTGACTTAATAGTATATTTTCTCTCAAAGGATGAATATTTCATAAAAGAATATAAACACTACAGAGATCGGACTAACCATCCTCAGCAAACAGAGAAATTATAACAAATGGAATTCGTAACGAATCTCAAAGGGTATTAACAGTGCCATTTTAATAATAACAGTTTCATTTAACAATGGATTTAAGTCTCTACATATGTACTTATCATTTCCTTGCTTTGTACTAATTTGTAACAGTACCATCTATAGATATAAACCTCCCAAATTGCTACCCAAAACTCTTTGATGAATGCTATTTCAATTCTGATTTGATTTGCTATATTAGTCGTAAACACGGCACTGTCTTTAAGTATCACTGATACTTGATATATTACATTGATATAACACTTAACGAATAATTAACCTTTTTTAGAACAACAATTTTTCTTTAAAATATTTCAATCATTTCTTATTCTCCAACCCATTTTCTACATTTAGATAGTAAAATGTACATGTACATATGCAAAGGTTATCCATAGTTGAATGTATGCACTTTTATAAATAAGAAATAAAGAAAAAACAAAAAAGTACCTGATAATATCGTATACAATGCAACAACATTTAAACAATAGCATTATCCACTACAGTGTAGAATAACACACTATATGTAATGTATGACAGACATGTACGTATAAGAAAAATTAAATATCGCATTGAGTCATGACATGACAATTCTAGCATTTTCAGAGCAAGTGTTTAGATGACAAACTATTAATTTTTTATTAATCAAACTAACAATATGTCCAATATTTAAATTGACATAAAATCTACTAACAGTACATAACAAAATATTCAAAGATTATAACAACAGAAAAAACGAAAAAATAACTTATTCGAAAATTTCATATTAATTGTGATTTTTTTAACATCGACTTTTCTTCGATAAACAATTCATAGGTAAACATTCAACATGTATAAACAAACATACAACAACATGAAAGTACCAACGATGAACTCTTACATGCAAATAATAACATGCAAATAACATAGCTACTAACAGTAACAATTAACAAGTTCTTTATTCCCGAGAAAATTATTTGGAATATTGCAATACATTCGGAACATTGGAATATTTAATTTTGACCTTTGGATAACATACATTGTGTCGTATCCGACGAACATTTACAAAATAAACGCGCAGACAAATACGTTTACTAAATGTGTAGATGAGGAAATAACCTTTAATAGGAATCAGGCAAAGGGACATTTTTGTCCACACCCATTACAATTATAAGCGTGTTATACCAATTGTAGACAATACAGAAACCATTAACAATTCTTTAACATTTACAGATTCGATAAAAGATTCATATAACTTACCCGTAACAACTAACAAAACCACAAAAACTGTAGAAGTATGATGATACAGTCAGTAAGGACTAAATCCATCAGAATAAATCATGACTCCGAGAGACATTAATTGAATAATACATGTTCATACTCGCTAACATAATCCAACATACTAAAAAATTCACATGTCAATATAACGTTTAATATGACATATAAAAAACAACTTCCCGTTGTTGTCAACAACTTTCTTGTTGTTGCTCACCAAACTACCCTCGATTTTTCCATCGAATTTCATATAACATTGAGAACAAAAATTTTGTTTTTTTTCCTTTCCAACCGGAAGGGATACTACGTAATAACAGAACATTAATACCACCTAAAGTGAGAAGCTAACATAAGCAAACAAAAAAAATTTCAGGTAAGTCAGATAAGTCACTGGACATCAGGATCGCCTCCTACATCAACATCGGGCCTACGCAAAAGAATCTTCATCCACTGGAAGTGGTACTGGAATAGATACTTTTGTGGTTGTTGATGTTCACTCCTTCCTCCGTGGGCAACCTATGTCTAGCAATCGACCTACTGACGAACCGGCAAGAGCGCAACACAATCAACAAAAAGAAAAGAAATCTTCAAGAGAGAATAAAGAGAAATTGAGTGTAGTACTCACAAAACTTCTAAAAAACTTAAACCCCGGAAAGATAGAGTCAATGTTGACTTCCAACAAAGAAGACTTGAAGACTTTATTATTTAAGTAAATAAAGATTGAAAATACTCTTCCCTGATTGATTAAAAAAGAAGAAATACTTTTCCTTCAATGTTTAACTGTTCTCCCTCAGACCGAACCTTTTAGTTGGTACCGATCAGAGTCATACCTAAACCTGATATAATAATAAAGTATATTTCTCTCTCTCTCTCTCTCTCTACTCCGCTCTTGTTTTGTATTAAGATATACGTTAGACTTTAGCATTGGGGCCCGTGCACTGTCTACTGAAGCTCAGATAGAAGAGTAACAGCCTAGAGATATAGAACATTAGTTAGTCAGGTATGTCTCGCTATAGCAATATAGTCTTGGGATACTATAAGACCTCAGTGGAAAAACCTCGCAAGGTTTCCCTACTAGAGACACGTCTTAGCTTGTATAGAAAAAAAAGTCAGTCCCTTAGTTGAGGTTTCTCGCTTATTTGAAAATTTTGTTTTAAAACGTCTTTATTACATCCTGGTCTTAGAGTTGTTGAAAGCTAACGAAAAGCAACGCAGAGGTCCATTTTTTTCGCTTTTTACAAATAGCTAAGCAAAATGGTCTACTGGTTATAACGTATGTTTACGGCCAATAACGAATCAGTAAGCGATTCCTCAAATGAAACGATGCTTTGTTTGTTTTGACCTGTTTAGTAGGGCTCTCCTTTTTGTTTACTATATGGTCCAATTTCATACACTTAGAAGCGTACACTCTGTTTTCTTCTTTTATTTCTCAACCTTGCTTCTGCTTTCGTGTTTTACAAACTCGGATTTAGTTTGTGTTACTGTTTTAACAAAACACTTCTTTTCGGTTTTTTAAATCGTGATAATATTTTAAATTCATACATTTGCATCGTTATAGTTGAGGCAACGAAATTTATTTCCTTTTAATTTTTGATATCATTGAGGTGATCACAGAAATGAAAGAATTTGAAATGATAGAAAGAAATGAGTGAAAAGATTTTGGATGGGGTTCTAAAGCAAAAACAGTTTTTGGCTTAGCTTGTATAGAGAAAGAGTCAGTCTCTTAGTTGAGGTTTTTTGACCTATTTAGAAATTTTAATTTGAAACGTCTTTTTTTAATCGGGTCTGAGACTTGTCGAAAGCTAACGAAAAGCAACGTAGGGGACCCATTTTTGTGTTGTTTTTAATGGAAAAAGAATTTTTGGGTTAGCTTGTATATAAAAAGTTTCGTCTCTTAGTTGAGGTTTTTCGCCTGCTTGGAAAATTTAAATTAAAACATCTTTTTTCAATCGGGTCTTGGAGCTGTCGAAAGCTAACGAAAAGCAACTTAGGGGTCCCACTTTCTGTGTGGGTGCTTATGCAAAAAGAATTTTTGGTTCAACTTTTATAGAAAAAAATTTCGTCTTTTAGTTGAGATTGTTTGCTTATTTAAAAACTTTTTTAAGAAGTCGTTTTTTTCAATCGGATTTTGAATTGTCGAAAGCTATCAAAAACAAAGAAGCATTCCCACTTCTTGTTTGCTTTCTAGTGCAAAAAAAATGGTTTAGAGTGTATAGAAAAAAAATGCTTTTAGTTGAGATTGTTCGCTTATTTGCATATTTTATTTTAAACCGTCGTTTTTTTCGATCTGGCCTTAGAGTTGTTGAAAGCTAACGAAAAGCAGCGAAGGAGTCCCGCTTCTTGTTTGCGTTATATTGCAAAAAAAAATGGTTTAGAGTGCAATGAAAGAAAAATTCTTTTAGTTGAGGATTTTCGCTCATATGCAAATTTTATTTTAAACCGTCGTTTTTTTTTCGATCGGGTCTTAGAGTTGTTGAAAGCTAACGAAAAGCAACGAAGGAGTCCCGCTTCTTGTTTGCGTTCTGTGCAACAAAAAAAGCTGGTTAGAGTGTATAGAAAAAAAATCCTTTCAGTTGAGGTTTTTCGCTTATTTTCATATTGTATTTTAAAGTGTCGTATTTTTTCAATCCGGTCTGAGAGTTGTCGAAAGCTAACGAAAGGCAACGAAGCAGTCCCGCTTCTTGTTTGCGTTCTGTGCAAAAGAAATGGTATTAGGGTGTATAGAAAAAAAATCCTTTTACTTGAGGTTTTTTGCCTATTTGCATATTTTAATTTAAAGTGTCATATTTTGTCAATCGGGTCTTAGAGTTATCGAAAGCTAACGAAAAACAACGAAGCAGTCACGCTTCTTGTTTGCGTTCTAGTGCAAAAATTGTTTTAGAATGTATAGAAAAAAAATTTTTAGTTGAGCCTTTTAGCTCTTTTGCGTTTTTTGTTTTAAAGTGTCGTATTTTTTCAATCGGGTCTGAGAGTTGTCGAAATCTAACGAAAAGTAACGTAGGTACCCCTTGTTGTGTGGGATCTAGCGCAAACATAATTTTCGCCTGAATTTGTATGAAAAAAGTTTGTCCCTTATTTGAGGTTGATTGCTTAATTGAGAAATTCAATTTAAAAACGTCGTTCTTTTCAATCGCATTTTGAATTGTCGAAAGTTAACGAAAACCAACAAGGGAGTCTCGCTTCTTGTTTGCGTTCTTTTGCAAAAAAATTGGTTTCAAGATTATAGAAAAAACTTTTCTTTTGGTTGAGGTTGTTCGCTTATTTGCAAATTTTAATTTAAAATGTCGTATTTTTTCAATCGGGTCTGAGAGATGTCGAAACCTAATGAAAAGTAGCGGAGGAGTCACACTTTTTGTTTGAGAGCTTGTACCAAAAAATTGGTTTAGAATAAATAGAAAAACATTTTTATTATGTGAAGTTGTTCGCTTATTTGCGTATTTTATTTTGAATTGTCGTATATTTTCAATCGGGTCTTAGGGTTGTCGAAAACTAACGAAAAGCAACGTAGGAGTCCTACTTTTTGCGTGGGTCCTATTGCAAAAAGGGTTTTTGGTTTAGCTTGTAGAGAAATAGTTCGTCTTTCAGTTGAGGTTGTTTGCTTATTTGAGAATTTCCTTTTCTGACTTCGTTTTTTTTCAATCGGATCTTTGAATTGTCCTAAGCTATTGAAATGCAACGAAGGAGACCCGCCTCTTGTTTGGGTTCGAGTGCAAAAAAGTGGTTTAGAGTGTATAGAAAAACAATTTCTCTTTTTTGAGGTTGGTCCCTTATTTGCAAATTTTTTTTGAAGTGTAATAATTTTTAACCGGGTCTTAGAGTTGTCGAAACCTAACAAAAATTAACGGAGCGGTCCCACTTTTTGTTTGAGTTTTAGTACCAAAATTGGGTTTAGAATAAAAAGAAAAAAACTTATTAATTGAAGTTGTTCGCATATTTGCATATTTTAGTTTGAATTGTCGTATTTTTTCCAATTGGGTCTTAGAGTTGTCGAACGCTAACGAAAAGCAACGTAGGTGTCCCACTTTTTGCGTGGATCCTAATGCAAAAAGAGTTTTTGGTTTAGCTTGTATAGAAAAAGCTCGTCTATCAGTTGAGGTTGTTTGCTTATTTAAGAATTTCATTTTACAACGACGTTTTTTTTCAATCGGATCTTTGAGTTTACCAAAGCTATTGAAAAATAACGAAGGAGATCCGCTTTTTGTTTGAGTTCTAGTGCAGAAAAAAATGGTTTAGTGTGTATAGAGAAACAATTCTTTCATTTGAGATTGTTCGCTTATTTGCATATTTTATTTTGAATTGTCGTATTTTTTAATCGGGTCTTAGAGTTGTCGAAACCTAACAAAAAGTAACGGAGGAGTTCCACTTTTTGTTTGAGTTCTAGTGCCAAAAAATTTGGTTTAGAATGTATAGAAAAAAATTTTCTTTTAGTTGAGGTTTTCCGCTTATTTTCATATTGTATTTTAAAGTGTCGTATTTTCCAATCGGGTCTTAAAGTTGTCGAAAACTAACGAAAGGCAACGAAATATTCCCGCTTATTGTTTGCGTTCTAGTGCAAAAACAATTGGTTTAGATTACATAGAAAGAAAAGTTTCTTTATTTGAGGGTTTCGGCTTATTTGCATATTTTGTTTTGAAGTGTCGTATTATTTTCAGTCGGGTCTCAGAGTTGTCGAAATCTAACGAAAAGTATTGAGTCCCACTTTTCGTGTCGGTCATAATGCAAAAAGAGTTTTTGGTTTAGCTTGTATAGAAAAAAGTTCTTCTCTTAGTGGAGGTTTTTTGCTTAATTGAGAATTTCATTTTACAACATGGTTTTTTTTTCAAAGGGATATTTGAATTGTCGAAAGCTATCGAAAAGCAACGAAGCATTCCCGCTTTTTGTTTGCGTTTTAGTGCAAAAAAATTGTTTAGAGTGTAGAGAAAAAAAATTCTTTTAGTTGAGGTTGTTTGCTTATTTGCAATTTTATTTGAAATGTCGTATTTTTTCAACCGTGTCTTAGAGTTGTCGAAAGATAACAAAAAGCAACGTAGGAGTCCCATTTTTGTGTGGGTCCTAATGCAAAAAGAGTTTTTGGTTTAGCTTGTATAGAAAAAGTTCGTCAATCAGTTGAGGTTGTTTGCTTTTTTGAGAACTTCATATTACAACGTCTTTTTTTCAAATGGATCTTGAAAGTGTATAGAAAACAATTCTTTTAGTTGAGTTTTTTTGCTTATTTGCATAGTTTATTTTTAAGTGTCGTATTTTTTTCAAACGGGTCTTAGAGTAGTCCAAATCTGACAGAAAAAACGTAGGAGTCCCACTTTTTGTTTGCGTTCTAGTGCAAAAAAATGGTTTAGAGTGTATAGAAAAAAGTTTTCTTTTAGTTGATGTTTTTCGCTTATTTGCAAAATTTATTGTAAAGTGTCGTATTTTTTTGATCGGGTCGTAGAGTTTTCGAAATCTAATGAAAAGAAAAGTAGGAGTCCAACTTTTTGTGGGGGTCCTAAAGCAAAAAGCGTTTTTCTGTTACCTTGTATAGAAAAAAAATTCGTCTGTTAGTTGAGATTTTTTGCTCAATTGCAAAGTTCATTCTGAACCGTCGTTTTTCTTCATACGGGTCTTATAGTTGTCAAAAGCTAACTAAAAGCAACGGAGGAGTCCCGGTTCTTGTTTGTGTGCTAGTGCAACAAAATTGGTTGAAAGTGTATAGAAAACAATTCTTTTAGTTGAGTTTTTTTGCTTATTTGCATAGTTTATTTTTAAGTGTCGTATTTTTTTCAAACGGGTCTTAGAGTAGTCCAAATCTGACAGAAAAAACGTAGGAGTCCCACTTTTTGTTTGCGTTCTAGTGCAAAAAAATGGTTTAGAGTGTATAGAAAAAAGTTTTCTTTTAGTTGATGTTTTTCGCTTATTTGCAAAATTTATTGTAAAGTGTCGTATTTTTTTGATCGGGTCGTAGAGTTGTCAAAATCTAATGAAAAGAAAAGTAGGAGTCCCACTTTTTGTGGGGGTCCTAATGCAAAAAGAGTTTTTGTTTTAGCTTGTATGGAGAAAGTTCGTCTATCAGTTGAGGTTGTTTGCTTATTTGAGAATTTCTTTTTACAATGACGTTTTTTTTCAATCGGATCTTTGAGTTAACCAAAGCTATTGAAAAACAACGAAAAAGACCGCTTTTTGTTTGAGTTATAGTGCAAAAAAAATTGGTTTAGAGTGTATAGAGAAACAATTCTTTCAGTTGAGATTGTTCGCTTATTTGCATATTTTATTTTGAATTGTCGTATTTTTTAATCGGGTCTTAGAGTTGTTGAAACCTAACAAAAAGTAACGTAGGAGTCCCACTTTTAGTTTGCTTTCTAGTGCAAAAAATTGGTTTAGAATGTATAGAAAAAAAATTTCTTTTATGTGAGATTTTTCTCTTATTTACAAATTTTATTTTAGAGTGTCGTATTTTTTCAATTGGGTCTTAGAGTTGTCGAAATCTAATGAAAAGTAACGTAGGAGTACCTTTTTTGTGTGGTTCCTAATGCAAAAAGAGTTTTTGGTTTAGCTTGTATAGAAAAAATTATAGAAAATTGTTCGTCCATTAGTTGGGGTTTTTGCTCAATTGCAAAGTTCATTCTAAACCGTCGTTTTTTTTCAATCGGGTCTTAGAGTTGTCGAAAGCTAACTAAAAGCAACAAAGGTGTCGCACTTTTTGTTTGCGTTCTGTGCAACAAAAAATGCTGGTTAGAGTGTATCGAAAAAAAATCCTTTTAGTTGAGGTTTTTTGCTTATTTTCATATTGTATTTTAAAGTGTCGTATTTTTTCAATCCGGTCTGAGAGTTGTCGAAAGCTAACGAAAGGCAACGAAGCAGTCCCACTTCTTGTTTGCTTTCAAGTGCAAAAAAAAATGGTTTAGAATGTATTGAAAAAAAAATTTCTTTTAGTTGAGGTTTTTCGCTTATTTACAAATTTTATTTTAGAGTGTCTTAGAGTTGTCGAGATCTAATGAAAAGTAGGAG
The DNA here is from genome assembly GCF_964194025.1 of Convolutriloba macropyga. Lineage (NCBI taxonomy): Eukaryota > Metazoa > Xenacoelomorpha > Acoela > Convolutidae > Convolutriloba > Convolutriloba macropyga. The sequence goes on from NC_134477.1 coordinate 7,047,325, forward strand.
TCTCACTTTTTGTGTCGGTCATAAGGCAAAATTAGTTTTTGGCTAAGCTTGTATAGAAAAAAGTTCGTTTCTTAGTTGAGATTTTTTTTGCTCAATTGCAAAATTCATTCTAAACCATCGTTTTTCTTCAATCGGGTCTTGGAGCTGCCGAAAGCTAACGAAAAGCAACGTAAGAGTCCCACTTTTTGTGTCGGTCATAATGCAAAAAAGAGTTGAGCTTGTATAGAAAAAAGTTCGTATTTTAGCTGATGATTTTTGTTTATTTGGATAATTCATTTTGAAACGTCATTTTTTTTCAATCGGGTCATATACTTGTCGAAAGCTAACAAAATGCAACGAAACAGTCCCGCTTCTTGTTTGCGTTCTACTGCAAAAAAATGTTAGAGTATATAGAAAAAAATTTTCTTAGTTGATGTTTTTCGCGTATTTGCACATTTTTACTTTTAATTGTCGTATTTTTTCAATCGGGTCTTAGAGATTTCAAAATCCAACGAAAAGTATCGTAGAAGTCCAATTTTTTGTGTCGGTAAAAATGCAAAAAGAGTTTTTGGTTTAGCTTGTATCGAAAAAATTTGCCTCTTATTTGAGGTTTTTCGCTTATTTGAAAAAACAATATTTTAAAACTTCATTTTTCAATCGGGTCTTAGAGTTGTCGAAAGCTAACGAAAAGCAACGTAAGAGTCCCACTCTATGTATGGGTCCTATTGCAAAAACAGTTTTTGGTTTAACTTGTGTAAAAAAAAGCTCGTCTATTAGTTGAGGTTTTTTGCTTATTTGAAAAATTTTATTTGAAACGTCTTTTTTCAATCGGGTCTCAGAGTTTTCGAAAGCTAACGAAAATCAACGTAGGAGTCCCACTTTTTGTGTCGTTCATAATGCAAAAAGAGTTTTTGGGTTAGCTTGCATATAAAAATCTTCGTCTCTTAGTTGAGGTTTTTCTTACTTGGAAAATTTAATTTAAAACACCTTTTTTCAATCGGGTCTTGGAGCTGTCGAAGTCTAACGAAAAATAACCTAGGATCCCCCTTGTTGCGCGGGGGGTCTAGCACGAACATAATTTTTGGCTACGTTTGTATGAAAAAGTTCGTCCCTTAGTTGAGGTTTTTTGCTCCTTTGCAAAGTTTTTTCTAAACCGTCGTTTATTTTTCAATCGGGTCTTAGACTTGTAGAAAGCTAACGAAAAGCAATGTAGGAGTCCCACTTTTTGTGTCGGTTATAATGCAAAAAGCGTTTTTGGGTTAGCTTGTATATAAAAAATTTCGTCTCTTAGTTGAGGTTTTTCGCTTAATCGAAAAATTTTATTTGAAACTTATTTTTTGAATCGGTTCTAAGAGTTGTCGAAAGCTAACGAATAGCAACGTAGGAGTCCCACTTTATGTGTCGTTCATAATGCAAAAAGAGTTTTTGGGTTAGCTTGTATAAAAAAATCTTCGTCTCTTAGTTGAGGTTTTTCTTGCATGGAAAATTTAATTTAAAACATCTTTTTTCAATCGGGTCTTGGAGCTGTCGAAGTCTGACGAAAAATAACCTAGGTTCCCCCTTGTTGTGTGGGGTGGATCATAAACATAATTTTTGGCTGCGTTTGTATGAAAAAAGTTCGTCCCTTAGTTAAGGTTTTTCGCTCCTTTGCAAAGTTTATTCTAAACCGTCGTTTTTTTTTCAATCGGGTCTTAGACTCGTCGAAAGCTAACGAAAAGCAACGTAGGAGTCCCACTTTTTGTGTCGGTCATAATGCAAAAAGAGTTTTTGGTTTAGCTTGTATTTAAAAATTTCGTCACTTAGTTGAGGTTTTTCGCCTGCTTGGAAAATTTAATATAAAACATCTTTTTTCAATCGGTTCTTGGAGCTGTCAAAAGCTAACGAAAAGCAACGTAGGAGTCCCACTTTTTGTGTCGGCAATATTGCAAAAACCGTTTTTGGTTTAGCTTATATAGAAAGAAGCTCGTCTCTCAGTTGAGGTTTTTCGCTTACTTGAAAAATTTAATTTAAAACGTCTTTTTTCATTCGGGTCGCAGAGTTGTCGAAATCTAACGAAAAGCAACGTAGTAGTCCCAATTTTTGTGTCTGTCATAATGCAAAAACAATTTTTGGTTTAGATTGCATAGAAAAAAAGCTCGTCTCTTAGTTGAGGTTTTTCGCTTGCTTGGAAAATTTAATTTAAAACATCTTTTTTCAATCGGGTCTTGGAGTTGTCGAAAGCTAACGAAAAGCAACGTAGGAGTCCCACTTTTTGTGTCAATTATAATGCAAAAAGATTTTTTGGTTTAGCTTGTATAGAAAAAAGCTCGTCTCTTATTTGAGGTTTTTCGCTTACTTGAAAAATTTAATTTAAAACGTCCTTTTTCAAACGGTTCGCAGAGTTGTCGAAAGCTAACGAAAAGCAACGTAGTAGTCCCAATTTTTGTATCGGTTTTAATGCAAAAAGAGTTTTTGGGTTAGCTTGTTTATAAAAAAAATCGTCTCTTAGTTGAGGTTTTTCGCTTGCTTGGAAAATTTAATTTAAAGCGTCGTTTTTCAATCGGGTCTAGGAGTTGTCGAAGTCTAGCGAAAAATAACCTAGGTTCCCCCTTGTTGTGTGGGGTCCAGCACGAACATAATTTTTGGCTGCGTTTGTAAGAAAAAAGTTCGTCCCTTATTGGAGGTTTTTCGCTCCTTTGCAAAGTTTATTCTAAACCGTCATTTTTTTTCAATCGGGCCTTAGACTTGTCGAAAGCTAACGAAAAGCAACGTAGGAGTCCCAATTTTTGTGTCATTTATAACGCAAAAAGAGTTTTTGGGTTTGCTTGTATATAAAAAATTTCGTCTCTTAGGTGAGGTTTTTCGCTTGCTCGGAAAATTTAATTTAAAACATCTTTTTTCAATCGGGTCTTGAAGCTGTCGAAAGCTATCGAAAAGAAACGTAGGAGTCCCACTTTTTGTGTCGTTTATAATGCAAAAAGAGTTTTTGGGTTAGCTTGTATAGAAAAAATTTCGTCTCTTAGTTGAGGATTTCGCTTGCTTGGAAAATTTAATTTAAAACATCTGATTTCAATCGGGTCTTGAAGTTGTCAAAAGCTAACGAAAAGCAAAGTAGGAGTCCCACTTTTTGTGTCGGTCATAATGCAAAAATAGTTTTTGGTTTAGCTTGTATTGAAAAAAGCTCGTCTCTTAGTTGAGGTTTTTCGCTGAATTGGAAAATTTTAGTTGAAACTTTTTTTTCAATCGGGTCGCAGAGTTGTCGAAAGCTAACGAAAAGCAACGTAGGAATCCAACTTTTTGTGTCGTTTATAATGCAGAAACAGTTTTTGGTTTAGCTTGTATAGAAAAAAAGTCAGTCTCTTAGTTGAGGTTTTTCACTTATTTGGAATTTTATTTTAAAACGTATTTTTTTTCAATCGGGTCGAAGACTTGTCGAAAGCTAACGAAAAGCGACGTAGGAGTCCCACTTTTTGTGTCGGTCATAATGCAAAATAGTTTTTGGTTTAGCTTGTATAGAAAAAAGCTCGTCTCTTAGTTGAGGTTTTTCGCTTACTTGAAAAATTTAATTTAAAACGTCTTTTTTCAATCGGGTCGCAGAATTGTCGAAAGCTAACGAAAAGCAACGTAGGAGTCCCACTTTTTATGTCGGTTTTAATGCAAAAAGAGTTTTTGGTTAGCTTGTATATAAAAATTTTCGTCTCATAATTGAGGTTTTTCGCTTGCTTGGAAAATTTAATTTAAAACATCTTTTTGCAATCGGGTCTTGGAGTTGTCGAAAGCTAACGAAAAGCAACGTAGGAGTCCCACTCTGTGTGAGGGTCCTATTGCAAAAACAGTTTTTGGTTTAGCTTGTATAGAGAAAATTCGTCTATTAGCTGAGGTTGACTGCTTGTTTGAGAAATTCGTCTTACAACGGCGTTTGTTTTCAATCGGATCTTTGAATTGTCAAAAACTTTCAAAAAGCAACGAAGCATTCCCTCTTCTTTTTGCGTTCTAGAGAAAAAAAATTGGTTTAGAGTGTATAGAAAAAAAAATTTCTTTGAGTTGACGTTTTTCACTTATTTGCATTTTTTATTTCAAAGTATCTTATTTTCTCAATCGGGTCTTAGAGATATCGGAATCTAACGAAAAGTAACTTAGGAATCCCACTTTTTGTGTGCGCTCTAGTGCAGAAAAATGATGTAGAATGTATAGAAAAAAAAGTTCTTTTAGTTGATGTTTTTCGCCTAATTGCATATTTTTTAAGCGTCCTATTTTTTTCAATCGGGTCTTGGAGTTGTCGAAGTCTGGCTGCGTTTGTAGGAAAAAATTTCGTCCATTAGTTGATGTTCTTTGCTCCTTTGCAAAGTTTATTCTAAACCGTCGTTTTTTTTTCAATCGGATCTTAGAGTAGTCGAAATCTAACGAAAACCAAAGAAAGAGTCCCACTTTTTGTGTCGGTCATAATGCAAAAAAAAGTTTTTGGTTTAGCTTGTGTTGAAAAAAGTTCGTATCTTAGTTGAGGTTTTTCGCTTAGTTGAAAAATTTTTATTAAATGGTCTTTTTTCAATCGGGTCTTAGAGTTGTCGAACTCTAACGAAAATTAAAGTAGCAGTCCCACTTTTTGTATCGTTAACAATGCAGAAAATAGTTGTTGGTTTAGCTTGTATAGAAAAAAGTTCTTCTCTTAGTTGATGTGTACTTGTAAAATTTAGTTTAGAACGTTTTTTTCAACCGGTTCTTAGAGTTGTCGAAAGCTAACGAAAAGCAACGTAAGAGTCCCACTTTTTGTGTGGGTCCTATTGCAAAAGAGTTTTTGATTTAGCTTGTACAGTGAACAGTTCGACTATTAGTTGAGGTTTTCCGCTTACTTGAAAAAATTAACTTAAGACGTCTTTTTTCAATCGGGTCTTAGAGTTGTCGAAGTCTAACGAAAAATAACCTAGATTTCCCCTTGATGTGTGGGGTCTAGCACGAACATAATTTTTGGCTGCGTTTTTATGAAAAAATTTCGTCCATTAGTTGAGGTTTCTTGCTCCTTTGCAAAGTTTATTCTAAACCGTCGTTTTTTTTCAATCGGATCTTAGAGTAGTCGAAAGCTAACGAAAACCAAAGAAGGAGTCCCACCTTTTGTGTCGGTCATAATGCAAAAAAAAAGTTTTTATGTTTAGCTTTTGTAGATAAAAGTTCGTATCTTAGTTGAGGTTTTTCGCTTAGTTGAAAAATTTATATTAAATGGTCTTTTTTCAATCGGGTCTTAGAGTTGTTGAAAGCTAACAAAAAGCAACGCAGGAATCCCACTTTTTGTGTGGGTCCTGATGCATAAAGAGTCTTTGGTTTAGTTTGTGCCGAAAGGAGTTCGTCAGTTAGTTGAAGTTGTTTGCTTTTTTGAGAAAGTCTTTTTACAACGTCCTTTTTTCAATTGGACCTTTGAAATGTCGAAAGCAATCAAAAAGCAACGAAGCGGCCTCTCTACTTGTTTGCGTTCTAGTGCGTCGTGTTTTGTCAATCGGCTCTTAGAGTTGTCGAAATCTAACGAAAAGTAACTTATGTTCCCCCCTTGTTGTCTGGGGTCTATCAAGAACAAAATTTTTTGTCTGAGTTTGCATAAAAAAGTTCATTCCTTAGTTGAGGTTTTTCGATCATTTGCAAAATTCTTTCTAAGCCGTCTTTTTTTCAATCGGGTCTTAGAGTTGTCGAAAGCTAACGAAAAGCAAAGTAGGAATTCCACTTTTTGTGTCGGTTATAATGCAAAAAGAGTTTTTGGGTTAGCCTGTATGTAAAACAGTTAATCTTTTAGTTGAGGTTTTTCGCTTTTTGGAAAATTTAATTTAAAACATCTTTTCTCAATCGGGTCTTGGAGTTGTCGAAAGCTAACAAAAAGCAACGTAGGAGTTCCGCTGGAGTAAAAAAATTGGTATAGAATGTATGAACAAGTAATTTCTTTTGGTTGAGGTTGTTTGCTCATTTGCATATTTTGTTTTAAAGTGTCGTATTTTTTCAATCAGGTCTTAGAGTTGTGGAACTCTAGCGAAAATTAAAGTAGGAGTCCCACTTTTTGTATCGTTAATAATGAAGAAAAGAGTTTTTGGTTTAGCTTGTATAGAAAAAATTTCTTCTCTTAGTTGAGGTGTACTTGAAAAATTTAATTTAGAACGTTTTTTTCAACCAGTTTTTAGTGTTGTCGAAAGCTAACGAAAAGCAACGTAAGAGTCCCACTTTTTGTGTGGGTCCTATTGCAAAAGAGTTTTTGATTTAGCTTGTACAGAGAACAGTTCGACTATTAGTTGAGGTTTTCCGCTTACTTGAAAAAATTAACTTAAGACGTCTTTTTTCAATCGGGTCTTAGAGTTGTCGAAGTCTAACGAAAAATAACCTAGATTTCCCCTTGTTTTGTGGGGTCTAGCACGAACATAATTTTTGGCTGCGTTTTTATGAAAAAATTTCGTCCATTAGTTGAGGTTTCTTGCTCCTTTGCAAAGTTTATTCTAAACCGTCGTTTTTTTTTCAATCGGATCTTAGAGTAGTCGAAAGCTAACGAAAACCAAAGAAGGAGTCCCACCTTTTGTGTCGGTCATAATGCAAAAAAAAAGTTTTTATGCTTAGCTTTTGTAGAAAAAAGTTCGTATCTTAGTTGAGGTTTTTCGCTTAGTTGAAAAATTTATATTAAATGGTCTTTTTTCAATCGGGTCTTAGAGTTGTTGAAAGCTAACAAAAAGCAACGCAGGAATCCCACTTTTTGTGTGGGTCCTGATGCATAAAGAGTCTTTGGTTTAGTTTGTGCCGAAAGGAGTTCGTCAGTTAGTTGAAGTTGTTTGCTTTTTTGAGAAAGTCTTTTTACAACGTCCTTTTTTCAATTGGACCTTTGAAATGTCGAAAGCAATCAAAAAGCAACGAAGCGGCCTCTCTACTTGTTTGCGTTCTAGTGCGTCGTGTTTTGTCAGTCGGCTCTTAGAGTTGTCGAAATCTAACGAAAAGTAACTTATAATCCCCCCTTGTTGTCTGGGGTCTATCAAGAACAAAATTTTTTGTCTGAGTTTGCATAAAAAAGTTCATTCCTTAGTTGAGGTTTTTCGATCATTTGCAAAATTCTTTCTCAGCCGTCTTTTTTTCAATCGGGTCTTAGAGTTGTCGAAAGCTAACGAAAAGCAACGTAGGAGTTCCGCTGGAGTAAAAAAATTGGTATAGAATGTATGAACAAGTAATTTCTTTTGGTTGAGGTTGTTTGCTCATTTGCATATTTTGTTTTAAAGTGTCGTATTTTTTCAATCAGGTCTTAGAGTTGTGGAACTCTAGCGAAAATTAAAGTAGGAGTCCCACTTTTTGTATCGTTAATAATGAAGAAAAGAGTTTTTGGTTTAGCTTGTATAGAAAAAAGTTCTTCTCTTAGTTGAGGTGTACTTGAAAAATTTAATTTAGAACGTTTTTTTCAACCAGTTTTTAGTGTTGTCGAAAGCTAACGAAAAGCAACGTAAGAGTCCCACTTTTTGTGTGGGTCCTATTGCAAAAGAGTTTTTGATTTAGCTTGTACAGAGAACAGTTCGACTATTAGTTGAGGTTTTCCGCTTACTTGAAAAAATTAACTTAAGACGTCTTTTTTCAATCGGGTCTTAGAGTTGTCGAAGTCTAACGAAAAATAACCTAGATTTCCCCTTGTTTTGTGGGGTCTAGCACGAACATAATTTTTGGCTGCGTTTTTATGAAAAAATTTCGTCCATTAGTTGAGGTTTCTTGCTCCTTTGCAAAGTTTATTCTAAACCGTCGTTTTTTTTTCAATCGGATCTTAGAGTAGTCGAAAGCTAACGAAAACCAAAGAAGGAGTCCCACCTTTTGTGTCGGTCATAATGCAAAAAAAAAGTTTTTATGCTTAGCTTTTGTAGAAAAAAGTTCGTATCTTAGTTGAGGTTTTTCGCTTAGTTGAAAAATTTATATTAAATGGTCTTTTTTCAATCGGGTCTTAGAGTTGTTGAAAGCTAACAAAAAGCAACGCAGGAATCCCACTTTTTGTGTGGGTCCTGATGCATAAAGAGTCTTTGGTTTAGTTTGTGCCGAAAGGAGTTCGTCAGTTAGTTGAAGTTGTTTGCTTTTTTGAGAAAGTCTTTTTACAACGTCCTTTTTTCAATTGGACCTTTGAAATGTCGAAAGCAATCAAAAAGCAACGAAGCGGCCTCTCTACTTGTTTGCGTTCTAGTGCGTCGTGTTTTGTCAGTCGGCTCTTAGAGTTGTCGAAATCTAACGAAAAGTAACTTATAATCCCCCCTTGTTGTCTGGGGTCTATCAAGAACAAAATTTTTTGTCTGAGTTTGCATAAAAAAGTTCATTCCTTAGTTGAGGTTTTTCGATCATTTGCAAAATTCTTTCTCAGCCGTCTTTTTTTCAATCGGGTCTTAGAGTTGTCGAAAGCTAACGAAAAGCAAAGTAGGAATTCCACTTTTTGTGTCGGTTATAATGCAAAAAGAGTTTTTGGGTTAGCCTGTATGTAAAACAGTTAGTCTTTTAGTTGAGGTTTTTCGCTTTTTGGAAAATTTAATTTAAAACATCTTTTCTCAATCGGGTCTTGGAGTTGTCGAAAGCTAACGAAAAGCAACGTAGGAGTTCCGCTGGAGTAAAAAAATTGGTATAGAATGTATGAACAAATAATTTTTTTTGGTTGAGATTGTTTGCTCATTTGCATATTTTGTTTTAAAGTGTCGTATTTTTTCAATCAGGTCTTAGAGTTGTCGAACTCTAGCGAAAATTAAAGTAGGAGTCCCACTTTTTGTATCGTTAATAATGAAGAAAAGAGTTTTTGGTTTAGCTTGTATAGAAAAAAGTTCTTCTCTTAGTTGAAGTGTACTTGAAAAATTTAATTTAGAACGTTTTTTTCAACCAGTTTTTAGTGTTGTCGAAAGCTAACGAAAAGCAACGTAGGAGTCCCACTTTTTGTGTGGGTCCTATTGCAAAAAAATGTGGGTTAGCTTGTGTAGAAAAAATTTCATCTATTAGTTGAGTTTGTTCTTTCAATCGGATCTTAGAATTATCAAAAGCTAACGAAAAGCAACGAGGCAATCCCGCTTCTTTTTTGCATTCTAGTGCAAAAAAATTGTTTATGGCGTTTAGAAAAAATTTGTTTTAGTTGAGGTTTTTTAATCGTTTCTTAGAGTTGTCGAAATCTAACGAAAAGTAAAGTAGGAGCCCCCCTCTTTTGTTTCTGTAAAAGTGCAAAATAGTTTTTGGTTTCGCTTGTAAAGAAAGAAGTTCGTCTCTTAGTTGAGGTTTTTCGCGTACTCTAAAACTTCTTTTAGAACGTCTATTTTCAATCGGGTCTGAGAGTTGTCGAAAGCTAACGAAAAGCAACTTAGGGTCCCAATTTTTGTGTGGGTCCTAATGCAAAAAGAGTTTTTGGCTAAGCTTGTATAGAAAAATGTTCGTCTCTTAGTTGAGTTTTCTCGCTTACTTGAAAAAAGTAACTTGAAACGTCTTTTGTCAGACGGCTATTAGAGTTGTCGAATGCTAACAAAAACCAAATTAGGAGTCCCACTTTTTTTGTTGGACCTAATGCAAAAAAGTTTTTGGTTTGGCTTGTATGGAAAAAAGTTTGTCTATTAGTTGAGTCTGTTTGCTTATTTGAAGAATTCATTCTAAAACGTCGTTTTTTTCAACCGAATCTTCAATCAAAATGTCGAAAGCTATCGAAAAGCAACGAAGCTGTCCCGCTTCTTGTTTGAGTTCTAGTGCAAAAAAAACTGGTTTAGAGTGTATAGAAAAAAAAAACTTCTTGGAGTTGAGGTTTTTTTGCTTATTTGCAAATTTTATTTTTAAAGTGTCGTATTTTTCCAATTGGATCTTTTCCAATTAGAAAGTTAAAGTAGGAGTCCCACTTTTTGTATCGGTAATAATGCAAAAACGAGTTGGCTTAGCTTGTATAGAAAAAAGTTCTTCTCTTAGTTGAGGTTTTTCGCTGACTTGAAAAATTTAACTTAAAAAGTCTCTTTCTTCAGTCGGGTATTAGAGTTGTCGAAAGCTAACGAAAAGCAAAGTAGGAGTCCCACTTTTTGTGTTGGTCCTAATGCAAAAGTTTTTGGTTTAGCTTGTATAGAACAAAGTTCGTCTCTTAGTTGAGGTTTTTCGCTTACTTAAAAAATTTAATTTAAAACGTCTTAGAGTTGTCGAAGAAGTTTTAAATTAAAAAGATGTTGTCGAAGACGTTGGTAAGCTAAACCAAAGCAAAGTAGGAGTCTCACTTTTTTTTGTGGATCCTAATGTAAAAAAGAGTTTTTGGTTCAGCTTGTATAGAACAAAGTTTGTCTCTCAGTTGAGGATTTTCGCTGACTTGAAAACTTTAATTTAAAACGTATTTCTCAATCGGGTCTTAGAGTTGTCGAAAGCTAACGAAGAGCAACTTAGGTTTCCCACTTTTTGCGTGGATCCTAATGCAAAAAGAGTTTTTGGTTTAGCTTGTATAGAAAAAGTTCGTCTCTCTCTTAGTTGAGTTTTTTCGCTTACTTGATAACTTTAATTTAAAACGTATTTCTCAATCGGGTCTTAGAGTTGTCGAAAGCTAACGAAGAGCAACTTAGGTTTCCCATTTTTTGCGTGTATCCTAATGCAAAAAGAGTTTTTGGTTTAGCTTGTATAGAAAAAGTTCGTCTCTTAGTTGAGGTTCTTCGCTTACTTGAAAACTTTAATTTAAAACGTATTTCTCAATCGGGTCTTAGAGTTGTCGAAAGCTAACGAAGAGCAACGTAGGTTTCCCACTTTTTGCGTGGATCCTAATGCAAAAACAGTTTTTGTATTAGCTTGTATAGAAAAAAAATAGTCTCTTAGTTGAGGTTTTTGGTTTATTTGAAAATTTTGTTTTAAAACGTCTTTTTTCAATCGGTTCTTGGAATTGTCGAAAGCTACTGAAAAGCAACGTACGGGTCTCGCTTTTTGTGTGGGTTCTATAAACAGTTTTTGGTTTTGCTTGTATAGAAAAAAAGTGAGTCTCTTAGTTGAGGATTTTGGCTCATTTGAAAATTTTATTTCAAAACGTCTTTTTTATTCGGGTCTTAGAGTTGTCAAAAACTAACGAAAAGCAAGGTAGGTGTCGCATTTTTTGTGTGGTCCTAATGCAAAAGAGTTTTTGATTTAGCTTGTAACAGTAAGACTACAAGTTGAGGTTTTCCGGTTACTTGAAAAAATCAACATAAGACGTCTCTTTTCAATTGGGTCTTAGATTTGTCGGAAGCAAACAAAAAGCAACGTAGGAATCTCACTGTTTGTGTGGGTCCTAATGCAAAAAGAGTTTTTTGTATAGCTTGTATAGAAAAAAGTTCGTCTCTTAGTTGAGTTTTTCGGCCTTTTTGGAAATTTTGTTTTAAAACGTCTTTTTCTAATCGGGTCTTAGAGTTGTCGAAGGCTAACGAAAAGCAAGGTAAGGGTCCCACTTTTTGTGTGGTCCTAATGCAAAAGAGTTTGTGATTTAGCTTGTATAGAGAACAGTTCGACTATTAGTTGAGGTTTTCCGCTTACTTGAAAAAATTAACTTAAGACGTCTTTTTTCAATTGGGTCTTAGATTTGTCGAAAGCTAACGAAAAGCAACGTAGGAATCCCACTTTTTGTGTGGGTCCGAATGCAAAAAAAAGTATTTTGTATAGCTTGTATAGAAAAAAGTTCGTCTATTAGTTGATGTTGTTTGCTGATTTGAAAAAATTGTTTCAAAACGTCTTTTTTTCAATGAGATGTTAGAACTGTTGAAAGCTAACGAAAAGCAACGCAGGAGTCCTACTTTTTGTGTCGGTCTTAATGCAAAAAGAGTTTTTGGTTTAGCATGTATAGAAAAAAATTCGTCTATTAGTTGAGGTTGCTTGCGGATTTGAAAAAATTGTTTTAAAACGTCTTTTTTTAATGGGATCTTAGAATTGTTGAAAGCTAACGAAAAGCATCGGAGCATTGGCGATTCTTGTTTGCGTTCTAGTGCGAGAAAAAATTGGTTTAGAGTTTATAGAAAAAACATTTCTTTTAGTTGAGGTTTTTCGCTTTTTTGCATAATTTTTTTGAGGTGATTTTTTTTTCAATTGGCTCTGAGAATTGTCGAAATCTACCGAAAAGTAACATAGGAATCCCACTTTTTTGTGTCGGTCATAATGCAAAAGATTTTTTGATTTAGCTTGTATAGAGAACAGTTTGACTGTTAGTTGAGGTTTTCCGCTTACTTGAAAAAATTAACTTAAGAGGTCTTTTTTCAATTGGGTCTTAGATTTGTCGAAAACTAACGAAAAGCATCGTAGGAGTCCCACTTTTTGTGTGGGTCCTAATGCAAAAAAATTTTTTGTATAGCTTGTATAGAAAAAAGTTGGTCTATTAGTTGATGTTGTTTGCTGATTTGAAAAAATTGTTTTAAAACGCCTTTTTTTCAATGAGTTGTTAGAACTGTTGAAAGCTAACAAAAAGCAACGTACGAGTCCCACTTTTTGTGTGGTCCTAATGCAAAAAGAGTTTTTGGTTTAGCTTTTATAGAAAAAAGTTCGTCTCTTAGTTGAGTCTTTTGGCTTAATTGAAAATTTTGTTTTGAAACGTCTTTTTCTAATCGGGTCTTAGAGTTGTCGAAGGCTAACGAAAAGCAAGGTAAGGGTCCCACTTTTTGTGTGGTCCTCAGGCAAAAGAGTTTGATTTAGCTTGTATAGAGAACAGTTCGACTATTAATTGTGGTTTTCCGCTTACTTGAAAAAATTACCTTAAGACGTCTTTTTTCATTGGGTCTTAGATTTATCGAAAGCTAACGAAAAGCAACGTAGGAATCCCACTTTTTGTGTGGGTCCTACTGCAAAAAGAGTTTTTTGTATAGCTTGTATAGAAAACAGTTCGTCTATTAGTTGATGTAGTTTGCTGATTTGATAAAATTGTTTCAAAAAGTCTTTTTTTTCAATGAGATGTTAGAACTGTTGAAAGCTAACGAAAAGCAACGCAGGAGTCCTACTTTTTGTGTCGGTCTTAATGCAAAAAGAGTTTTTGGTTTAGCATGTATAGAAAAAAGTTCGTCTATCAGTTGAGGTTATTTGCTGATTCGAAAAAAATGTTTTAAAACGTCTTTTTTTTAAAAGGATCTTAGAATTGTTGAAAGGTAACGAAAAGCATCGGAGCATTGGCGATTCTTGTTTGCGTTCTAGTGCGAGAAAAAATTGGTTCAGAGTGTATAGAAAAAACATTTCTTTTAGTTGAGGTTTTTCGCTTTTTTGCACAATTTTTTTGAGGTGTCGTATTTTTTTCAATTGGCTCTTAGAATTGTCGAAATCTACCGAAAAGTAACAAAGGAGTCCCACTTTTTTGTGTCGGTCATAATGCAAAAGAGTTTTTGATTTAGCTTGTATAGAGAACAGTTCGAATATTAGTTGAGGTTTTCTGCTTACTTGAAAAAATTTACTTAAGAGGTCTTTTTTCAATTGGGTCTTAGATTTGTCGAAAGCTAACGAAAAGCAACGTAGGAGTCCCACTTTTTGTGTGGGTCCTAATGCAAAAAAAGTTTTTTGTGTAGCTTGTATAGAAAAAATTTGGTCTATTAGTTGATCTTGTTTGCTGATTTGAAAAAATTGTTTTAAAACGTCTTTTTTTTCAATGAGATGTTAGAACTGTTGAAAGCTAACGAAAAGCAACGTACGAGTCCCACTTTTTGTGTGCTAACGAAAAGCTAACGAAAAGCAACGAGGCAATCCCGCTTCTTTTTTGCGTTCTAGTGCAAAAAAAAATTGTTTATGGCGTTTAGAAAAAATTTGTTTTAGTTGAGGTTTTTTAATCGTGTCTTAGAGTTGTCGATATCTAACGAAAAGTAAAGTAGGAGCCCCCCTCTTTTGTTTCTGTAAAAGTGCAAAATAAATTTTGGTTTCGCTTGTAAAGAAAGAAGTTCGTCTCTTAGTTGAGGTTTTTCGCGTACTCTAAAACTTCTTTTAGAACGTCTATTTTCAATCGGGTCTGAGAGTTGTCGAAAGCTAACGAAAAGCAACTTAGGGTCCCAATTTTTGTGTGGGTCCTAATGCAAAAAGAGTTTTTGGCTAAGCTTGTATAGAAAAATGTTCGTCTCTTAGTTGAGTTTTTTCGCTTACTTGAAAAAAGTAACTTGAAACGTCTTTTGTCAGACGGCTATTAGAGTTGTCGAATGCTAACAAAAACCAAATTAGGAGTCCCACTTTTTTTGTTGGACTATTAGTTGAGTCTGTTTGCTTATTTGAAGAATTCATTCTAAAACGTCGTTTTTTTCAATCGAATCTTCAATCGAAATGTCGAAAGCTAACGAAAAGCAACGAAGCTGTCCCGCTTCTTGTTTGAGTTCTAGTGCAAAAAAAACTGGTTTAGAGTGTATAGAAAAAAAACTTCTTGGTGTTGAGGTTTTTTTGCTTATTTGCAAATTTTATTTTTAAAGTGTCGTATTTTTCCAATTGGATCTTAGCGTTGTCAAACGAAGTTAAAGTAGGAGTCCCACTTTTTGTATCGGTAATAATGCAAAAACGAGTTGGCTTAGCTTGTATAGAAAAAAGTTCTTCTCTTAGTTAAGGTTTTTCGCTGACTTGAAAAATTTAACTTAAAACGTCTCTTTCTTCAGTCGGGTATTAGAGTTGTCAAAAGCTAACGAAAAGCAAAGTAGGAGTCCCACTTTTTGTGTTGGTCCTAATGCAAAAAAGTTTTTGATTTAGCTTGTATAGAACAAAGTTTGTCTCTCAGTTGAGGATTTTCGCAGACTTGGAAACTTTAATTTAAAACGTATTTCTCAATCGGGTCTTAGAGTTGTCGAAAGCTAACGAAGAGCAACTTAGGTTTCCCACTTTTTGCGTGGATCCTAATGCAAAAAGAGTTTTTGGTTTAGCTTGTATAGAAAAAGTTCGTCTCTCTCTTAGTTGAGTTTTTTCGCTTACTCTAAAACTTCTTTTAGAACGTCTATTTTCAATCGGGTCTGAGAGTTGTCGAAAGCTAACGAAAAGCAACTTAGGGTCCCAATTTTTGTGTGGGTCCTAATGCAAAAAGAGTTTTTGGCTAAGCTTGTATAGAAAAATGTTCGTCTCTTTGTTGAGTTTTTTCGCTTACTTGAAAAAAGTAACTTGAAACGTCTTTTGTCAGACGGCTATTAGAGTTGTCGAATGCTAACAAAAACCAAATTAGGAGTCCCACTTTTTTTGTTGGACCTAATGCAAAAAAGTTTTTTGGTTTGGCTTGTATGGAAAAAAGTTTGTCTATTAGTTGAGTCTGTTTGCTTATTTGAAGAATTCATTCTAAAACGTCGTTTTTTTCAATCGAATCTTCAATCGAAATGTCGAAAGCTAACGAAAAGCAACGAAGCTGTCCCGCTTCTTGTTTGAGTTCTAGTGCAAAAAAAACTGGTTTAGAGTGTATAGAAAAAAAAAACTTCTTGGAGTTGAGGTTTTTTTGCTTATTTGCAAATTTTATTTTTAAAGTGTCGTATTTTTCCAATTGGATCTTAGCGTTGTCAAACGAAGTTAAAGTAGGAGTCCCACTTTTTGTATCGGTAATAATGCAAAAACGAGTTGGCTTAGCTTGTATAGAAAAAAGTTCTTCTCTTAGTTAAGGTTTTTCGCTGACTTGAAAAATTTAACTTAAAACGTCTCTTTCTTCAGTCGGGTATTAGAGTTGTCAAAAGCTAACGAAAAGCAAAGTAGGAGTCCCACTTTTTGTGTTGGTCCTAATGCAAAAAAGTTTTTGATTTAGCTTGTATAGAACAAAGTTCGTCTCTTAGTTGAGGTTTTTCGCTTACTTAAAAAATTTAATTTAAAACGTCTTAGAGTTGTCGAAGAAGTTTTAAATTAAAAAGATGTTGTCGAAGACGTTGGTAAGCTAAACCAAAGCAAAGTAGGAGTCTCACTTTTTTTGTGGATCCTAAAGTAAAAAAGAGTTTTTGGTTCAGCTTGTATAGAACAAAGTTTGTCTCTCAGTTGAGGATTTTCGCAGACTTGGAAACTTTAATTTAAAACGTATTTCTCAATCGGGTCTTAGAGTTGTCGAAAGCTAACGAAGAGCAACTTAGGTTTCCCACTTTTTGCGTGGATCCTAATGCAAAAAGAGTTTTTGGTTTAGCTTGTATAGAAAAAGTTCGTCTCTCTCTTAGTTGAGTTTTTTCGCTTACTTGATAACTTTAATTTAAAACGTATTTCTCAATCGGGTCTTAGAGTTGTCGAAAGCTAACGAAGAGCAACTTAGGTTTCCCATTTTTTGCGTGTATCCTAATGCAAAAGGAGTTTTTGGTTTAGCTTGTATAGAAAAAGTTCGTCTCTTAGTTGAGTTTTTCTGCCTTTTTGGAAATTTTGTTTTAAAACGTCTTTTTCTAATCGGGTCTTAGAGTTGTCGAAGGCAAACGAAAAGCAAGGTAAGGGTCCCACTTTTTGTGTGGTCCTAATGCAAAAGAGTTTTTGATTTAGCTTGTATAGAGAACAGTTCGACTATTAGTTGAGGTTTTCCGCTTACTTGAAAAAATTAACTTAAGACGTCTTTTTTCAATTGGGTCTTAGATTTGTCGAAAGCTAACGAAAAGCAACGTAGGAATCCCACTTTTTGTGTGGGTCCGAATGCAAAAAAAGTTTTTTGTATAGCTTGTATAGAAAAAAGTTCGTCTATTAGTTGATGTTGTTTGCTGATTTGAAGAAATTGTTTTAAAACGTTTTTTTTCAATGAGATGTTAGAACTGTTGAAAGCTAAAGAAAAGCAACGTAGGAGTCCCACTTTATGTGTGGTCCTAATGCAAAAGGAGTTTTTGGTTTAGCTTGTATAGAAAAAAAATCGTCTCTTAGTTGAGTCTTTTGGCTTATTTGAAAATTTTGGTTTTAAAACGTCTTTTTCTAATCGGGTCTTAGAGTTGTCGAAGGCTAACGAAAAGCAAGGTAAGGGCCCCACTTTTTGTGTGGTCATAATGCAAAAGAGTTTTTGATTTATCTTGTATAGAGAACAGTTCGACTATTAGTTGAGGTTTTCCGCTTACTTGAAAAAATTAACTTAAAACCAATTTTTCTAATCGGCTCTTAGAGTTGTCGAAGGCTAACGAAAAGCAAGGTAAGGGTCCCACTTTTTGTGTGGTCCTAATGCAAAAGAGTTTTTGATTTAGCTTGTATAGAGAACAGTTCGACTATTAGTTGAGGTTTTCCGCTTACTTGAAAAAATTAACTTAAGACGTCTTTTTTCAATTGGGTCTTAGATTTGTCTAGAGCTAACGAAAAGCAACGTAGGAATCCCACTTTTTGTAAGGGTCCGAATGCAAAAAAAATTTTTTTGTATAGCTTGTATAGAAAAAAGTTCGTCTATTAGTTTATGTTGTTTGCTGATTTAAAAAAATTGTTTTAAAACGTTTTTTTTCAATGAGATGTTAGAACTGTTGAAAGCTAACGAAAAGCAACGTAGGAGTCCTACTTTTTGTGTCGGTCTTAATGCAAAAAGAGTTCTTGGTTTAGCATGTATAGAAAAAAATTCGTCTATTAGTTGAGGTTGCTTGCTGATTTGAAAAAATTGTTTTAAAACGTCTTTTTTTAATGGGATCTTAGAATTGTTGAAAGCTAACGAAAAGCATCGGAGCATTGGCGATTCTTGTTTGCGTTCTAGTGCGAGAAAAAATTGGTTTAGAGTGTATAGAAAAAAACATTTCTTTTAGTTGAGGTTTTTCGCTTTTTTGCATAATTTTTTTGAGGTGTTTTTTTTCAATTGGCTCTTAGAATTGTCGAAATCTACCGAAAAGTAACATAGGAATCCCACTTTTTTGTGTCGGTCATAATGCAAAAGATTTTTTGGTTTAGCTTGTATAGAAAAAAGTCCGTCTCTTAGTTGAGTCTTTTGGCTTATTTGAAAATTTTGTTTTAAAACGTCTTTTTCTAATTGGGTCTTAGAGTTGTCGAAGGCTAACGAAAAGCAAGGTAAGGGTCCCACTTTTTGTGTGTTCCTAAGGCAAAAGAGTTTGATTTAGCTTGTATAGAGAACAGTTCGACTATTAGTTGAGGTTTTCCGCTTACTTGAAAAAATTAACTTAAGACGTGTTTTTTCAATTGGGTCTTAGATTTGTCGAAAGCTAACGAAAAGCAACGTAGGAATCCCACTTTTTGTGTGGGTCCTACTGCAAAAAGAGTTTTTTGTATAGCTTGTATAGAAAACAGTTCGTCCATTAGTTGATGTTGTTTGCTGATTTGAAAAAATTGTTTCAAAACGTCTTTTTTTCAATGAGATGTTAGAACTGTTGAAAGCTAACGAAAAGCAACGCAGGAGTCTCACTTTTTGTGTCGGTCTTAATGCAAAAAGAGTTTTTGGTTTAGCATGTATAGAAAAAAATTCGTCTATTAGTTGAGGTTGCTTGCTGATTTGAAAAAATTGTTTTAAAACGTCTTTTTTTAATGGGATCTTAGAATTGTTGAAAGCTAACGAAAAGCATCGGAGCATTGGCGATTCTTGTTTGCGTTCTAGTGCGAGAAAAAATTGGTTTAGAGTGTATAGAAAAAACATTTCTTTTAGTTGAGGTTTTTCGCTTTTTTGCATAATTTTTTTGAGGTGTTTTTTTTTCAATTGGCTCTTAGAATTGTCGAAATCTACCGAAAAGTAACATAGGAATCCCACTTTTTTGTGTCGGTCATAATGCAAAAGATTTTTTGATTTAGCTTGTATAGAGAACAGTTTGACTATTAGTTGAGGTTTTCCGCTTACTTGAAAAATTAACTTAAGAGGTCTTTTTTCAATTGGGTCTTGGATTTGTCGAAAACTAACGAAAAGCAACGTAGGAGTCCCACTTTTTGTGTGGGTCCTAATGCAAAAAAAGTTTTTTGTATAGCTTGTATAGAAAAAAGTTGGTCTGTTAGTTGATGTTGTTTGCTGATTTGAAAAAATTGTTTTAAAACCTCTTTTTTTCAATGAGATGTTAGAACTGTTGAAAGCTAACGAAAAGCAACGTACGAGTCCCAGTTTTTGTGTGGTCCTAATGCAAAAGGAGTTTTTGGTTTAGATTTTATAGAAAAAAGTTCGTCTCTTAGTTGAGTCTTTTGGCTTAATTGAAAATTTTGTTTTAAAACGTCTTTTTCTAATCGGGTCTTAGAGTTGTCGAAGGCTAACGAAAAGCAAGGTAAGGGTCCCACTTTTTGTGTGGTCCTAAGGCAAAAGAGTTTGATTTAGCTTGTATAGAGAACAGTTCGACTATTAGTTGAGGTTTTCCGCTTACTTGAAAAAATTATTTTGAGAGGTCTTTTTTCAATTGGGTCTTAGATTTATCGAAAGCTAACGAAAAGCAACGTAGGAATCCCACTTTTTGTGTGGGTCCAACTGCAAAAAGAGTTTTTTGTATAGCTTGTATAGAAAACAGTTCGTCTATTAGTTGATGTAGTTTGCTGATTTGATAAAATTGTTTCAAAACGTCTTTTTTTTCAATGAGATGTTAGAACTGTTGAAAGCTAACGAAAAGCAACGCAGGAGTCCTACTTTTTGTGTCCGTCTTAATGCAAAAAGAGTTTTTGGTTTAGCATGTATAGAAAAAAATTCGTCTATTAGTTGAGGTTGCTTGCTGATTTGAAAAAATTGTTTTAAAACGTCTTTTTTTAATGGGATCTTAGAATTGTTGAAAGCTAACGAAAAGCATCGGAGCATTGGCGATTCTTGTTTGCGTTCTAGTGCGAGAAAAAATTGGTTTAGAGTGTATAGAAAAAACATTTCTTTTAGTTGAGGTTTTTCGCTTTTTTGCATAATTTTTTTGAGGTGTCGTATTTTTTTCAATTGGCTCTTAGAATTGTCGAAATCTACCGAAAAGTAACAAAGGAGTCCCAACTTTTTTGTTTCGGTCATAATGCAAAAGAGTTTTTGATTTAGCTTGTATAGAGAACAGAACAGTTCGAATATTAGTTGAGGTTTTCTGCTTACTTGAAAAAATTTACTTAAGAGGTCTTTTTTCAATTGGGTCTTAGATTTGTCGAAAGCTAACGAAAAGCAACGTAGGAGTCCCACTTTTTGTGTGGGTCCTAATGCAAAAAAAGTTTTTTGTGTAGCTTGTATAGAAAAAAGTTGGTCTATTAGTTGATCTTGTTTGCTGATTTGAAAAATTTGTTTTAAAACGTCTTTTTTTAATGGGATCTTAGAATTGTTGAAAGCTAACGAAAAGCATCGGAGCATTGGCGATTCTTGTTTGCGTTCTAGTGCGAGAAAAAATTGGTTTAGAGTGTATAGAAAAAACATTTCTTTTAGTTGAGGTTTTTCGCTTTTTTGCATAATTTTTTTGAGGTGTCGTATTTTTTTCAATTGGCTCTTAGAATTGTCGAAATCTACCGAAAAGTAACAAAGGAGTCCCACTTTTTTGTTCCGGTCATAATGCAAAAGAGTTTTTGATTTAGCTTGTATAGAGAACAGTTCGAATATTAGTTGAGGTTTTCTGCTTACTTGAAAAAATTTACTTAAGAGGTCTTTTTTCAATTGGGTCTTAGATTTGTCGAAAGCTAACGAAAAGCAACGTAGGAGTCCCACTTTTTGTGTGGGTCCTAATGCAAAAAAAGTTTTTTGTGTAGCTTGTATAGAAAAAAGTTGGTCTATTAGTTGATCTTGTTTGCTGATTTGAAAAAATTGTTTTAAAACGTCTTTTTTTTCAATGAGATGTTAGAACTGTTGAAAGCTAACGAAAAGCAACGTACGAGTCCCACTTTTTGTGTGGTCCTAATGCAAAGGAGTTTTTGGTTTAGCTTGTATAGAAAAAAGTTCCTCTCTTAGTTGAGTCTTTTGGCTTATTTGAAAATTTTGTTTTAAAACGTCTTTTTCTAATCGGGTCTTAGAGTTGTCGAAGGCTAAGGAAAAGCAAGGTAAGAGCCCAACTTTTTGTGTGGTCCTAATGCAAAAGAGTTTTTGATTTAGCTTGTATAGAGAACAGTTCGACTATTAGTTGAGGTTTTCCGCTTACTTGAAAAAATTAACTTAAGACGTCTTTTTTCAATTGGGTCTTAGATTTGTCGAAAGCTAACAAAAAGCAACGTAGGAATCCCACTTTTTGTTTTGGTCCTACTGCAAAAAGAGTTTTTTGTATAGCTTGTATAGAAAACAGTTCGTCTATTAGTTGATGTTGTTTGCTGATTTGAAAAAATTGTTTCAAAACGTCTTTTTTTTCAATGAGATGTTAGAACTGTTGAAAGCTAACGAAAAGCAACACAGGAGTCCTACTTTTTCTGTCGGTTTTAATCCGAAAAGAGTTTTTGTTTAGCATGTATAGAAAAAAGTTCGTCTATCAGTTGAGATTGTTTGCTGATTTGAAAAAATTGTTTTAAAACGTCTTTTTTTAATGGGATCTTAGAATTGTTGAAAGCTAACGAAAAGCATCGGAGCCTTGGCGATTCTTTTTTGCGTTCCAGTGCGAGAAAAAAGTGGTTTAGAGTGTACAGAAAAAACATTTCTTTTAGTTGAGGTTTTTCGCTTTTTTGCATAATTTTTTTGAGGTGTCGTATTTTTTTCAATTGGCTCTTAGAATTGTTGAAATATACCGAAAAGTAACATAGGAGTCCCACTTTTTTGTGTCGGTCATAATGCAAAAAAGTTTTTGATTTAGCTTGTATAGAGAACAGTTCGACTATTAGTTGAGGTTTTCCGCTTACTTGAAAAAATTAACTTAAGACGTCTTTTTTCAATTGGGTCTTAGATTTGTCGAAAGCTAACAAAAAGCAACGTAGGAATCCCACTTTTTGTGTGGGTCCTACTGCAAAAAGAGTTTTTTGTATAGCTTGTATAGAAAACAGTTCGTCTATTAGTTCATGTTGTTTGCTGATTTGAAAAAATTGTTTCAAAACGTCTTTTTTTCAATGAAATGTTAGAACTGTTGAAAGCTAACGAAAAGCAACACAGGAGTCCTACTTTTTGTGTCGGTCATAATGCAAAAAAGTTTTTGATTTAGCTTGTATAGAGAACAGTTCGACTATTAGTTGAGGTTTTCCGCTTACTTGAAAAAATTAACTTAAGACGTCTTTTTTCAATTGGCTCTTAGAATTGTCGAAATCTACCGAAAAGTAACAAAGGAGTCCCAACTTTTTTGTTTCGGTCATAATGCAAAAGAGTTTTTGATTTAGCTTGTATAGAGAACAGTTCGAATATTAGTTGAGGTTTTCTGCTTACTTGAAAAAATTTACTTAAGAGGTCTTTTTTCAATTGGGTCTTAGATTTGTCGAAAGCTAACGAAAAGCAACGTAGGAGTCCCACTTTTTGTGTGGGTCCTAATGCAAAAATTTTTTTGTATAGCTTGTATAGAAAAAAGTTGGTCTGTTAGTTGATGTTGTTTGCTGATTTGAAAAAATTGTTTCAAAACGTCTTTTTTTTCAATGAGATGTTAGAACTGTTGAAAGCTAACGAAAAGCAACACAGGAGTCCTACTTTTTCTGTCGGTTTTAATCCGAAAAGAGTTTTTGTTTAGCATGTATAGAAAAAAGTTCGTCTATCAGTTGAGATTGTTTGCTGATTTGAAAAAATTGTTTTAAAACGTCTTTTTTTAATGGGATCTTAGAATTGTTGAAAGCTAACGAAAAGCATCGGAGCCTTGGCGATTCTTTTTTGCGTTCCAGTGCGAGAAAAAAGTGGTTTAGAGTGTACAGAAAAAACATTTCTTTTAGTTGAGGTTTTTCGCTTTTTTGCATAATTTTTTTGAAGTGTCGTATTTTTTTCAATTGGCTCTTAGAATTGTTGAAATATACCGAAAAGTAACATAGGAGTCCCACTTTTTTGTGTCGGTCATAATGCAAAAAAGTTTTTGATTTAGCTTGTATAGAGAACAGTTCGACTATTAGTTGAGGTTTTCCGCTTACTTGAAAAAATTAACTTAAGACGTCTTTTTTCAATTGGGTCTTAGATTTGTCGAAAGCTAACAAAAAGCAACGTAGGAATCCCACTTTTTGTGTGGGTCCTACTGCAAAAAGAGTTTTTTGTATAGCTTGTATAGAAAACAGTTCGTCTATTAGTTCATGTTGTTTGCTGATTTGAAAAAATTGTTTCAAAACGTCTTTTTTTCAATGAAATGTTAGAACTGTTGAAAGCTAACGAAAAGCAACACAGGAGTCCTACTTTTTGTGTCGGTTTTAATGCAAAAAGAGTTTTTGGTTTAGCATGTATAGAAAAAAGTTCGTCTATCAGTTGAGGTTGTTTGCTGATTTGAAAAAATTGTTTTAAAACGTCTTTTTTTAATGGAATCTTAGAATTGTTGAAAGCTAAAGAAAAGCATCGGAGCATTGGCGATTCCTGTTTGCGTTCCAGTGCGAGAAAAAATTGGTTTAGAGAGTATAGAAAAAACATTTCTTTTAGTTGAGGTTTTTCGCTTTTTTGCATAATTTTTTTGAGGTGTCGTATTTTTTTCAATTGGCTCTTAGAATTGTTGAAATATACCGAAAAGTAACATAGGAGTCCCACTTTTTTGTGTCGGTCATAATGCAAAAAAGTTTTTGATTTAGCTTGTATAGAGAACAGTTCGACTATTAGTTGAGGTTTTCCGCTTACTTGAAAAAATTAACTTAAGACGTCTTTTTTCAATTGGGTCTTAGATTTGTCGAAAGCTAACAAAAAGCAACGTAGGAATCCCACTTTTTGTGTGGGTCCTACTGCAAAAAGAGTTTTTTGTATAGCTTGTATAGAAAACAGTTCGTCTATTAGTTCATGTTGTTTGCTGATTTGAAAAAATTGTTTCAAAACGTCTTTTTTTCAATGAGATGTTAGAACTGTTGAAAGCTAACGAAAAGCAACACAGGAGTCCTACTTTTTGTGTCGGTCTTAATGCAAAAAGAGTTTTTGGTTTAGCATGTATAGAAAAAAGTTCGTCTATCAGTTGAGGTTGTTTGCTGATTTGAAAAAATTGTTTTAAAACGTCTTTTTTAATGGAATCTTAGAATTGTTGAAAGCTAAAGAAAAGCATCGGAGCATTGGCGATTCCTGTTTGCGTTCCAGTGCGAGAAAAAATTGGTTTAGAGTGTATAGAAAAAACATTTCTTTTAGTTGAGGTTTTTCGCTTTTTTCCATATTTTTTTTGAGGTGTCGTATTTGTTTCAATTGGCTCTTAGAATTGTCGAAATCAACCGAAAAGTAACATAGGAGTCCCTCTTTTTTGTGTCGGTCATAATGCAAAAGAGTTTTTGATTTAGCTTGTATAGAGAACAGTTCGACTAATAGTTGAGGTTTTCCGATGGCTTGAAAAAATTTACTTAAGATGTCTTTTTTCATATGGGTCTTAGATTTGTCGAAAGCTAACGAAAAGCAACGTAGGAGTCGCACTTTTTGTGTGGGTCCTAATGCAAAAAAAGTTTTTTGTATAGCTTGTATAGAAAAAAGTTGGTCTATTAGTTGATCTTGTTTTCTGATTTGAAAAAATTGTTTTAAAACGTCTTTTTTTCAATGAGATGTTAGAACTGTTGAAAGCTAACGAAAAGCAACGTACGAGTCCCACTTTTTGTGTGGTCCTAATGCAACAGGAGTTTTTGGTTTAGCTTGTACAGAAAAAAGTTCGTCTCTTAGTTGAGTCTTTTGGCTTATTTGAAAATTTTGTTTTAAAACGTCTTTTATTAATCGGGTCTTAGAGTTGTCGAAGGCTAAGGAAAAGCAAGGTAAGGGTCCAACTTTTTGTGTGGTCCTAATGCAAAAGAGTTTTTGATTTAGCTTGTATATAGTACAGTTCGACTATTAGTTGAGGTTTTCCGCTTAGCTGAAAAAATTAATTTGAGAAGTCTTTTTTCAAATGGGTCTTAGATTTATCGAAAGCTAACGAAAAGCAACTTAGGAATCCCACTTTTTGTGTGGGTCCTAATGCAAAAAGAGTTTTTTGTATAGCTTGTATAGAAAAAAGTTCGTCTTTTAGTTGATGTTGTTTGCTGATTTGAAAAAATGTTTTAAAACGTCTTTTTTTTCAATGAGATGTTAGAACTGTTGAAAGCTAACGAAAAACAACGTAGGAGTCCTACTTTTTGGTTCGGTCATAATTCAAAAAATGTTTTTGGTTTGGCTTGTATAGAAAAAAAAATTGTCTCTTAGCTGAGGTTTTTCGCTTACTTCAAAAATTTGATTCAAAATGTTTTTTAATCAGTTCCTACAGATGCCGAAAGCTAACGAAAAGCAAGGTAGGAGTCACACTATTTGAGTCGGCCTAATTCAAAAAAAATTTTTGGTTTAGCTTGTTCAGAAAAGTTTGTCTATTAATTGAGGTTGTTTGCTTACTTGAAAAATTTATATAAACTCTGATGATATCCAAAACAATCAGTAGTTCGAGGATTCAATTCGCTATAGTCAGTCTATAAGCTCCAAAAGGTACAAAATATAGCATACATAAAGCAAAATATAATCAACGGTCAAGACAACAACTGAAACTTAGACGGCAAGTTTTTTTCGATGCTCTTTTACTGGTTTTTTGTCTGATGTTATTGACGTAAAATCAATTCGTATTCATCCAACAATTGTCTAGATAACCTAAAAATAGTAAGCCGAAAACCAGCTTAATCGATACATATAGTGGTTATATTTTCTTAAAATTAGGTTAAATGAATTTTTTCGGAAATTTCTACGTATATTAGAACGTATTTTATTAATTTAGAACGATTTCTGTACGCATTTGAATACTCGATTTTGATTGGCTACAAATTCGTTCATTTACTGCGTGACATCATCCGGCCCGGAAGAAGATGTTGGGAAAACTGGTATAAGTTTTACGAGCGAACGGACGAGTGAACTGGTCGACGTACGTAAAACAGCGGAGCGCGCGACGCTATCGGAGCCGTAACGGAGTTCCACAATCCTAACGATTGGGTAGTAACCCCTAGGGTTGGTTTCCTCAACTATCCAAACCAAGCCAACGGTCTTAAGGTGTTGCTCGGCAGGCGTCTGCCACTTAGAGCGTTGGTTCAGCGTCGGTACATACTCTCTGATCCAACGGTACCAGATCGCATTAGCGTACGACTGCGCACGGGCGTAGCGTTTAAGATTGTCAAACTCATTATTGCCGACAACAGACGAAATGCCGGTAGAGAATTCTGATAAAAGAAAGTGGTTGGGCGTTGAAGCGTTCAAATTGCATGGTTCAGCGCTTACGGGTGTTAAAGTACGCGAATTGGGGGCATTCTCCACGAGACAAAAGGTAGTAAGCAGTATCTCATCCGTGAGGCGACGCGTGCCAAGAATAGTATACAACACGCCCTTGAAGCTGCGTACCAACCTCTCCCAGATGCCACCTTAAAGTGGTGCGCTGGGTGGATTGAACCTCCAATTTACACCTTTGTGAGCGAGCTCGGCTGCAATGTAGACAACGTTCCACTTTCCAATACTTTCTCGGAGTTCTTTCTCCGCTCCTATTTAGTTAGTTTCATTGTTCGACCAAATCATGGCAGGTGCACCCCTACGAGACACAAACGGCTCAAATTCCATAACACAAGAGCAGGTGTCCATGGATGTAACTATTTCGACATGGGCAGCGCGAGTAGTTAGACAGCTGAAGAGGAAGCCCCACCTTTTCTCAGTACTACGGCGGACAGTAACATAGAATGGCCCAAAGTAGTCAACGCCAGTGTTCGTGAAGGGAGCAGACTGGTAATCAAGTCTTTCCTTAGGTAGGTCAGACATGGTTGGTTGCATAGCTACAGCTTGGAATTCTCGGCATCTCAGGCAGTGTGCTTTGATGGAACGCAAAGATGATCTTAGTTTTAGTCCTGTATAGTGTTCCTGCACAATTGATCTTAAGAATTCAACGCC
Source organism: Convolutriloba macropyga (assembly GCF_964194025.1). Classification (NCBI taxonomy): domain Eukaryota; kingdom Metazoa; phylum Xenacoelomorpha; order Acoela; family Convolutidae; genus Convolutriloba; species Convolutriloba macropyga. Next base: position 7,073,921 of record NC_134477.1, read on the forward strand.
ATGATGATTTTGCTTTACTTGAGTGTGTTCAAAAATTAGTTTAACAAACGGATGGCGTGTATCTAAGATGATTGGGTACTTTACGTTAAAACCAACTTCCATTAACCGCTTGATGTTGCCCGAGGAAAGGATTAACCCTTTTGGACTAATAAATGGTGAATGTGGAGCGATTCGGCTACTCCATTTAACAGATTTATTGTCGAGAAGATCTTTTCTTTCGGTTTCAAAAGTCTCTCCTTGAACCAAGTACTGTAGATGACGCTCGGCATCGTCAAGCTCAGTAGGGTCAGTAATGGTATCATCGAGGTTACGGTAGCCGGCATGTATGGACAAAACCCGGAAAACGTATGAGGCAATGCTCAAGGTCTTTTGATAAGAATTAAACTTATCGAACGGCCATATTGAAGGAACGGGAGTTATCTGTTTTTTGACAGATGTAGTCAGAGATACAATGTTTTCAATAGTGACTGCTTGGTTGACGCCAAGTTTGATGTTATTAATGACGTCTGTGTTGGGTACGAAAGGGAAACGTGAGTTAGTTAAGAAATGTGGACCTTTGGCACAACTGCTTCGTTGCAAAACTTCAGCGGATATTCCACGCGTGCCAGCGTCAGCGGGATTATCATTAGTTGCGACGTGGTGGTCAACGCTGGTATACTCCAAAATTTCACAAACGCTGTTTGCAACGAAGATTGGTTGCTTTTCATTATAGTGTATCCACTGAAGAACGGTCGTGCTGTCTGTCCACATGAATACTTGGTTAACAGTTACAGTAAGTGCCTGAATATTTCGCTTTTCAGTCGAGCGGCGAGTAGAGCTGCCTGTAATTCGAGCTTTGGAACAGTCTTTGCTTTCATTGGTGCCACGCGCACTTTCCCCAAAACAAACGCAAGCTCTGTTTTTTTCTTCGCCCAAGGGAGTTTTTACTCGGGCTCGCAAGATTGCGACCGCACTGAAAATATTCTGGGAACTGTCACCGAACATATGCAACTCTATATTATCAAAGGGTCCAGAAAAGTAACTTCGGGGAATTTTGATGTTTTCAAGCTTCGGTAAGTCCGCACTCCAAACCAAAAATCTTTGAACCATGTCCTGTGGAAGCTCGTAATCCCACTGTTGTCCTGTGACACGCCAGATGTCCTTTATGAGCAGTCGAGCACCGACAGTAAACGGTGCGACAAGACCAATGGGGTCAAAGACTTTCGAGACAAGACTTAGGACCAAGCGTTGCGTGAGGGACTTGGTGATAGCGCAGCTTGTACCCATACTCACAACTAAAGTGTCATTAGTGTGATTCCACTTTAGCCCTAGCTCATGCGATGAATCCTCCGGACATGACACAATAACCTTGGGCTCAGTAGATTGAGGAGATCTATCAATTAGGTCAGCCAGATTTGGTACATTGCTTACGAACTTTGTGAGCTTGAACCCACCGAGATGGAGAAGATGTACCAATTCCTTTGATCTATTGATGGCTTTTTCAGGACACTCCACTGAGTCAAGGTAATCGTCCATGTAAAAGTTTTCAAGGACGGCTTTTGCAGCTTCGGGGTAAAGCTTGGCATTAACTCTCGCAGTGCATTGCAATGCATAGTTTGCGCATGTAGGCGAGTCTTCAGACCCGAATATATGGCGCGTAGATTGATACACTACGACGTTAGTTGTGGGGTACTCCCGCCACAGAAAGCGAAGTGATGGTTGATCTGATGGTAACACACCAACCTGTAGAAACCTGAATTCTGATAGATTCGTAGTGGAACATGGGTGCGTGATTAGTACGATATGTGCCTGTACATTTGGAGACACACTATTCACGGTGGTAGTGTCTTGGTTGACTATTGACGGTCTGTGCTGTTGAAACGCCAATGACTTATATTTGGCACAAAGTTTTGGCCAAGAGGGATATTAGGCATGTTTGGGAACGAAGAAGCAACGGAACGTACGAATTTGTGTACTTGGCTTGTGTTATTTTGAAAATTGTTGTGAACGGGAGGCTGATTGATCAAAGGGGCGTGTGGAATGGGAGCAGTGAGGTTAGGTGGAAATACTGGTTTCAGGATGGGAAGGGAATTAGGATGAGTGTGTTCGGAGTTGTGCTGTTGAGTGTTTGGGCTCGGTGGGGCGCTTGGGTGCAAGGGAACGTTTATTGAGGGGGCTGGATGATTTGTTGTCGGAAAAGGAGGAAGAGTGGCGTTTGGTGCTCGGGGGACAAAATTAAATTGCTGTCGGGAGCATCAATGCTGGGCCGAAGTATTCTTGGGCGGACTTGACGTTTCAGGTCCCCTGGATTCTGAAATTTGAAGTTGTGCGTTTGGAAAAAAGTCTGACGATTTATTCTGATTTAATTGTGGTCGAACGGTCTCTTGAATGGGTGGTGAAGAAGCCCCTGGGGCGTGTACCGAAGGCGGGTGACTTTCTGCGGTTCTTCCTTGGTTAGTTATGCTTGAAAGCGCCGCACCTCGTTGACATGTTTGAGTCCTTTGCGCCCGTAGGTGCACCTGGTACAACGCATGTGTGTTAGCAGCAGCCAAAAAGTTTTCAGGTGGAGAATAATAAGGATCGAGTTGCTGTAAGGTCTCATTGCTTAAAATGTAATTGCCTCGACAATTATTTGGAATAGAATGCCTTGAAATTTCAGTGTTCTAATCTTCCACTGTTTTGCCGTTGTTCTGTCTAGGACATTCTGGAGGGCAATCGTAGCCTCTGGCTCACTAGTTTTCTCCTCATTGTGAAACCTTAAAGCAAGTGAGGTGTTGAGCCAGTCTTGGACAGCCTTTTCATTTCTCCTTGAGCTCCTAGCACTTGCAGTTGTTTCAGATTGGCTACCATTAGAAACGGCGTCCAGCAATTCCAATTCTCGCAGAGTTGCCTCTGCCAACCGTTTCCTTTTGTTTTCCTCCAGTTCATCTATTTCCATTTGTTTTTGTTTCTGTTTAGCAAGGCGAATGGCTGCCTCATTCCGTTTTTCAATTTCGTCGCGCTTCATTTTAGCAATAACGTAATCATGTTTACGCTGACTAGATGTTTCTGACGAGGCCATAACTGAGAGAAGTCTAGAACGAATGGAAGCCCTTGTTTCCTGGAACTCACTCACTTTATCTTCAGCAGAGTTGATGTAGTTTTATGCTGAAGTGAGTATATTGTCGTTCTTAGTTGTCATTGCTTCCAAGTAAGACTCTAATGAAGGAACAATTGCACTTGGATCCTCTGTTTTTCCTCTGTCATCAATGCTTCGTTGCACTTTGTTACTGGGCGCTCAACTTTCACTCGCCTACTTTGTCTATTTATACAATGAAGGATATCTTCAAGTATAGCATGCAATTCAGCTTCACGTTTTGACCCGGCAGCGTACAATTTTTTGACTTTTTGATCAAGACTATTAGACATCACGATGTTATTATTTCCAAAGACCAGCAAAACCACCACTGCAAACGGTTATCTATTATATGCACACTCCAAACAAACCAAATCCACGCAAAACAAACCGAACGCAAAAGGCACCAAACACAGCACACTGTAGACAGTCTGTAAAACAAACCGCCCAAAGAGCAGAAAAGGTCGTTGAGCACACAGTGCCCGATAAAAACAGAAGTGGAGCGCTGAACGCTATGCGCTCAACGCAGAGGGAGACAATTAAGTCGAGCGTGCAACGCGCGACGAAACGGAAATGTTACGAACGGGAAGTCGAGCGAGCAACGCGCAACGCGACAAAAACGGGACAAGCGAGAAATCGAGCGAGCAGTGCGCGACGGAACGGAAACGGGACAGACGGGAATTCGAGCGAAAAGCGCGCAAGGCAACAAAACGGACGGTGGGGAAAGAAGGGGGAAATGAGGTCGGAAAGAACTATGTTAGCAGACCACAGCAAAAACTCAACCAAACAACCTAGCCGTAACTCCAGAACAAACTTAAGTCACACCCTAGGAAGAAGGAAAGAAGCTACTGCAAGACAATCTAGCATAGTTCATTATGGCGCTTAATATAACAACAAATTATTTTACGGCAAATCAGTAGTACACTAAACAGATGCTAGTCACTAAACAGATGCTAGTCACATCCTAGCAGACCCAAACCACAACAAACGATAGGTATACTATCCGTATTAAACAAACTACAGCAAAATTGAATAAACTACAATTGTGTATTTGTAGACTATGAGAGTTGGAAAAGTCAAGATACAGTCCAGCCGTAACTCGAGAATAAACTTAAGTCACACCCTAGAAGGTAACAAGACCATACCAACTAGCAGTCATACAGGTACAAATAACCATACTGCAGCGAAATCAATATACTACAATAGGAAGGCTAGTAAATTAGAAAAAGAGAAAAGTCAAAGGACAATCCAGCCGTAACTCGAGAATAAAGTTAGGTCACACCCTAGAAAGCTATAACAACTAACCAACAAACCAGCATACTAGCATACTCATCATACTACAGCAAAGCAACAACATACTTCATCACATATGATATACTACATTGAAATCCGGAAAAGTAGCAGAAGAAAACGAAAAGCGAAGGTTTGAGAGAGCGACGTTATTGAAAAAACGGAACAAGGGGAATTGAAAAGTTGATCGATGAAAAGGACGCGGACGACACGATAAATAAACGAGCGACGAAGAAAATCATAGTGATTCGATTATTTTTTTCTGTAGGCCGGGGGTTGTGAAAATTGTCACAACTGTTCGTGTTCATTGAGTTTCACTCAATTTACAAACCTTGGTGCTGGAAATTTTTTTTGGACAATTTGTCAAAATTTATGCTTTTGTTCTTTTTTTTCTATTTTTGGTCAATTTTTTGCAATTTCTTGTATATAGAACAGTAATCCAATAAAGTAGACGATTTTATTCGCGAAAGTACGGTTTTTCAATATTGGACATTGATATTCTATGTTTCTTTGAATTGCATCAAAATTGACCAAAAATTTGCAAAATCGAACAATTTAGTACACTTTTCTATCAATTTTCCCTATATCAGAAGTTAATTTATGATATACGGACCAACTTTGTCATTTTTTTCGAATTTTTGGTAAATCTACGGAAAAAATATTTCAAAATCGATGTTTTTTTGTCCCAAAAATTATGTGGGTGCCCCTACCTATTTTTTTTCTACTAAAAAAGTTTAATTTTACTACCCCATGTGATATCGAAAAAAAATAGATGGGGTTGGGTTTCTTGCCGTCTAACGTTTGAAAAACAATTTAAAGACACAGAAAATTTAACATAAGTCGTCAAGGAGTGGTCTTACAGTTTGCTGTATGTTGAAATGATCTCTGATCAAGAAACTTCTCTTCTTCCCAGTAATCATGCATTACCAGGGGGTTGCGATCATCAAAAAGTTGTCAACTCAATAGAGTGAATCGGGATTTCATAGTGATGGGCTTAAGTCAAAACAGGCTGGCTTCCTCTCATGTGAAAGAGCATCACTTGGCCTGTGGAAGTTCCCACTGCTATAATCAGAGCACCATTATACGCCAGACTGTTCACTTTGTGGAGATACCTAATATTAGAATCCACAAACTGAGCTGCATTCACAACACCCACGCACTTCCTTTTCCGATGGTCCCAGCACTCCACAGTTCCCTCCTATGATCCGATGGCAAGTAATTGTTGGAAATCGTTGATGACACTAGCGTTGAAGCCACTTGTTTTTGCGCTGGTGTAGGACTACCTTCCCTGCTCCAGGTTTATTCGTTAGATATCACTGCTGTTCCCGACAACAATCAGTTCACAATTGTGTCTGTTGTAGCATAGATCCTTCCCGGGTCTCGTCACCATATAAACTCTGATTATATCCAAAACAATCAGTAGTTCGAGGATTCAATTCGCTATAGTCAGTCTATAAGCTCCAAAACGTACAAAATATAGCATGTATAAAGCAACGTGTAATCAAGGATCCAGACAACAAGTGAATCTTAGACGGCAATGTTTTTTCGATGCTCTTTTACTGTTTCTTTGTTTGATGTTACTGAGGTAAAATCAGTTCGTATTCATTCAACAATTGTCTAGATAACCTAAAAATATTAAGCCGAAAAGCAGCTTAATCGATACAGATAGTAGTTATATTTTCTTAGAATTAGGTTAAATGAACTTTTTCAGAACTTTCTACGTATATTAGAACGTATTTTGTTATTTTAGAACGATATCTGTACGCATTTGAATACTCGATTTTGATTGGCTAATAAATCGTTCATTCACTGCGTAAGAATTTAATTTAAGACGCATTTTTTTCAATCGAGTCCTTGAGTTATCGAAAGCTAACAGAAAGCAACGAATGAGTCCCACTTTTTCTGTCGGTATCAATGCAAAAAGAGTTTTGGTTTAGCTTGTATAGAAAAAATTTCGTCTCTTAGTTTATGTTTTTCGCTTACTTGAAAAACTTAATTTAAAACGCATTTTTTTCAGTCGGGTCTTAGAGTTGTCGAAAGCTAACGAAAAGCAACTTAGGAGTCCCTTTTTGGATCAGCTTGTATAGAAAAATGTTCGTCTGTTAGTTGAGGTTATTTGCTTACTTGACAAATTTAATTTAAAAGGTCCTAGAGTTGTGGAAAGCCAACGAAAAACAGCCTAGGAGTCCCCCTGTTTGTGTGGGTCCAAATGCAAAAAAAGTTTTTGGTTAAGCTTGTATAGAAAAAAGCTAGTCTAGTAGTTGAGGTTGTCTGCTCAGTTGAATTTTTTTTAATTGTCTTTTTTTTCAATCGGGTCTTAGAGTTGTCGAATGCTAACGAAAAGCAACTTAGGAGTCCCACTTTTTGTGTCGATCCTAATGCAAAAAGAGTTTTTGGTTTAGCTTATATAGAAAAATGTTCGTATGTTAGTTGTGGTTGTTTGCCTGCTTGAAAAATTTAATTTAAAACGTCCGTTCTTTCAATCGGGTCTTAGAGATGTCGAAGGCTAACGGAAAGCAACGTAGGAGTCCCAGTTTTTGTGTCGGTCCTAATGCAAAAAGAGTTTTTGGTTTAGCTTATATAGAAAAATGTTCGTATGTTAGTTGTGGTTGTTTGCCTGCTTGAAAAATTTAATTTAAAACGTCCGTTCTTTCAATCGGGTCTTAGAGTTGTCGAATGCTAACGAAAAGCAACTTAGGAGTCCCACAGTTTGTGTGGGTCTTAATGCAAAAATAGTTTTTGGTTTAGCTTGTATAGAAAAAATGTCGTTCTCTTCGTCGAGGTTTTTCGCTTCTTTAAGTTTTTATTTGAAATTGTCGTTTTTTTTACAATCGGCTCTTAGAGTTGTTGAACGCTAACGAAAAGCAACGTAGGGTCTCACTGTTTGTATGTGTCCTAATGCAAAAAGTATTTTTGGTTTAGCTTGTATAGAAAAAAGATTGTCTCTTAGTTTATATTTTTTGCTCACTTGAAAAATTTAATTTAGAACGTCTTTTTTCAATCGGATCTTAGAATTGTCGAAGGCTAACGAAAAGTAACTTAGGAGTCCCACTTTATTGTGTGGGCACTAACGCTGAAAAAATTTTGGTTTAGCTTGAATAGAAAAAAGTTCGTCTCTTAGTTTAGATTTTACGCTCAATTGAAAAATTTAATTCAGAACGTCTTTTTTCAATCGGGTCTTAGAATTGTCGAAGGCTAACGAAAAGTAACGTAGGAGTCCCACTTTTTGTGTGGGTCTTAATGCAAAAATAGTTTATGGTTTAGCTTGTATAGAAAATAAGTCATTCTCTTCGTCGAGGTTTTTTGCTTCTTTAAGTTTTTATTTGAAATTGTCATTTTTTTCAATCGGCTCTTAGATTTGTTGAACGCTAACGAAAAGCAACGTAGGGGTCTCACTGTTTGTATGTGTCCTATTGCAAAAAGTGTTTTTGGTTTAGCTTGTATAGAAAAAAGTTCGCCTCTTAGTTTAGATTTTTTGCTCTTGAAAATATTAATTTAGAACATCTTTTTCCAATCGGATCTTAGAATTGTCAAAGGCTAACGAAAAGTAACGTAGGAGTCCCACTTTTTTGAGTGGGTCCTAATGCAAAAAGAGTTTTTAGTTTAGCTTGTATAGAAAAACGTTCGTCTCTTAATTGAGGTTTTTCGCTCACTTGAAAAATTTAATTTACAGCGTCTTTTTTTCAATCGGTTCTTAAAGTTGTTGAAAACTAACGAAAAGTAACGTAGGAGTCCCAGTTTTTTGTTTTTTGTGTGGGCAATAACGCAAAAAAAAGTTTTTGGTTTAGCTTGTATAGAAAAAAGTTCGTCTCTTAAAATAGCTTTTTCGCTCACTTGAAAAACGTAATTTAAAACGTTTTTTTTTTCAATCGTATCTTAGAATTGTCGAAAACTAAGGAAATGCAACGAAGCAGTTCGATTTCTTGTTTGCGTTCTAGTTCAAAAAAATTGGTTTAGAATGTATAGAAAAAGAATTCTTTTAGTTTAGGATTTTCGCTTATTCGCATATTTTGTTTTTAAGTGTCGTCTTTTTTCAATCGGGTCTCAGAATTGTTAAATGTCAACAAAAAGCAACGTAGGAACCGCACTATTTGTGTCGGTCCTATTGCAAAAAGAGTTTTTGATTTAGCTTGTATAGAAAAAAAGTCAGTCTCGAGATGTGGTTTTTCGCTTATTTGAAAAAAAAATGTAAAAACTTTATTTTTCAATCGGGTTTTAGAGTTGTCGAGATCTAACGAAAAGCAAATAGGAATCCCAATTTTTGTGTCGATTCTAATGCAAACAGAGTTTTTGGCTTAGCTTGTATGGAAAAAAGTTCGTCTCTTAGTTTATGTTTTTCGCGTACTTGAAAAACTTTATTTAAAACGTTTGTTTTCAGTCGGGTGTTAGATGTGTCGAAAGCTAACGAAAAATAACGTAGGAGACCCATTTTTTGTGTGGGCCCTAACGCAAAAAAAGTTTTTGGTTTAGCTTGTACAGAAAAAAGTTCGTCTCTTAGTTTAGATTTTTCACTCACTTGAAAAAAATTTAATTTAGAACGTCTTTTTTCAATCGGGTCTTAAAATTTTCGAAAGCTAACGACGAAAAGCAACGTAGGAATCCCAATTTTTGTGGCGATCCTAATGCAAAAAGAGTTTTTGGCTTAGCTTGCATGGAACAAAAGTTTGTCTCTTAGTTTAGGTTTTTCGCGTACTTGAAAAATTTTTTTTAAAACGTTTGTTTTCAGTCGGGTCTTAGAGTTGTCGAAAGCTAACGAAAAGCAACTTTGGAGTCCCACTTTCTGTGTGGGTCCTTATGCAAAAAGAATTTTCGGTTCAACTTGTACAGAAAAAATTTCGTCTGTTAGTTGAGATTGTTTACTTATTTGAAAACTTTTTTAAGCTGTCCTTTTTTTCAATCCGATTTTGAATTGTCGAAAGCTATCGAAAAGCAACGAAGCATTCTCACTTCTTGTTTGCGTTCCAGTGCAAAAAATTGATTTAGAATGTATAGAAAAAAAAATTTTTTAAGTTGAGGTTGTTCGCTCATTTGCATATGTTACTTTGAATTTTCGTATTTTTCTCAATGGGGTGTTGGAGTTGTCGAAAACTAAAGAAAGCAACGAAGCAGTCCCGCTTTTTGTTTGCGTTATATTGCAAAGAAAATTGGTTTAGAGTGCAATGAAAAAAACTCTTTTAGTTGAGGACTTTCGCTCATCTGCAAATTTCATTTTAAACCGTCATTTGTTTTCAATCGGGTCGTAGAGTTGTCCAAAGCTAACGAAACGCAACGAGGCAGTTCCGCTTCTTATTTTTGTTCTAGTGCAAAAGCAATTGATTTAGAGTGTCAACGAAAAAATCTATTAGTTGAGGTATTTCGCTCATCTGCAAATTTCATTTTAAACCGTTGTTTTTTTTTCAATCGGGTCGTAGAGTTGTCCAAAGCTAATGAAAAGCAACGAGGGAACGCCACTTTATGTGTCAGTCATAATGCAAAAACAGTTTTTGGTTTAGCTTGTATAGAAAAAATTCGTCTCGTAGTTGAGGTTTTTCGTTTACTTGAAAAATTTCATTTAAAACGTCTTTTTTCAATCGGGTCTTAGAGTTGTCGAAGTCTAACGAAAAATAACGTAGGAGTCGTACTTTTTTTCGGTCCTAATGCAAAAAGAGTTTTTGGTTTAGATTGTACAGAAAAAAAGTCAGTTCAGGTTTTCCGGTTATTGAAAATTTTATTTTAAAACGTCTTTTTTTCAAGCAGGAATAGAGGTGTCGAAAGCTAACGAAAACCAAAGTAGGAGTCCCACTTTTTGTGTCGTTCCTAATGCAAAAAGGGTTTTTCGTTTCGCTCGTAGAGAAAAAAGTTCGTCTCTTAGTTGAGATTTTTCGCTTAGTTGAAAAAATTAATTTAAAACGTCTCTTTTCAATCGGGTCTCAGAGTTGTCGAAAGCTAACGAAAAATAACGTAGGTGTCGTACTTTTGGTGACGGTCCTAATACAAAAAGAGTTTTTGGATTCAGTCGTATAAGAAAAAAGTTTGTCTATTAGTTGAGGTTGTTTGCTTATTTGAAAAAATTATTTTAAACCGTCATTTGTTTTCAATCGGGTCTTAGAGTTGTCCAAAGCTAACGAAATGCTACGAGGTAGTTCCGCTTCTTGTTTGCGTTATAGTACAAAGAAATGATTTAGAGTGTCAAGAAAGAATTCTATTAGTTGCTGTATTTGGCTTATTTACATATTTTATTTAAAATTGTAATTTTTTTTCAATCGGGTCATAGAGTAATAGAAAGCTAACGAGAAGCAACGTGGGAACCCCACTTTTTGTGTCAGTTCTAATGCAAAATGAGTTTTTGGTTTAGTTTGTACAGAAAAAAAAGTCAGTTGAGGTTTTCCGGTTATTTGAAAATTTTTTCTAAAGATTCTTTTTTCAAGCAGGAATAGAGGTAACGAAAGCTAACGAAAAGCAACATAGGAGTCCCACTTTTTGTGTCGGCCCTAATGCAAAATAGTTTTTTGTTTAGCTTGTGTAGAAAAAAAATTGTCTATTAGTTGAGGATGTTTGCTTGTTTGAAAAATTGATTTTAAAACGTCGTTTATTTTAATCGTATCTTAGAAGTGTCGAAAGCTAACGAAAAACAACGAAGCAGTCTCGCTTCTTGTTTGGGTTCTAGTGAAAAAAAATTGTTTAGAGGGGATAGAATAAAATTTTTTTTAGTTGAGGTTGTTCGCTCATTTGCATATTTTATTTTGAAGTGTCGTATTTTTCAATCGGGTGTAAGACTTGTCGAAAGCTAACAAAAAACAACGTAGGAGTTCCACTTTTTGTGTCGGTCCTAGTGTAAAAAGAGTTTTTAATTTAGCTTGTATAGAAACAAATTCGTCTATTAGTTTAGGTTGTTTGCTTTTTTGAAAAATTGATTTCAAAACATCGTTTTTTCAATCGGCTCTTAGAGTTGTCGAAAGCTAACGAAATGCAACGGAGCAGTCCCGCTTCTTGTTTGCGTTCTAGAAAAATTGGTTTGGAATGCATAGAAAAAAATCTTTTATTTGAGGATTTTCTCTTATTTGTATATTTTATTTTAAAGTGTCTTAGATGTGTTTTTTCGGTTATTTTAAAATTTACTTTAAAGCGTCTTTTTTCAATCGGGTCATCGATTTGTCGAAAGCTAACAAAAAGCAACGTAGGAACCCCAATTTTGGTGTCGATCATAATGCAAAAAGAGTTTTTGGTTCAGCTTGTATAGAAAAAGAGTCAGTCTCTTAGATGTGGTTGTGGTTTTTCGGTTATTTTAAAATTTTATTTTAAAACATCTTTTTGTTATCTAGTCTTAGATTTGTCGAAAGCTAACAAAAAGCAACGCAGGGTTCCCACTTTTTGCGTCAGTCCTAAAGCAAAAAGAGTTTCTGGTTTAGTTTGTATAGAAAAAAGTCAGTCTCTTAGTTGAGGTTTTTCGGTTAATTGAAAATTTTATCTTTAAACCTCTTTTTTTTATCAATCGGTTCTTAGAGGTGCCGGAAGCTAACGAAAAGCAACGTAGGGGGCCCACTTTTTGTGTCGGTCCTAATGCAAAAAAAAATTGGTTTAGCTGGTATAGAAAAAAGTTCGTCTAATAGTTGAGGTAGTTTGCTTAATTGGAAATTTTATTTTAAGATGTCGTTTTTTTCCATCGTATCTTAGAATTGTCGCAAGCTAACGAAAACCAAAGAAGCATTCCCGTTTTCCTCTTGTTTGCGTTCTAGATCAAAAAAATTGCTTAGAATGTATAGAACGCTTCTTGTTTGCGTTCTAGATCAAAAAAATGGTTTAGAATGTACAGATAAAAATACTTTTTGTTGAGGACTTTTGCTTATTTGCATATTTTAGTTCGAAGTGTCGTATTTTTTCAATCATGTCATAGATTTGTCGAAAGTTATCAAAAAAACAAAGGAGGAATCCCAATTTTTGTGTCGGTCCTAGCGCAAAAAGAGTTTTTAATTTAGCTTGTATAGAAACAAATCCGTCTATTAGTTGAGGTTGTTTGCTTGTTTGAAAAATTGATTTTAAAACGTCGTTTTTTCAATCAGCTCTTAGAGTTGTCGAAAGCGATTAAAATGCGACGGAGCAGTCCCGCTTCTTGATTGCGTTCTAGAAAAATCGGTTTGGAATGCATAGAAAAAAATCTTTTAGTTGAGGATTTTCGCTTATTTGCATATTTTATTTTAAATAGTCGTATTTTTTCAATCGGTTCATAGATTTGTCTATTTTCTAAAGAATTTTCGAAAGCTAGCCAAAAGCAACGTAGGAACACCACTTTTTGTGTAGGTCTTAATGCAAAAAGAGTTCTTGTGTTAGCTTGTATAGAAAAAAAGTCAGTCTCTTAGATGTGGTTTTTCGGTTATTTTAAAATTTTAATTTAAAACGTCTTTTTGTTATCTAGTCTTAGATTTGTCGAAAGCTAACAATAAGCAACGGATGGTTCCCACTTTTTGTTCAGTCCTGAAGCAACAATAGTTTCTGGTTTAGGTTGGATAGAAAAAATTCAGTTTCTTAGCTGAGATTTTTCGGTTATTTGAAAATTTTATCTTTAAACCTCCTTTTTTTATCAATCGGATCTTAGAGGTGTCGATAGCTAACGAAAAACAACGTAGGAGGCCCACTTTTTGTGTCGGTCCTAATGCAAAAAGAAATTTTGGTTTAGCTGCTGGTATAGAAAAAAGTTCTTCTAATAGTTGACGTAGTTTGCTTATTTGGAAAAATTATTTTAAGATGTCGTTTTTTTCAATCGGATCTTAGAATTGTCGAAAGCTAACGAAAAGCAACGAAGCTTTCCCGTTTCTTGTTTGCGTGTTTGCGTTCTAGATCAAAAAAATGGTTTAGAAAGTATAGAAAAGAAACTCTTTTTGTTGAGGATTTTCCCTTATTTGCATATTTTTTTAAAATGTCGTATTTTTTCAATCGGGTCATAGATTTGTCGAAAGCTAACAAAAAGCAACGAAGGAACTCCACTTTTTGTTTCGGTCCTAATGCAAAAAGAGTTTATGGTTCAGCTTGTATAGAAAAGAAAGTCAGTCTCTTAGAGGTGGTTTTTCGGTTACTTCAAAATCTTATTTCAAGAAGTCTTTTTTTAATCGAGTCTTAGAAAAAAAGTCAGTCTCTTGGTTGAGGTTTTTCGTTTATTTGAAAAATTTATTCGAAAACGTCCTTTTTTCAATTGAGTCTGGGATTTGTCATAAGCTACCGAAAAGCAACGTAGGAACCCCACTTTTTGTGTCTCTGCTAATGCAAAAAGAATTCTTGTTTTAGCTTGTATAGAAAAAAGGTTCTCTCTTAGTTGAGGTTTGTCCGCTTACTAGAGAAAGCAACGAAGCAGTCCCGCTTTTTGTTTGCGTTATATTGCAAAGAAAATTGGTTTAGAGTGCAATGAAAAAAACTCTTTTAGTTGAGGACTTTCGCTCATCTGCAAATTTCATTTTAAACCGTCATTTGTTTTCAATCGGGTCGTAGAGTTGTCCAAAGCTAACGAAACGCAACGAGGCAGTTCCGCTTCTTATTTTTGTTCTAGTGCAAAAGCAATTGATTTAGAGTGTCAACAAAAAAATCTATTAGTTGAGGTATTTCGCTCATCTGCAAATTTCATTTTAAACCGTTGTTTTTTTTTCAATCGGGTCGTAGAGTTGTCCAAAGCTAATGAAAAGCAACGAGGGAACGCCACTTTATGTGTCAATCATAATGCAAAAACAGTTTTTGGTTTAGCTTGTATAGAAAAAATTCGTCTCGTAGTTGAGGTTTTTCGTTTACTTGAAAAATTTAATTTAAAACGTCTTTTTCAATCGTATCTTAGAATTGTCGAAAAGCTAACGAAAAGCAACGTACCCCACTTTTTGTGTCAGTCCTAATGCAAATAGAGTTTCTGGTTTAGCTTGTTTAGAAAAAAAGTCAGTCTCTTAGATGTAGTTTTTCCATTATTTTAAAACTTTATTTCAAAACGTCTTTTTTTAATCATGTCTTAGGTTTGTCGAAAGCTAACGAAAAGCAACATAGTAGTCCCAATTTTTGTGTCGGACCTAATGCAAACAGAGTTTTTGGTTTAGTTTGTATAAAAAGTCAGTCTCTTGGTTGAGGTTTTTCGTTTATTTGAAAATTTCATTTGAAAGCGTCTTTTTTTCAATTGAGTCTGAGGTTTGTCGAAAGCTAACGAAAGGCAACGTAGGAACCCCACTTTTTGTGTCGGTCCTCATGCAAAAAGAGTTATTGGTGTAGCTTGTATAAAAAAAAGTCAGCCTCTTGGTTGAGGTTTTTCGGTTATTTGAAAATTTTATTTTAAAACGTTTTTTTTTTCAATCGGATCTTAGAGGTGTCGAAGGCTAACGGAAAGCAACGCAGGAGTCCCTTTTTTGTGTTGGTCCTAATGCAAAAAGAGTTTTTGGTTTAGCTTGTATAAAAAAAGTCAGTCTCTTAGTCAAGGTATTTTGGTTATTTGAAAGTTTTTTTTTCAAAACGTTTTTTTTTTCAATCGGGTCGTAGAGTTGCCGAAAACTAACGAAAAGCAACGTATGAGTCCCACTTTTTGTGTTGGTCTTAATGCAAAAAGAGTTTTGGTTTAGCTTGTATAAAAAATGTCAGTCTCTTAGTCAAGGTGTTTTGGTTATTTGAAAGTTTTATTTCAAAACGTTTTTTTTTTTTCAATCGGATCTTAGAGGTGTCGAAGGCTAACGGAAAGCAACGCAGGAGTCCCTTTTTTGTGTTGGTCTAATGCAAAAAGAGTTTTTGGTTTAGCTTGTATAAAAAAAGTCAGTCTCTTAGTCAAGGTATTTTGGTTATTTGAAAGTTTTTTTTTCAAAACGTTTTTTTTTCAATCGGGTCTTAGAGTTGCCGAAAACTAACGAAAAGCAACGAAGCTTTCCCGTTTCTTGTTTGCGTTCTAGATCAAAAAAATGGTTTAGAAAGTATAGAAAAGAAACTCTTTTTGTTGAGGATTTTCCCTTATTTGCTTATTTTTTTAAAATGTCGTATTTTTTCAATCGGGTCATAGATTTGTCGAAAGCTAACAAAAAGCAACGAAGGAACTCCACTTTTTGTTTCGGTCCTAATGCAAAAAGAGTTTATGGTTCAGCTTGTATAGAAAAGAAAGTCAGTCTCTTAGAGGTGGTTTTTCGGTTACTTCAAAGACTTATTTCAAGAAGTCTTTTTTTAATCGAGTCTTAGAAAAAAAAGTCAGTCTCTTGGTTGAGGTTTTTCGTTTATTTGAAAAATTTATTTGAAAACGTCTTTTTTTCAATTGAGTCTGGGATTTGTCATAAGCTACCGAAAAGCAACGTAGGAACCCCACTTTTTGTGTCTCTGCTAATGCAAAAAGAATTCTTGTTTTAGCTTGTATAGAAAAAAGGTTCTCTCTTAGTTGAGGTTTGTCCGCTTACTTGAAAAATTTAATTTAAAACGTCTTTTTCAATCGTATCTTAGAATTGTCGAAAAGCTAACGAAAAGCAACGTACCCCACTTTTTGTGTCAGTCCTAATGCAAATAGAGTTTCTGGTTTAGCTTGTTTAAAAAAAAGTCAGTCTCTTAGATGTAGTTTTTCCATTATTTTAAAACTTTATTTCAAAACGTCTTTTTTTAATCATGTCTTAGGTTTGTCGAAAGCTAACGAAAAGCAACATAGTAGTCCCAATTTTTGTGTCGGACCTAATGCAAACAGAGTTTTTGGTTTAGTTTGTATAAAAAGTCAGTCTCTTGGTTGAGGTTTTTCGTTTATTTGAAAATTTTATTTGAAAACGTCTTTTTTTCAATTGAGTCTGAGGTTTGTCGAAAGCTAACGAAAGGCAACGTAGGAAACCCACTTTTTGTGTCGGTCCTCATGCAAAAAGAGTTATTGGTGTAGCTTGTATAAAAAAAAGTCAGCCTCTTGGTTGAGGTTTTTCGGTTATTTGAAAATTTTATTTTAAAACGTTTTTTTTTTTCAATCGGATCTTAGAGGTGTCGAAGGCTAACGGAAAGCAACGCAGGAGTCCCTTTTTTGTGTTGGTCCTAATGCAAAAAGAGTTTTTGGTTTAGCTTGTATAAAAAAAGTCAGTCTCTTAGTCAAGGTATTTTGGTTATTTGAAAGTTTTTTTTCAAAACGTTTCTTTTTTCAATCGGGTGTTAGAGTTGCCGAAAACTAACGAAAAGCAACGTGTGAGTCCCACTTTTTGTGTTGGTCTTAATGCAAAAAGAGTTTTGGTTTAGCTTGTATAAAAAATGTCAGTCTCTTAGTCAAGGTGTTTTGGTTATTTGAAAGTTTTATTTCAAAACGTTTTTTTTTCAATCGGGTCTTAGAGTTGCCGAAAACTAACGAAAAGCAACATATGAGTCTCACTTTTTGTGTTGGTCTTAATGCAAAAAGAGTTTTGGTTTAGTTTCTATAGAAAATTTCGTCTATTAGTTGAGGTTGTTTGCTTACTAGAAAAATTTAATTTAAAACAATCTTTTTTTCAATCGGGTCTTAGAGGTGTCGATAACTAGCGTAAAGCACCGTAGGAGTCCCACTTTTTTGTCGGTCCTAATTCAAAAAGAGTTTTTGGTTTTGCTTGTATGGAAAAAAATCGTCTATTAGTTGAGGTTGTTTGCTTGTTTGAAAAATTGATATTAAAACGTCGGTTTTTTAATCATATCTTAGGATTGTCGAAAGCTAATGAGAATCAACGAAGCGCTCGTGCTTCTTGTTTGCGTTCTAGTTCAAAAAAAATGGTTTAGAGTATAGAGAAAAAAATTCTTTTAGTTGAGCATTCTTTTAGTATAAGCAAATAATCGAAAAAATTCTTTTTCGCTTATTTGCATATTTTAGTTCAAAGTGTCGTTTTTTTTCAATCGGGTCATAAATTTGTCGAAAATTATAAAAAGCAACGTAGGAACCCAATTTTTGTGTCGGTCCTAATGCAAAAAGGGTTTTTTGTTTCGCTTGTATAGAAAAAAGTCAGTCTCATATTTGAAGTCCCTCGGTTATTGAAAATTTTATTTTAAAATCTTTTTTCAATCGGGTCTTAGAGATGTCGAAGATTAACGGAAAGCAACGTAGGAGTCCCAGTTTTTGTGTCGGTCCTAATGCAAAAAGAGTTTTTGGCTTGGCTTGCATAGAAAAAGTCAGTCTCTTAGTTGAGGTGTCTTGGTTATTTGAAAGTTTTATTTTAAAAAGTCTTTGTTTCAATCGGGTCTTAGAGGTGCCGAAAACTAACAATAAGCAACGCATGAGTCCCACATTTTGTGTCGGTATTAATGCAAAAAGAGTTTTGGTTTCATTTGTACAGAAAAAAGTTCGTCTCATAATTGATGTTTTTCGCTTACTTGAAAAATTTAATTTAATACATCTATTTTCAATCGGGTCTTAGAGTTGTTGAAAGCTAATGAAAGGCAACGCAGGGATCCCACTTTTTGTGTGGGTCCTAATGCAAAAAGAGTTTTTGGTTTAGCTTCTAAAGAAAAAAATTCAGTCTCTTGGTTGAGGGGTTTCGGTTATTTGAAAATTTTATTTTAAAACGTTTTTTTTTCAATCGGGTCTTAGGGATGTCGAAGGCTAACGAAAAGCATCGTAAGAGTCCCACTTTTTGTGTCGGTCTTAATGCAAAAAGAGTTTTCGGTTTAGCTTGTATAGAAAAATATTCGTCTATTAGTTGAGGTTGTTTGCTTGTTTGAAAAATTGATTTTAAAACGTCGGTTTTTTTTATCGTATCTTAGGATTGTCGAAGGCTAACGAAAAGCATCGTATGAGTCCCACTTTTTCTGTCGGTCTTATTGCAAAAACAGTTTTTGGTTTAGCTTGTATAGAAAAATATTCGTCTATTAGTTGAGGTTGTTTGCTTGTTTGAAAAATTGATTTTAAAACGTCGGTTTTTTTTATCGTATCTTAGGATTGTCGAAAGCTAACAAAAAGCAACGTAGGAGCCCCACTTTTTGTGTCGGTCGTCATGCAAAAAGAGTTTTGGTTTAATTTGTATAGAAAAAAGTTCGTCTCTTAGTTGAGGTGTTTTGCTTACTTAGAAAATTTAATTTAAAACGATATTTTTTTCAATCGGGTCTTAGAAGTGTCGAAAGCTAACGAAAAGCAACGTAGGAGTCCCACTTTTTGTGTCGGTCGCAGTGCAAAAAGAGTGTTTAATTTAGCTTGTATAGAAACAAATTCGTCTTTTAGTTGAGGTTGTTTGCTTGTTTGAAAAATTGATTTTAAAAAGTCAGTTTTTTTAATCGTATCTTAGGATTGTCGAAAGCTAACGAAAAGCAACGAAGCACTCTCGCTTCTTTTTTGCGTTCCAAAATTGGTTTAGAGTATATAGAAAAAAATTCTTTTAGTTGAGGTTTTTCGCTTATTTGCATATTTTAGTTCAAAGTGTCGTATTTGTTTAACCGGGTCATAGATTTGTCAAAAGCTAACAAAAAAAGCGTAGGAGTCCCACTTTTTGTGTCGGTCCTAATGCAAAAAGAGTTTTTGGTTTCGCTTATATTGAAAAAGTTCGTATGTTAGTTGAGGTTGTTTGCCTACTTGAAAAATTTAATTTAAAACGTCCGTTTTTTCAATCGGGTCTTAGAGGTGTCGAAGGCTAACGGAAAGCAACGTAGGGGTCCCAGTTTTTGTCTCGGTCCTAATCCAAAAAAACTTTTTGGCTTGGCTTGTGTAGAAAAAAAGCCAGTCTCTTAGTTGAGATGTCTTGGTTATTTGAAAAATTTATTTTAAAAAGTCTTTATTTCGATCGGGTGTTAGAAGTGTCAAAAGCTAACGAAAAGCAACGTAGGAGTGACAGTTTTTGTGTCGGTCCCAGTGCAAAAAGAGTTTTTAATTTAGCTTGTATAGACACAAATCCGTCTATTTGTTGAAGTTGTTTGCTTGTTTGGAAATTGATTTTGAAACGTCGTTTTTTAATCGTGTCTTAGGATTGTCGAAAGCTAACAAAAAGCAACGTAGCAGTCTCATTCTTGTTTGCGTTCTAGTTCAAAAAAATTGGTTTAGAATTTATATAAACAATTTCTTTTAGTTGAGGTTGTTCGCTTATTTGCATATTTTAGTTCAAAGTGTCCTATTTTTTCAATCGGGTCATAGATTTGTCAAAAGCTAACAAAAAGCAACCTAGGAGTCCCACTTTTTGTGTCGGTCCTAATGCAAAAAGAGTTTTTGGTTTAGCTTATATAGAAAAAAGTTCGTATGTTAGTTAAGGTTGTTTGCCTACTTGAAAAATTTAATTTAAAACGTCCGTTCTTTCAATCGGGTCTTAGAGGTGTCGAAGGCTAGCGGAAAGCAACGTAGGAGTCCCAGTTTTTGTGTCGGTCCCAGTGCAAAAAGAGTTTTTAATTTAGCTTGTATAGAAACAAATCATCCGTCTATTAGTTGAGGTTGTTTGCTTGTTTGAAAAATTGATTTTAAAACGTCGTTTTTTAATCGTGTCTTAGGATTGTCGAAAGCTAACAAAAAGCAACGTAGCAGTCTCATTCTTGTTTGCGTTCTAGTTCAAAAAAATTGGTTTAGAGTTTATAAAATCAATTTCTTTTTGTTGAGGTTGTTCGCTTATTTGCATATTTTAATTCAAAGTGTCCTATTTTTTCAATCCGGTCATAGATTTTTCAAAGGTAACAAAAAGCAACCTAGGAGTCCCACTTTTTGTGTCGGTCCTAATGCAAAAAGAGTTTTTGGTTTAGCTTATATAGAAAAAAGTTCGTATGTTAGTTGAGGTTGTTTGCCTACTTGAAAAATTTAATTTAAGACGTCCGTTCTTTCAATCGGGTCTTAGAGGTGTCGAAGGCTAACGGAAAGCAACGTAGGAGTCCCAGTTTTTGTGTCGGTCCCAGTGCAAAAAGAGTTTTTAATTTAGCTTGTATAGAAACAAATCCGTCTATTAGTTGAGGTTGTTCGCTTGTTTGAAAAATTGATTTTAAAACGTCGTTTTTTAATCGTGTCTTAGGATTGTCGAAAGCTAACAAAAAGCAACGTAGCAGTCTCATTCTTGTTTGCGTTCTAGTTCAAAAAAATTGGTTTAGAGTTTATAAAAACAATTTCTTTTAGTTGAGGTTGTTCGCTTATTTGCATATTTTAGCTCAAAGTGTCCTATTTTTTCAATCGGGTCATAGATTTGTCAAAAGCTAACAAAAAGCAACCTAGGAGTCCCACTTTTTGTGTCGGTCCTAATGCAAAAAGAGTTTTTGGTTTAGCTTATATAGAAAAAAGTTCGTATGTTAGTTAAGGTTGTTTGCCTACTTGAAAAGTTTAATTTAAAACGTCCGTTCTTTCAATCGGGTCTTAGAGGTGTCGAAGGCTAACGGAAAGCAACGTAGGAGTCCCAGTTTTTGTGTCGGTCCCAGTGCAAAAAGAGTTTTTAATTTAGCTTGTATAGAAACAAATCCGTCTATTAGTTGAGGTTGTTCGCTTGTTTGAAAAATTGATTTTAAAACGTCGTTTTTTAATCGTGTCTTAGGATTGTCGAAAGCTAACAAAAAGCAACGTAGCAGTCTCATTCTTGTTTGCGTTCTAGTTCAAAAAAATTGGTTTAGAGTTTATAAAAACAATTTCTTTTAGTTGAGGTTGTTCGCTTATTTGCATATTTTAGCTCAAAGTGTCCTATTTTTTCAATCGGGTCATAGATTTGTCAAAAGCTAACAAAAAGCAACCTAGGAGTCCCACTTTTTGTGTCGGTCCTAATGCAAAAAGAGTTTTTGGTTTAGCTTATATAGAAAAAAGTTCGTATGTTAGTTAAGGTTGTTTGCCTACTTGAAAAGTTTAATTTAAAACGTCCGTTCTTTCAATCGGGTCTTAGAGGTGTCGAAGGCTAACGGAAAGCAAGGTAGGAGTCCCAGTTTTTGTGTCGGTCCCAGTGCAAAAAGAGTTTTTAATTTAGCTTGTATAGAAACAAATCATCCGTCTATTAGTTGAGGTTGTTTGCTTGTTTGAAAAATTGATTTTAAAACGTCGTTTTTTAATCGTGTCTTAGGATTGTCGAAAGCTAACAAAAAGCAACGTAGCAGTCTCATTCTTGTTTGCGTTCTAGTTCAAAAAAATTGGTTTAGAGTTTATAAAATCAATTTCTTTTTGTTGAGGTTGTTCGCTTATTTGCATATTTTAGTTCAAAGTGTCCTATTTTTTCAATCGGGTCATAGATTTTTCAAAAGATAACAAAAAGCAACCTAGGAGTCCCACTTTTTGTGTCGGTCCTAATGCAAAAAGAGTTTTTGGTTTAGCTTATATAGAAAAAAGTTCGTATGTTAGTTGAGGTTGTTTGCCTACTTGAAAAATTTAATTTAAGACGTCCGTTCTTTCAATCGGGTCTTAGAGGTGTCGAAGGCTAACGGAAAGCAACGTAGGAGTCCCAGTTTTTGTGTCGGTCCCAGTGCAAAAAGAGTTTTTAATTTAGCTTGTATAGAAACAAATCCGTCTATTAGTTGAGGTTGTTCGCTTGTTTGAAAAATTGATTTTAAAACGTCGTTTTTTAATCGTGTCTTAGGATTGTCGAAAGCTAACAAAAAGCAACGTAGCAGTCTCATTCTTGTTTGCGTTCTAGTTCAAAAAAATTGGTTTAGAGTTTATAAAAACAATTTCTTTTAGTTGAGGTTGTTCGCTTATTTGCATATTTTAGCTCAAAGTGTCCTATTTTTTCAATCGGGTCATAGATTTGTCAAAAGCTAACAAAAAGCAACCTAGGAGTCCCACTTTTTGTGTCGGTCCTAATGCAAAAAGAGTTTTTGGTTTAGCTTATATAGAAAAAAGTTCGTATGTTAGTTGAGGTTGTTTGCCTACTTGAAAAATTTAATTTAAAACGTCCGTTCTTTCAATCGGGTCTTAGAGGTGTCGAAGGCTAACGGAAAGCAACGTAGGAGTCCCAGTTTTTGTGTCGGTCCCAGTGCAAAAAGGGTTTTTAATTTAGCTTGTATAGAAACAAATCCGTCTATTAGTTGAAGTTGTTTGCTTGTTTGAAAAATTGATTTTAAAACGTCGTTTTTTAATCGTGTCTTAGGATTGTCGAAAGCTAACAAAAAGCAACGTAGCAGTCTCATTCTTGTTTGCGTTCTAGTTCAAAAAAATTGGTTTAGAGTTTATAAAAACAATTTCTTTTAGTTGAGGTTGTTCGCTTATTTGCATATTTTAGCTCAAAGTGTCCTAATTTTTCAATTGGGTCATAGATTTGTCAAACGCTAACAAAAAGCAACCTAGGAGTCCCACTTTTTGTGTCGATCCTAATGCAAAAAGAGTTTTTGGTTTAGCTTATATAGAAAAATGTTCGTATGTTAGTTGTGGTTGTTTGCCTGCTTGAAAAATTTAATTTAAAACGTCCGTTCTTTCAATCGGGTCTTAGAGATGTCGAAGGCTAACGGAAAGCAACGTAGGAGTCCCAGTTTTTGTGTCGGTCCTAATGCAAAAAAAGTTTTTCGCTTGGCTTGTATAGAAAAAAGTCAGTCTCTTATTTGAGGTGTCTTGGTTACTTGAAAGTTTTTTTTTAAAGTCCTTTTTCCAATCGGGTCTTAGAGGGCCGAAAACTAACAATAAGCAACGCATGAGTCCCACTTTTTTTGTCGGTATTAATGAAAAAAGAGTTTCGGTTTAATTTGTATAGAAAAAAGTTCGTCTCTTAGTTGAGGTGTTTTGCTTACTTAGAAAATTTAATTTAAAACGATATTTTTTTCAATCGGGTCTTAGAAGTGTCGAAAGCTAACGAAAAGCAACATAGGAATCCCAATTTTTGTGTCGGTCCCAGTGCAAAAAGAGTTTTTAATTTAGCTTGTATAGAAACAAATCCGTCTATTAGTTGAGGTTGTTTGCTTGTTTGAAAAATTGATTTTAAAACGTCGTTTTTTAATCGTGTCTTAGGATTGTCGAAAGCTAACAAAAAGCAACGTAGCAGTCTCATTCTGGTTTGCGTTCTAGTTCAAAAAATTGATTTAGAGTTTATAAAAACAATTTTTTTTATTTGAGGTTGTTCGCTTACTTGCATATTTTAGTTCAAAGTGTCCTATTTTTTCAATCGTGTCATAGATTTGTCAAAAGCTAACAAAAAGCAACCTAGGAGTCCCACTTTTTGTGTCAATCCTAATGCAAAAAGAGTTTTTGGTTTAGCTTATATAGAAATAAGTTCGTATGTTAGTTGAAGTTGTTTGCCTACTTGAAAAATTTAATTTAAAACGTCCGTTCTTTCAATCGGGTCTTAGAGATGTCGAAGGCTATCGGAAAGCAACGTAGGAGTCCCAGTTTCTGTGTCGGTCCTAATGCAAAAAAAGTTTTTCGCTTGGCTTGTATAGAAAAAAGTCAGTCTCTTAGTTGAGGTGTCTTGGTTAGTTGAAAGTTTTTTTTTAAAAGTCCTTTTTCCAATCGGGTCTTAGAGGTGCCGAAAATTAACAATAAGCAACGCATGAGTCCCACTTTTTTTGTCGGTATTAATGCAAAAAGAGTTTTGGTTTAATTTGTATAGAAAAAAGTTCGTCTCTTAGTTGAGGTGTTTTGCTTACTTAGAAAATTTAATTTAAAACGATATTTTTTTCAATCGGGTCTTAGAAGTGTCGAAAGCTAACGAAAAGCAACGTAGGAGTCCCACTTTTTGTGTCGGTCCCAGTGCAAAAAGAGTATTTAATTTAGCTTGTATAGAAACAAATTCGTCTTTTAGTTGAGGTTGTTTGCTTGTTTGAAAAATTGATTTTGAAACGTCGTTTTTTAATCGTGTCTTAGGATTGTCGAAAGCTAACAAAAAGCAACGTAGCAGTCTCATTCTTGTTTGCGTTCTAGTTCAAAAAATTGGTTTAGAGTTTATAAAAACAATTTCTTTTAGTTGAGGTTGTTCGCTTACTTGCATATTTTAGTTCAAAGTGTCCTATTTTTTCAATCGGGTCATAGATTTGTCAAAAGCTAACAAAAAGCAACCTAGGAGTCCCACTTTTTGTGTCGATCCTAATTCCAAAAGAGTTTTTGGTTTAGCTTATATAGAAAGAGTTCGTATGTTAGTTGAGGTTGTTTGCCTACTTGAAAAATTTAATTTAAAACGTCCGTTCTTTCAATCGGGTCTTAGAGATGTCGAAGGCTATCGGAAAGCAACGTAGGAGTCCCAGTTTTTGTGTCGGTCCTAATGCAAAAAAAGTTTTTTTTTCGCTTGGCTTGTATGGAAAAAAGTCAGTCTCTTAGTTGAGGTGTCTTGGTTAGTTGAAAGTTTTTTTTTTAAAGTCCTTTTTTCCAATCGGGTCTTAGAGGTGCCGAAAATTAACAATAAGCAACGCATGAGTCCCACTTTTTTGTCGGTATTAATGCAAAAAGAGTTTTGGTTTAATTTGTATAGAAAAAAGTTCGTCTCTTAGTTGAGGTGTTTTGCTTACTTAGAAAATTTAATTTAAAACGATATTTTTTTCAATCGGGTCTTAGAAGTGTCGAAAGCTAACGAAAAGCAACGTAGGAGTCCCACTTTTTGTGTCGGTCCCAGTGCAAAAAGAGTGTTTAATTTAGCTTGTATAGAAACAAATTCGTCTTTTAGTTGAGGTTGTTTGCTTGTTTGAAAAATTGATTTTGAAACGTCGTTTTTTTAATCGTATCTTAGGATTGTCGAAAGCTAACAAAAAGCAACGAAGCAGTCTCGCTTCTTGTTTGCGTTCTAGTTCAAAAAAACTGATTTAGAGTTTATAGAAACAAGTTCTTTTAGTTGAGATTTTTCGCTTATTTGCATATTTAGGTTCAAAGTGTCGTATTTTTTCAATCGGCTCATAGATTTGTCGAAAGCTAACGTAGGAAACCCAATTTTTGTGTCAGTCCTAAGCAAAAAAAGTTTTTGGTTTAGCTCTTTAGAAAAAAGTTCGTTTATTAGTTGAGGTTGTTTGCTTATTTGAAAATTTTAATTCAAAACGATCTTTTTTTCCATCGAGTCTTAAAGGTGTCAAAAACTAACGAAAAGCAACGTAGGAGTCCCAATTTTTGTGTCGGTCCTAATGCAAAAAGAGTTTTTGGTTTAGCTTGTATAGAAAAAATTCGTCTATTAATTGAGGTTTTTTGCTTGTTTTATAAATTGATTTTAAAACGTCGTTTTTTGAATCTTATCTTAGGATTGTCGAAAGCTAAGGAAAAGCAACGAAGCAGTCTCGCTTCTTGTTTGCGTTCTACTTCAAAAAAATTGGTTTAGAGTATATAGCAAAGAAATCTTTCAATTGAGGTTTTTCGATTATTTGCATATTTTAGTTCGAAGTGTCGTATTTTTTCAATCGGGTAATAGATTTGTCGAAAGCTAACAAAAAACAAAGGAGGAATCTCAATTTTTGTGTCGGTCCTAGTGCAAAAAGAGTTTTTAATTTAGCTTGTATAGAAACAAATCCGTCTATTAGTTGAGGTTGTTTGCTTGTTTGAAAAATTGATTTTAAAACGTCGTTTTTTAAATCGTATCTTAGGATTGTCGAAAGCTTACGAAAAGCAACAAAGCAGTCTCGCTTCTTGTTTGCGTTGTAGTTCAAAAAAATTGGTTTAGAGTTTATAGAAACAAATTCTTTTAGTTGAGGTTTTTCGCTTATTTGCAAATTTTAGTTCAAATTGTCGTTTTTTTTTCAATCGGGTCATAAGTTTGTCAAAAGTTATAAAAAGCAACGTAGGAACCCCAATTTTTGTGTCGGTCCTAATGCAAAAAGCGTTTGTGTTTCGCTTGTATAGAAAAAATTCAGTCTCATAGTTGAAGTCTCTCGGTTATTTGAAATTTTTTTTTAAAAAGTATTTTTTCAATCGGTTCTTAGAGGTGTCGATAGCTATCGAAAAGCAAAGTAGGAGTCCCACTTTTTGTGTCGGTCCTAATGCAAAAAGAGTTTTTGGTTTAGCATTTATAGAAAAAAAGTTCGTCTATTAGTTGAGGCTGTTTGCTTATTTGAAAATTTTAAATCAAAACGATTTTTTTTCAATCGAGTCTTAGAGGTGTCAAAAACTAACAAAAAGCAACCTAGGAGTCCCACTTTTTGTGTCGGTCCTAATGCAAAAAGAATATTTGGTTTAGCTTGTATAGAAAAAATTTCGTCTGTTAGTTGAGGTGTTTTGCTTGTTTGATAAATTGATTTTAAAACGTCGTTTATTGAATCGTATCTTAGGATTGTCGAAAGCTAAGGAAAAGCAACAAAGCAGTCTCGCTTCTTGTTTGCGTTCTAGTTCAAAAGTTTAGAGTATATAGAAAAAAATCTTTCAATTGAGGTTTTTCGCTTATTTGCATATTTTAGTTCAAAGTGTCGTATTTTTTCAATCGGGTCATAGATTTGTCGAAAGCTAACAAAACGCATTGGAGGAATCTCAGTTTTTTTGTCGGTCCTAGTGCAAAAAGAGTTTTTGGGTTAGCTTGTATAGAAATAATTTCGTCTATTAGTTGAGGATGTTTGCCTGTTTGAAAAATTGATTTTAAAACTTCGTTTATTTTGATCGTATCTTAGAATTGGCGAAAGCTAACAAAAAACAACGAAGAAGTCTCGCTTCTTGTTTGAGTTCTAGTGCACAAAGATGGTTTAGAATGTATAGAAAAAAATTCTTTTAGTTGAGGTTTTTCGCTTACTTGCATATTTTATTTTAAAGTGTCGTATTTTTTGAATCGGGTCTTAGAGTTGTTGAAATTTATCGAAAAGCAACGTAAGAGTCCCAATTTTTGTGTGGTTTCTAGTGCAAAATCAATTTTTGAATTAGCTTGTGCAGAAAAAAATGTCTGTTCAAAAATTAATAGTATAGAAAACTAGATTTAGCCCCCAAAAACGTTCCCGATGCCATATAGGCTTTGCCCAATTCTTCTCATTGTGTGTGTTTGTGTGTGCGTGTTTTTATGTGGGTATATGTTGTTTTTAGAAATTGTTTTATCAATTCAAATGTATTTTTGTTGTTGGGTTTTGTCTTATAATTTTCAGCAGCTTCTTCACAATTAAATTTTTCATTTGTTTCTTTAAAGGACACACTGTGGTCATAAGTTGGTCTGTTTGACCTAATCTGATCCGCGAAAACTATTGTTCTACTGTTTCATACTAATTAGATTTGTTTCTCGTGTATTTGATGTCACATTTTGACATGCAGGGTCAATGGTATATAGTATCAGTTCAGTAGATTGAATGAAATAAAGCTAGCATGCGCTACTTAAATCTGAATGGAGCATTCTCAATCTATCATTGGTGAAGAATTTTGGAGAATACACTTTCTGTTTTTTTTTATCTTCTACATTATGAACGATTTTCGGCTGTGTTACATTGGCATGTCAGGAACACTGGCAATGTTTATCTCTGTTGTTATCTAAACGATTCAGATTTTAACTAAACGTTATCTATTTGAGAAGATCTAATCACAATTCAAAAAAGAGAAGAATGTCAGTCATATCAGAGAATACGATTTAGTCGAAAAATTAAACGGAAATCATTCTGTAGAAACCTAAGGAGCTACACATTTTTGCGTTGAGCACTCAAAAGACATATAAAGCAGCCTTGTCCATTGCAATGCCTTATTTACTGATGTCGTGTTGAGCTTCGCCGCAGAATAATCTGGTATCTTGATATCTAAAATTGACAGTCGACAAATCGACAACAAATGCTGCGCTGAATTTGTTTTACTTGTGGAGTGCTCATGTCAATGATAAAAATGATGTCGTGCAGTAGCAGGCAATCTAAATTGCCACAAGAATAATTGCCTGAGAAATGAATGAACGCATTACAAAAATTAACCCAATTGAAATTTAAACAGCACAAATTAAATTTTCTGAGGAGACACAACAAAATGTAGACCTTTTGTTGTTTCTCCCCTACAAATTTTATTTGTACTGTTTAAATTTCAATTGGGTTAATTTTTGCAATGCGTTCATTCATTTCTCAGAAATTTATTTTAGTGGCAATTTAGATTGCCTGCTACTCCACGACATCGTTTTTACCATTAACATGAGCACTCCGCAAATGAAGCAAATTCGGCGCAGCAATTATTGTCGATTTGTCCACTGTAATTTTTTATTTTAAAGCGGAGGTAATTAAAGGTACTAATTTTGCGCTACCACAATTAGTACCAGTTGATAATCACATTGCTTTTGCCATTTTTCAGAAAATGCTTTTTATCTAGCTCTGTCATTTTCCTTCGTGGCAATTCTGAAATGATTTCCTTGTAATAAAAAATGCGGTGGTCCTATTGATGTCCTCCTTATATATTCGTCAAATTCTCTGTATTTTGCTATTTTGGTGTGTTAACATATAATT
Source organism: Convolutriloba macropyga (assembly GCF_964194025.1). NCBI lineage: Eukaryota > Metazoa > Xenacoelomorpha > Acoela > Convolutidae > Convolutriloba > Convolutriloba macropyga. The sequence goes on from NC_134477.1 coordinate 7,102,416, forward strand.
TGTGTATATTAAATATTTCTAGTTCCAGTGACTAATCGCATTGCTTATTGTCATTTCTCAGAAATACATTTTTACGCAGCTCTATCATTTTACTACGTGGCATTTCATAATTTTGTTTAACAGCAAACACGGTGGTACCAAAACAAGCAAACAGTTCAGCATTGCTATTCATTTAGTGTTTTGAGATTAGGCATACTTTCTGCTTTTGTTAGTTTACCGTGCTATGTTATAACATTTGTATAATATTTGTTTCTGGTTCCAGTGACTAATCTCACTGCTTTTGTCGTTTCTCAGAAATACATTTTTACGCAGCTCTATCATTTTACTACGTGGCATTTCATAACTTTGTTTATTGTTTAAAAGCAAACACGGTGGTACCAAAACAAACAAACAATTCAGCATTGCTATTGCTGCCGCGTGTTAAGGTTAGTCATAATTTAGCGTTCCAAGTGATATTATGTGTACAATATATGTTTCTGGTTCCAGTGAAAAATCAAATTGCTCTTCTTCATTTCTCAGAAATACAATTTTTTAAGCAGTGCGTCGCTACTGGTGAGAATAATTTATATCTTGCCTTCCATAAAACGCAGAGAAGTACGCTGATACAAGAACCAACGAACAAGGTAACACTAATAATTTTTACACGTTGTCTTATTTATGATTCACAGCGAAAGTGTTCTTGTTCTGCCTTTTGTAAGTAGACTTGTTCTGCTTATTGTAATTTATTCTAAGCAACCCTTTGTTTGGTTTCTGACGCCTCGTTATTTCGTATTTGCTCAATTTTGTGAGATAGCGCCTTTGTGTTTTTGACAATTTTCTTTCTCTATGATTATATATGGCAGTATGAGCATAATCGACGTCAAATTTCTTAGCCTCTACTCCCTAAGTCAAATGTTCTGATCAAACTCAAACTCCCTTTTTTTGTTCTGTTAAATTTTTTGGAGCAATGCATATAACCATCCAATAATGAGGTGGGCGACCCAAGCCAGCCCTGATCAGGCCGACTTGGGTCGCGAAGGGGGTAAAATGCAACCACTCCACAGGACCCCATCCAGAGTCTGCACGGTCAGATCAGGGCTCTACTTACGGTCTGAACAGTCTAATCAGAGCCCCGCCCAGAGTCTCGATTGTCTGATCAGAGCGTGGTCTAGGGTCTGAATAATTTTGTGGTATGGTCTGGATAGCCTGAACAGAGCTCTTTCCAGAATCTGTACTGTCTGATCTGAAACCATTCCAGAGTCTAGAAGGTCTGATCAGAACCAAGAGTTCCAGCCAAAAGAAAAGCAAATCCCCGACAAAAGAAGATATAGTTGAACCCCATGAGACTGTTTTTTGAAGAGCACTTTCCCATCAAAGACCACGCCAAAAACTAAGTTTTGATATCTATTGTTGAGCTGAAGACACTTTTTGCTTTCAAACTATCATTTTTTTACTGAAAAACTCGAAAACCATATCCATAAAATGTCGTATATTCGTATATATTTCTGAAAAAAATATATTCTACCAATGATTACTGCAACTTCAACAGTTAAAAGCGTCAGTCAGGGTACTGCCAATGCGCTGCCGAAGGGGATCTGGCACCCCTAGTGCGCGACCGAATTGGGTCTGGTACCCAGAGTGCGCGACTCAAGTCGGTTTGAAAACCCAAGGGCGCGACTCAAGTCTGTCTCATCAGAGCCAACTTTGGTCTGGATCGGCTGATCAAAGAGGATCTTGATCAGAATAGTCTGATCTGAGCTGGGTCGTGCACCTCATACGGAGCATCGTTATGCAGATTTCCTTTTAGTCAAAACTTTATTTTTTTTCAGTTTTCATAGAATTGTAGTTTAAAAAAAATATTTACAAGACATCAAGGTATCTTGCTTTTTCTCTCGAATATAAAAGCGCAAAAAAATTGAAAAAATTGAATTCCGAAACGATGTACCGCTTCTTTAGCAATTTTAGTCGTCTGCTGATCATGCATGAAAAATATGAATAATCAAAACGTTTCCGTTCAGATAAGTTTTCTTAAAAGGAACTTAGTTTTTGTGCGCAGCTAACAGGAACCCCCACGTAAGAGCCTAGGGAATGTGTTCTTTTATAGAAAAAGAAAACAAACGTTTATGAGGTTGTTTGATCAGAACCATATACAGTGAAACACAGACTGAAAATCATCCAGTTGCTGGTTGTGCTTATTTTTTATCCACTTGCTGGTTGTGCTTATTTTTGCCTTGAACCGAAAAAAGCTGCGCCGCCATAAGTTTTCATAAGTACTAAGTGTTTGTCATTGATATCATCTAGATTGTGATGGTAGAAAAACTCACTATAAATAGCGTCTTCAAGTTGATATCAGCTGTTTCTACGTCTAACCATTAAACTGAACAATTAGAAAGTAAAGTGTTCAAATTTTGACTCTAATTTGCTCAACTGCGTAACTAATAAAATTTCAGTGACTGCAAATCTCTCAAGAATTTCGAATTGACACAGACAATTTTTGAACTAGCTTTGAAATTTTTGTTTTTTTAAGATCTGCTAGTTGTGGTGTGTCATGTGTTTTGTAAGTTATTCAGACGATGTTATTCAGACTTCTTTTTACTAAAACGCTTTTTTTCGGAAAAGGCTTTAATTGTTTTAAATCTGTAAAGCATCTTCTGTTCCGAACGTCAATTTTGAGTTCTCCAACATATAAACGAAAGTTTTTTCTTTGTAGTTTTGATTGTTGCGCTTAATTGATGTAGGTAACAAATAAGATAAAAAGATAACTTCAAGTTTTCTATGTTTTTTTTTGGTTTGAGCACAAATAATTAGAGTTTTACTTCAATAGCATCAATACGCAAATTCATTCTACCACCTTAAACATCTCTGAATCATCATACACCCATCAATTTTATTTGATTTTCCATAATCGGTTTTTTTTATGTTGAAAAAAACTGAGCGTCTATTCTGCTGTGGCCCCCAGTTTTTTATAGGCACGGAATTGCCATTTTTGTTGTTTCATAGCACAATGCTATGAAAAAAAACTGGAACGTGCGCCTTGGAGCCTAAAAGTTAAACGCCCAAAGTTCTAAGCAGAGAGCGGGACCAGAATGTATCCAATGTTTATACTTAGTTGAACTCAAGTTTTGTCTGTCTCTATTGTTAGGCAAAAAATATGTGTTAAGAAAACTGTACGTTAGTTTGAAACCTTAACGTTGCATCTGATCAAAATTTACGTTTTTTAGCGTTTTTAGTTCACAATTTGTAACTGAAAAGTTTGTTATGATTGCTTCCAATCTTTTAGTTAAATGGCATTTCTCGTGATGTACATACTAATTATACGTTTCCTAATAATTCTGTAGGCGTACAAATTAATTATATTATTCCTCCCAGACTAGAGTCTCAGAGCGACTCAACGTTAAACCAGCACTTTTCGTTAGCAAAAACCTAGTTCAGCTATGAAACAGTGCATCTCCAGATTAATTGAAGTTTCCTTATGTGCATTTTTTCACTAAGATTATATGGTGTTCATAAAGATTGCCCAGACTAATTTTATCGTGTGCTTTCTGAAAATGCTCATGCGCCGAAGTTAAGTCAGAGCATAATTTCATATCTTTTTTGCTCGCAACTGGTCATTATAATGGTCGTATACATGCTCCTTTTTCTTAAGCTAGGTTGTAAGTAATTATCACAAAGCCCACTTTAGCTCTGTGGTTACGACCTGCTACGAAAATTAGATGTTAAATACACCCTAGCAGAACTTCGAGCTGCATATATATCAGACATTGTTGGTGGGAGTTAAACTGAACGTTTTATTTTTCAAGAGAGTGATTCTACTCAATAACCATTACCATAGCCAGTGTAAATTGTAACTAGAACAGAGTGCTGGCCGTCCAGAAAGTACAGAGTGTCTCTAGACCGATTCAACGCTATTTTTCTCTGTCATCAACCTTCTGGCTGAAATTTCAGTAGTACATCGATTGCAACTACAAGCTTGTACTATTACCAATTTGAAAAAAAAATGGACACTTAAAATGGTCGGCGATTACGACAGTAAGCTGTTTTGTTGAACATGAATTTTGAACGATAGTCAGGGTCCTTACTATGGCAAAAAAAGCCTGCGTACCTAAGATTTAACATTTTTTCCAGTAAAAAGTTTTTGACAAAAGCATCCAGAAAAGCATTTCACTTGTTAGTTTGGTACCCCCCTTAACCAACTGACAACAAAAGATTTAAACGTATTATATTGCAACTCTTTGCATGGCTTTAAAACATTTCAAAAACTCTACAATTCATTTGTGATATTGGCTCTTATCTTTCGAATTGATTTTTCTCCTTTGAGAAAGATGATTTCATTTCAATTCAAAAGAATGAAAGCTTTTTTTCAATAGACCATATTGATGCAAGCATAGGGAACATATATCCCTCAATCTGTAGTTCTCTAATTTTATCTGGTAAGTATGGCCAATGTTTTTGTTTTGAAAGGTCAAAGCAACAACGTGAAGGGAAAGCGGCTATTAATTGAAAAAAAAACATTAACAAAGGGAAAACTACGAATCTCATTGTCTAAGAGGTCTATATACCAAGTTTTGATTTTTAAAAAAAGTAACCGCGTTATTTTTCTGCAAAGTTTTTTACTGATCCACAAAATAGCTAGTGGTGTGACTTTAGTTATATATACATATATATATATATATATATATATATATATATATATATATATATAAATATATATATATGTATATATATATATATATATATATATATATATATATATATATAAATTTAAATAACTGCAACGTTATAGAAACGTTAATAATTAATTCTCGCCGTTATTTTCCGTTGGTTTTTTTGCTCCCACGTTTTTGAAATGGCGAATATAAATTTGAGGCGGTCTTTTTTGTCATGAGACAATTTTTCATTTTTTGTTAACGCATCGTAGCAAAAATAAAACAAACGTCATTTCGGACCCCTTAGTGAACACTTTAAATTTTAGAAAAAACTTCGATATTCAGAAACGAGAGACGATTTTGAAAATTTGAAGATTAGACAAATTTACAATCAAACAAATTTGAATATTCTACACATATAAATTTCCTATTCTTCACAAATTTTTTCGTGTGAGAATATATGCCAAAAATTATGCAATTCTCGGGTCTTTCCCATTATAGCCCCCCACCTTAGTGGTCAGATTGCCTTTAGCCCCCCCCCATCATGGTGATTATACCATAATGGGGGAATATATTTTCGTGGGGGGACTATAATGGGAAAGACCCCAATTCTCTATGAGTTTCTTCTCATATACTCAAATCGGCTATTCGTCATGTTGTTCAATTGAGCACGTGTTCTTTTCGTGATGACCACGCGTGCATTTTTTCTGTTTTTTTCTAGGTGATTCCCCTTAAAATGTCTTTACCTCGATTTTAACTAGGTGTTGGACCATTTAATTATAGAAAATAAAGCCCCCCACTGAAAATTAAAATTTTTTCATAAGTTCTTGCTCTTTCTATTTACTCAATTATAAATCGCAGATTCAAACAGTTCACAGGAGATTTGCTTCGTCTGCAGAATAAATGAAATAGCTGCAGTGAATAACACTTTTCACTAAAATAAGTATATTAAAATTAAATTGCTGTAAGAATCAAAATTGATATTCATTCAGTGGCGCTAGTGAAAATGGCAGACGTACCAAAATATATAAATTTTATTGCTGTCAAATCACAATTGAGAAATTGGGAATATTGCTTTCTGATTGGCTGATTGGTCATCAAATTCTCCATGTTTTAAAATAGGATATGAATGTTAACGTAAAATTGCTCAGAAGTCGCGATAAGCCAAAAGTATTCGGAATTTATCACAACCCAACGTGAGACCAGCTTTTTCCCCAAAAACTATAAATTTCGGTGAGAAACTGGTCTCACGTTCGGTTGTGATAAATTCAAATCAAGTCCCACGGTCTGCTGAGGCATGGCCATGGCCCGTGAGGCATGGCCAGATGCGGTAAAAGTTCCATAATCTGTCATTAGGCGATGTCAAATTTAGGCTAATTGGACGCATAAAGGTACAGTGTTTTAAATTTCTCAACCAATCACATGCATTGAAATTTCTTCATTTTGGTACGTCTATTTATTAAGACGTCACCTCCTGGAATATATCTGAGAACAAAAATTTCTTTTGCCTGCGACTATCTACAAACGTTAATCTTGTCAATTACATTCTGGATATTCTAGTCAATAATTTCAACGACACCCGTGGAAACGGAGGTACGTTGTTCCTCAATGGAAAAAAAAGAAAAGGGAAAAATTTATATTTTGAAGAGGAATGGTGGTGCAACGGTTTGAACGATAATAATTGAACGGGGCTTGAATTATGGCTAAAACGCAAATTCTATAAGCTAGAAATGCGAGAACATTTGAGACGTCTTAACAAATAGACGTACCGAAATGTGGAAATTTCAACGAATGTGATTGGTTGCGAAATTTAAAACACTGAACTGTTATGCGTTCAATTAGCCTAAATTGGTCATAGACTATTTCTTTACCGCGTGTGGCCATGCCTTAGTGGCCCGTGGGATTTGATGAGAATTTATCACAACCGAACGTGCGAACGTGAGACCACTCTCCCCGAAAAAAAATTCTCTTTCGGCTTATCGCGATTTCGGAGCAAATTTACGGTAACATTTATTTTCCACTTAAAAACATGGAGAAGTTAAGCAATCAGCCAATCAGAAACAAAACTCTCATTTTCTCAATTGTGATTAATCAGCAACAAAGTTTCTATATTTTGATACTTCTGCCATTTTCACTAGCCCAACAATTGTGTGCAAACATCTAGTTATTAATAAATTGTTGCGACGCTATAAAAATTGATGGTAAAATCTGTCCCAAGTTAACAATGGCTAACAAATTTAGTTGAATAGAAACTTTCTATATTAAGAAAGAAACTTTATTGACATATTTTGGGGAATTAGTGCTCCAATTCTTAAAATTGAAATTCATTTTTATTGAAAACGAATTTGATAGGATGTGGGAGTAAAAACATTTTGTTCAATTATTTTCCCCAAATCTGATTGGTTAAAATTCAAACTAAATCTTGCTGCAATTATTTAATTATTTACAGATCATATAAACATTTTATAAGATTATGGAAGTACTCATTTTCAAGGCTGCTATTTAACCATCTTCAAGGCTGCTAAGCACCAACCACCATTATAATACAATTAGTTTTGTTCATTTCAAAAAAACAATACATGTATTGAAATGTTTCTGTTTTTTTTTCAATGCGTAAAACGACAGACGCTTTTGATCCTGCCAAGGTTAAACAAATTATATGGCATTTACTTGAGAAAAAAATGGAATTGTTTTTGTTCAGAGATTGTTTTTGAGTTGAATTGCAGATATTTTGTTGCCATGCTTTAATATTTTACGTTTTCAAAGAAAAAAACAAAATCAATTTGGCCGATACCTATATCTTTGACCAACTAAAACGGAACTCTTTTCGCCATCAGTTTAACATGCAGCTTTCTTTATAAATACCACCACAGCAAAACAAAAAGGTCTCCACTGTTTAAAAGATTTTTTGCTGCCATATAGTGGTTTAAGAATCATGGTATTTTTTTGTTCAAAACTATTGGATTAAAAGTGGGTCTCATTGCTTGAAGTTGGTCTGGTTCGAGTTCAACGACAACTATGCAGAGATTTTTTTAAAACAAATTTAACTTGATTTCAAATTAAATTTCAATCAAATTTCATAAACTTTGTGCCTGGTTTGTTTTGTTCTTTTTTTATTTTTCCCCCTTTTTCTCATCAAAAAATGATATTATGTGATTTGAACAGTACGTTTGATTTTTCAACAAACATGCAAATCGAAAGTCAAATGAGAGAATCTCAGTTCCCTAATGCCATACTTTTCCTTGTTTGCAATAATAATTAATTGTTTCATCTTTGCTTTTAATGAGCAGCCAACTCATTCGATAGAGTAAGGGAGTAATTAATGTAAATAAATGTGTTTATAGTGCAAAAGACAACTTTGCAAATTTCAATTGCTATTAAAAAACGTTAAAATTGAATGATGAATCCACTGTTGACTTCCCACTGTTTATATTCCGATGCTTTGAGAAGGAACGCTAAAATATAAGCTTGAAATAATCTGAAGTCACTTCAATTCCAAATGAGATCACTGTAGTCAATTGTTGCTACCCCAAGCTATCTGGTTTAGTTTTTTCTAATTAATATTTTGTTCTTTCATATCTTTTTTCTGGTTTTAATAGCAGTTTTACCACTTTTACATTTACAATAGTTGCATTACTTTACTTCCGTAAAGTTTTTTCTATTAGAAATAATGTTTTCTATGCCCATTTTAGTCCTATATCTTATGCAGTGGTATATTGAAATCTCCGTTAAAGAACAGGAACAAACTGGTTGCTTTTTATCAAGCCTCTGCGACTTTTTAATATTGTGATTTTTTTTTGTGTTTCTGATCCAAACAAAAATCAGTTTTCGAGGTTAAATTTTAGTTTGATAAAGCTTTTTCAATAGCCTATTTGCAACCTCTGAGGAAATTTTAGCTGACTTTGGTTTTAAAAAAAGAAACGTGACGAAAAAAAGAAACGTGACGAAAGAAACGTTCAGATTTTTCTGGTGTAAGTTCCTATTACAAATTCCTGCACCTCAAAAATAAATTATAGCGGAAAAATTTCAATTGAACCAGACGCTTGTGATTTTTGAAAGAAGTCGTTTTGGTCCAAAATGACAAAAAAAAACGAGAACCATTAACAACAACGCATAAATTTGCTCAAAAACAATCAGAACCTCAGTTCATCCGCTGAATATAATCCCTTTCCATGAAGTTCAGCACTTTTTGAACAAGACAACTAAAACTGATGAACATCGAGACTACTAAAACTGATGAACATTGGTTCATTTCATTAAATATCAACATCGAACGCAAACTCAAGAAACGTGTACGAATTATAAAATTATTACAACATCATTGTGCCACTAAACGCAAATTAACAGCAAAGACTAGTCTTTTAAAAAAATGTTTAACCGAAGAACCTAAATAACATTTGACTCTTTTTATCATCCAAACCGACGCAATTGCAACACATTACAACAATTTTTTTATCAGTTTTGAACTATAGGCTGAAGATGAAAGAACAAAGTTTACCTTAGGACCGAAAATTCTCATTCAAACAACTGTTTTTTAGCTCAGTTATTGAATATCAAAATTATCAATGAGAGATAGAGCTAGAAACTTAAAACTCTTTTTGAAGCAAAATCTGAGACAAAAGTTCGAAATTGCAAATTCTGAAAGATGCACACAAGAAAGGTTTCAATATTGTACAACTTTTTGTCCTCTCTAAACAACCTTTATTTGAGAAATGGTAGAGGATATCTTACTTCTGTGCCAACTAAAGCCATAGTTGATGCATAGGAGCCAAAAAGAGGAAAAAATTGGCAAAACTTTGGAAAAATTAGCATATTAACTTTATAGCTACTGAATAGTCTTGGAATGAAAGTAAAACTTCGAATAATTTGCTAAATATCCCAAAAACCACACATCAAGATTTCAAGAATATTAATGCGTTAATAAACCCTATGAACACAAAAAAAAAATCAAACAGTAATGTCCAAAGTTGGAAAAAATTTTCTCACAAAATTTTTTAAAAAAATTGCATAGCTAATCATTATACGTCTGTAGATCAAAACATCCTAAACTTTAGAAAATCTACGCGAGTTTTATTAAATATTGAGAAAGGACCAATTTTTCAAAAAACAAAACAATTAGCAAAAATTTATTGGTATTGCTTGTGCTGGTGATGGCGGCGGTGAATCTGTTTGTACGTATAAACACACACACACACACACACACACACACACACACACACATATATATATATATATATATATATATATATATATCAATATATATATATATATATTATATATATATATATATATATATGTGTGTGTGTGTGTGTGTGTGTGTGTGTGTGTGTGTGTGTGTGTGTGCGTGCGTGTTTTAGATAGGGTGGAGTATATATTAGTTATTTTTTGTTTTTTTGTATGTGAGTTTCACACCTAATGAACTTTCAAACAGAATCTTTTCCCATATTTTTGGAACATATAGAAGTTTTCGATTTTTGGCCTTTAATTGGGACTAGATACCGATTTTCCAAGATCCTGCAATGTTCCTGCCAGCAATGATAATCTTGTTTGCTTAATAAGAAACTATGTTTTGAACAGTTTTGCACGATGATAATTATCACGCAAGATTTTGCAAGACAGTGGCTCTTGCCCATGATATTTCATGATGAAAAATTTAGCCTATCTCAAAATTTTTTTTGGATGACCTTGGCATATTTTAGACTAATTGAGCAAAAATGTTCTCATCCAGATAAATGCGCGTTTTAATAAATTCAAAAAAATTCAAAAGAACACTTTTTTTGATGCCGTGTTTAGTATGAAACAACTAAAATTCAGTCAGCTGCAACAGAAAGAAGAGCCGAAACAGAAAAAATCAATGCTGTTTCGTTGAAGCCATACTGAATAAAAAGTGATTCTCAAGCAGTTCATTGAAATTTCGAACAGTTCATTTTTTTTAAATCCTACAATTTTCGGTTATCTTTCCGTAGAAGAAAATGTGCTAATTGAAATAAAAATTCGCGTCTTCACTTTTGCTCCTTTCAGGAACCTTTTTGGACAATTATACTTGCTCATCTTTCTGTATAATTTTGCTTTCAATATGTGCTCTTGGTAAAATTGAAACGGTATGGATTGTAAAACTTTGCCGTGATGATAACAATAAGGGGAATCAGGGTTTGAATCAAAGAATTTCTAGCCTAATTGAGCAAGTTCCATTCATATGTTTGCGAGATGAATGGTTGTTTCAAGAGACTCTTGTAAAGCTAATGTTTGTTTTAATGTGTTTCGAGTGAGCATGTTGCCAGACGTTACATCGTCTTTCAATATTCTGTCAGAAACATTCAATATCTCATAAGATACATTTTCGAAGTCGACAGTGGACTGCCTGTGAAGAAATTGCCCAATTACTGATGGGGAAAAAGTTATCAGAAGAAGCTTACTAATAGATTTTGGCTAATTTTCAGAAAAATGCATCCGTATATCAATACATATTGTACAGTTTATTGGATTGACTAATTGAAATAGATGATTTATTTTATTATCTTCAATATTTTTTATTGGTTTTCTGTTTAGAACTAGCAACTGAAATGGCATACTATGATGATGGAGATTTTCTTGGAGCTCTTTTAGGAGCAACTGGCACATCATTCAAAGAGACATTAAACTGGACTGGTAAGCTTCTAATCACAATCCAGTTCACAGTCTAGAAGCTTTGATCACCGTCATCATGCTTCTTCTTCATACAAATAACAAAAAGAAATCATGTTTTTTATTCTATGGCTTTTGAAAATTACGTTTTTTGAAAATTCAAAATTTTTGTTTGTAACCTCTTATAGTGGAACAATTTTTATTATAGTGGAACAAGAGGCTGCCGGAGCGGAGCCAGATATAGACTCTGGTGAAGGCTTCTTTCTGAATGAAGATGCACTGGATCCCTCTAGCAACTTTGACTACACGCATATGAAAGATGACGGTACAAAGTACAGCAGAGGGGGGTATCCATACATAAAACCCTTTGGCTGGTTCCGACTGGGCTTGAACGTCCAGGACAGGTATGCTGAAAACAATCCACTGCAACTTAACATATTTAATACCATTTTCTGAGTTTTAACCTTAAAAAAACAAACCCAAATAGAACGCAAACCCGAAAACTATCCGAAGACACCTGAATTACTGCTTTTTAAATAGAACATATAAATTGACCCATACGTTTTAGAAAAGTGTCCAATAAAGAAGGTTTGTGCTTTGTCTGAAATCTGAAACATCTACATTCTGATAACCGCGTGATCACAGTTGCACTTTGACAATATATAGAAGAAACGCTACATTAAGTTCACATTTTCAACACGCCCCTTTTTTCATTGATTTTGCACCTTTTCACTTATCGAACGCCTACAAATTTGAGCTGTAACTAAAAATATGAGCCGTACTGGAATCTACTACGAAAACAATTCCTTTGGATCGGTTTATTTAATAAGAAATTGAAACATCTAGGGTATAAAGTGGACAGTCTATGCTAAGTTGCTTAATATGTGAGATCTATCAGTTTATTGAAAAAATGTATCGAAAAAATTAATTTTCAGGTTAATTTTGAGCTGAGAATAAGGATTATTAACACTAATTGTTTCAAAGACTTAAACTGATTCATTTGCGATGTAAAAAAATACCAAGCAACCAACAGAAAAAATTTCTTATTTGAAAAAAAATCATGACAATTGATATTTATAAGAATTACATGAACATAAATTGAATCAAACGACAAAAACCAAATTTTTAATTTTATTTCATCTACAATTCGATGAGCATCTAAATTAAAGCTTATTCAATTAATGTTGACAGGTAACCTTTGCCATTTTTGTTCAAGATTTTTGATTAATTATAACAGAATTCTTCAAAAGTGAGTTTCAGAGGTTGTTTGTGTTATTCAGGGAAAACAAAATTAATATAATCAAGTGAATATTTTGGAAAGCCAAAACCTACAAACAAAGAAACATATTTTCCAAACGTTGAGCTAATTTTCAGTGCAGCGGCTGCGTTAGATTCTAAGTTCCTTTTATAATTCAAAAATATCAAAATATGTTTCAATTCTTCACGAACTAAAATTTCTTACAATTTTTTTAAAAAATGTTTCGATATATGTCAGAAAAGCACATTAGAAGCACGTAAGAACGCTTAAAAGTACCAATCTAGAGAATATTTTGAACCAATTGTCAAGAACTCTCAACAAAATTTACATAGAAGGAGACCTAGCAAATCTATCTAAACATCAACTGAAAACTCATACGCAATTGAACCTTTGATATAAGAAACTTTACGCCTATCATCACTTTAATCATCAAAAAGGTAGATCAATTGAAAAGCTCTTCACATTTTAAATCTATTCGCTTAAAAAAAACTGCCTACATTTTTTTAAAAAATAATTTTCAAATTTTTGTCGGAAGATTTGAAGCTTGAAACCATTTAAAACATGAGCTGCTTATAAATCTTAACGTATTTTTTGATTTAGATAATTTTTAAATGAATTTTGCGTCAAAAAAATTCTGGGCAACAATAGTTCTATCAGCCAGAGGAAGAAAAAAAAGTTAACAATAGGTAGAGATTTCATTTTCCTTTTCAAGACAATTCTTTTGAAAATTTTTCTCTCGCTCTTTTGTGAAAATCCCAAATCTTGTAATAAAAATTTTTGCGTGCTAGCTGAATAAGGCTAATTATATCACAAAAAACGTTCATTTTACTAGGTCATAATTCAGGGTAAATACTTCAGGGTAATACTTCAGGGTAAAGCGAAATGAGAACCAACTATTTTAACAGGTTGCATGTTTTTCAATCATTTTTTTCTTCATACTCTTAAGACTTGCAGCCCATTTTTTTGTAACCAGCAAAGCAACGCAAACGATGTTGAAATGTGGATAACAGGGCTTATTGATAAATTCAAAATATCTGCTAAATTCATTGTTCCGCTTCTCTTCGCTCATTTTTCTTTTAAGTATTTTATTTTGATTTTCTTTTGACAAAAAGTTCTGTTCTTTTGCGTTGGGAGAAAAATTAGTCACTTTTTCATATATAAAAAAAAATTGAAAGCGATATGAAAACAGATACGTAAGAAACGAATCTCAGATTTAATTACAACTTTCGAACAAGTACATGCAATATCAAATCAGACCTACAAAAGTGAAACATTTTTTTGTCTTGCTTTCGCACACAACCAAAAAAGTTTTGGATGAATTGTTGGCCATGTTTTCCTGATATCTCTGAAAGTGTCAAGCAAAAGTCGGAAAAAATATTACATGAAAAGCATTCTTTTTAACTAAACAAACTTTGAGATTTTCCCATATATTTACGGAAATTATACCCGAACAATTATTAAAATAAAGTAAAAATGCAACAAAAACGCAGTGAATCTCTATTAGATTTGGCGACTCGTCTTGGATTGGAGGCCTGCATGATAAGAGCGCTAACAGAAGGAGTGGCGTTGATGGTGAATGGGCTGTTAGCTATCATGGCACTAATCGTCAAGCAGCTGCCAGCATTGTTAACTCTGGTGTATTCGACCATAGCAAGAGCAAAAGGTGAGGTTTCCAGACTGAAACTCTTCAACTTTTGCTGAATGTGTTTTAAAATAATTTAATGGATTCTTTGACTTTAGTAATAGGTTTTAGTTTCCACCAGAAATTCTGAAATCTTGAGGAAAAGAAACACAGGTCAAGGTTCCAGAGCGAAAGGAACTGCCCGAGTTGAATTTTAGCGGTGAAATTTTTGTCAGAAATGCTGTGAAAAAAATGATTTCCATCACGTTGTTTCTTACATCGTTTTGCGGTGAATGCGGTGAGTTGCGGTGAATTATTTATTTTCACCGCATTCAAAGAATTCTTAAAGATAAAGAAACGTCCGTACAAGGGTTTGGACCTCTCAGCTTCTGCATGCCTGCAACTTCTTATTTCACTGCGCCAGTCCGCACTTTTTTCTATTATTTTTCTTGTGAAATTAAATCATATTAAGTAAACGTTGAAAAGAAAATACGATGAATTTTTGTAAAAAAAGCTGAAATGCGGTCAATTTTGCAGCAAATGTTTTGGAAGAATTGCGTTTAGAAGCGTTGACTTATTTTTGCCAACGTATTCATCGCACTCACAGAGTTTGTTTTATCAATTCGCCACAAAATTAGAGGCGGTGAATTTTTGTAAGAAAGGCAGTGAAATGCGGTAAATCATTTTTTTTCAAGGCGTTCATGGCAATCACCGCCTTTCCTACAAAAATTCATCCCAAAAACTCGACCCGGATGTGAATAACCAATCGTCAGTCACCGGTGATAATAAAGCGCCTTACGTCAAATTTACTTCAGACTACACTCTTTTTTTGAGCGCTTGAAACTTTGGTCCTATTCTGTTATACCCCAACATAGTGTGAATAAAACGTACACGGACACCCCCACCTCCGAAAAAAACTGGGGGAGTGGGGCAACAAAAACGATATAAAATTTCTTGTTTGTCCCTCAATCCATATCTGAAGACAATCTCTGACCGGAAAGATCGACGATCAAGTTTTTGCTAGCGGAAAACACTGCTCTATAATAGCAAGTTTCTTACGAACGCTGAGAACCGGTATTATTTTGAACCTGTCAGTTTATATATTCAGTTTTTGTATTCTACTTTCTGAGCATCTAAGTATTCAGTATTAAGTGCTCAAGTACTACCGGAGGACCAATTAATCTCACACTCTTCAGAAATCCTAGAATGTTTGAGAAAGCAAGATTTCTTAGTTTTTTCCGATAAAAAAGTGGTGTCAAAGATTTTTCGGAGGTTTTTCAACTCGCACTGCAGCATGATAGAAGTCGATATCTGCTCAGGTTATTCTAAATTTGCTTAGTATCAAGTTCAAAGTGTGTTTATAGCTAATTTGGCATCCAGGATATATCTCTTGAAATTTGGACATCCACGTTACATTTGAAGTTAGTTCAAAATACCGGCGCCACCTACAGTGAAATGATAGATCTTATCGAAATCAATCATGTCACGCGTCAATTTCTAATTTCCCTCAAAATTTCTTGAATGTTTTCAGAATTTTTCAAACAGTTTACAAATAAGCACTTTGAAAACAAAAATTCATTGATTCTGTGATTGTATTTGATAAAGTTGTCGTAATTTGCTTTAAAAAATCAGTAGAATTGCCTGGCATTTTTTGGAGAGGTGCGTAGCCCTTCCTGCCATCATATAAGACAAAGAATCAGTTAATGGTTATTTTGGAATACAGCACAGTAAAATTTAACGTACAATGTTGATTTCTCTTTGCCGAGAACCCTGTCCCGGTCGAAAAACTAATCGGGTTCAACTCTGTCAAGAATAAGAGAATCATTTCTTTCAGGTTAGCAATACTTTAAACCCAAACAGATTTAGTTAAAAACTTGATAAGACTCATTGACTCAACAATCAATCATTTTGATTATTTCTACCATTTGTTTTTCATGTATCATCAGTTTTACATCTCTTGCAAAACCAAGATTCTTCATTGTTGTTTGTTTTGAATATAGATAATCCAAAACGAATGCTAGAAATATGGGATCATAACCATATTTACACTAACTAATACAGAACTCTTTTTGATTAACTCCAAGTTTCCGAATTATTAAACTCTACTGGCTTTTATTGCATTTTTAGGCAGATTTCTGCGAGCTTCTTCACCATTCGCAGAAAAAATATCTATTCTATTACTATATTTGTGAAAACCTTACAATGCTCCATGTTGATTTTTGTTACTTCGCCGTTAGAAGGCTTCTAGCTGGGTGCTCGCTTGCACCAAAAACTCTGTAAGATTTGTTTGGTTTTTGGTCTACCGGTAAGGAATTTCCTGCTCTGTTCCCTAAAGTTGTTCTCTCGACTGTTAAGAAAATGCGCAATGGATATTTGAAATCTAAATCATTATTCGTAATACCAGCGACTGACAAAGTTATAGTCAGGAACATATAATTCAATAACTTCAACAACCCGAGAGCAATTTTTTCATCGAAGTTAACTAATGGTTAATCTTAAGTCGAACCAACTCAAGGATTTTCTCCGCATGAATCCAGAACTCATTCAATTGACTTCTTTACTCAAATAACTCTGATAGGCTCTGCTTTTCAGTAGACCAGTTACTGGCCAGAAAACTATTATCTCAAGCAACAGCTTTGATTAACTCGGCAATTTCATTTATATCAACTACAAAATTATGTTCTTTCACCAAAAACTCATTAGAGAACTACAATTTTCTATCGAAACAATTGAATCATGTTTGTACGCAAGGATCCAAAACTCATTCAATTGACTTCTTAACTCAATTAACTCTAATACGCTCTGCTTTTCAGCAGATCATTTTTTGGTTCAAATTTTTATTTACTGTCAAGCAAAAATTGTGATTAACTCTGCCGTTTCACTTACCGCAACTATAAAATAATGGTCTCTCAACAAGTATTCACTAGATAACAACATTTCTCTGTCACTTGAGAATCAACAGATCCGCTTGAGCATCCTCGTTCTGTCTACTCTTAAGAAATGGACTGTTGAACCGCTTTTTTTTGTTATCGCAAGCCTCCTTCTGAGCATTCTTCTTGGGGTTAACTGTCTTGTACCTTATCAGTTTTATCAGAAAATTAGTAAGTGTCGTTTCATTCAAAACATTTGGACGTAACGTATGATTTCAATAGTGTGCGTAGAAATTCACTCGCAAGATACATTTTAACTTATGTAAATAATTGCTCATGATCGTAATACCGTTGTTTACTTGGTTTGCCAGTTTCAGGATTCGTAAACGTTCACTTTTCTTATTCCACAATCTTCATGAATGCAAGCTATTTTCTATCCTTTCCGAGTTATGGACATTGGACATGTCTGACTTATCCTCCGGGTACCTGTGTTTCAACTGTCGAAGTAGCATTTTTTACGCAGTACTTTCAAATAGGAAAGTTTTTACCAATTTGATTTTTTTTGTTTAAACGGGTTTTATAGGATTACTGTAATTCTGGTAAAAGGATTGTTTCTGAAATTTCTTCTTGAAAGTAAACAAAAAGCTTCAGTTATTGTTTTCAATTTTTTGTTCTAAGTTTAGCGTTAATGCAAAAGCTCTTTGCTGTCCACATTGCTTTTTAAATTTTGCAAGGTGTTGCCAAGTAAAATTTGAGTCCCATTGGGTTGGAGGGAGAACAATTTTAGTGATTTGATGAGGGGATAGCGAAGTTTCCGACTCTTGATTTTGTACGAACTGATTTTCTTCTATCAGAAATTCTTTCAACCAGCACTTGCGTTCTTCTGTTTGCTTCAGTTGAAACTTTGCAAAAGTTCTAACAATTACTTTGTCTTTTCTTTGTACCCCAATTATTAAAGTTAATTAATAACCCGATTTTTCCACTGAAAACTCCCCTTTTACACATTTTGACCTAATTAATTTCCAATACTTTTATTTCTGCGTTTCATTGACAACTTTAACTCTTTCTACTTTAAAATTACCAAAAGATGAGTAAATCGAAAAAAAATTACATACAACACCGATCACAAAAAAAGAAAGGAAAATAGATATTAGTTGAAGAGAATACTTTTTGTTCTATTACCGGGGTGCGTAAATGATTTCCACGAAAAAGGAACCAAAAACAACTGAATCATTCTCCAAGACCATAACCCATTGTTTGCACATAGCAGTTATAAATTTCTCCGTACAATTTCACAAGAAATTTCAATCCTATTTTATTTCCTCTGAATATTTTTGACATTTGAGGTATACTGCCCTGATTTGGGTTATGTGACTGATTCATTAGCCAGCTCTCGATTAAAAATCTTAAACTAAAATTCTATAAATACCACAACAATACTCTTGCTAATTAAAACTTACAAATGTCTCCACAGACATTTTAGTTGAGGAATCCTAAAAAATTGAGTTTTTTCCAATCCTCAAGGGATGTCCTCATCCAGTCTTATTCTATTGCAATGTTTTCTGCTTGCGCAACACTCTCCAGGACAATTGACACTTTGAAATCTTCAGTTCGGTCCATCGCTCTTTCCGACTTACAATTTCGTTTTCGAATAACAGCCTTAAAAGTTCAGTGTTTTCCAACTCCAGGCGTCGGCTTCTCAGTCTACCACTCGTCTGCAAAGAGATAAGGACAAAGCTACCGGTGACATCCCTGCTGTAATTCTCCATCTTTTCTGGCTGGAATGGGCCATCAAGAATTGAATTCCAGCAACTCCTGTTCAACTGAAATCGAAACTCATGCACTGCGTGTGCTTCTGAAGTTGCTTTGAATGAGAACTCTGAACTTAATCTGCAAATTCACTTTATCTGTAATCATCTGCATTAGATTCTTGTGCATCAATCCGCAGTTGAAGCTCTTCACTTTCATTCAACAGCAGTTTTAATTGAATTTCTTTTTCTCTGTCAGATCTGTCACTCGATTTGGAGTCGAGTCTGTCACTTAGTCAAAAACATCACCCATCTGCAGAGCCTTTGTTTTTGCAAACAAAATTAGCCCTTTAATCTTGCTCTGCCTACTTTCTGCGTTCGGTAACGTTCCAGTACTTTCATCATCGGAGGAAATCAATTTCGCGTCTTTCAATTTGTAAAATGGAGGCAACAATGTGGTCTCAAAGTTTAACAAAAAAAAATTTATTGCAGTTTTTTGCTGCCAAGAGTAACTCGGCTTGACCAATTTACAAGCTTGGCTTCAAGACTCCTCCGAGATTTTGATTCCTTCCATTCAGCAGTCTTTTAGCCTATGAATATGCGGACCTCTTTTTTTTATCCCAAAAAATACAAACGCAACATCGAAGAAGTCAGAGCTAAAGTCATCTGAAATAGCAGCTAATGATAAATTTGTCGCTCTTTTTCCATGTTTCCATTCGTCAAGAATCTTCTCCGCATTTGAATCAAGTGAACATTATTTCTTCATTTGGGCACTGGTTCTCAACTGTTTATTCCGACGATCGCTTGTTCCTTCTATCTTTTTTGGGAAAAACTGCCGGCTAAATTCTCAGTAGTATCGTCACTTTCTTCTTTGCATTATGTTTCATTGTCACTACAGTCTACTGTTGAAGGCATGCTTTCAAAAATCTTAGCTGCCTCCCAAGCATATCTCTCGCCGGAAACTTTATAAAACTTTTTTTTAATACAGACATTTTCCTCCCAGTTACTTAAGGCTCAAATCAAGTCGATCTATCTTTTGCGACGTTGTACTGATTGAACTCTGATCCAACTCAGTAGTATTCAAACTCCCGCTAAGCGTACCTCATGCTATCTAAACCGAAACACAACCCTTGGCAGAAGTCAGGTGTGGCATAGATGTTTCTCCAAAATCTATTCAGTTACCAAAGTAAGGTATGCAGGGACTAGCGCAGATTGTTACAGAGCTATGAAACTTTTCGAGCACGGTTTTTCAACTCTTACTTCATTTTTGGTCATCTGCTCAAAGATTCCAGAGTTGCTCCTCTGCTAACCAATATCTGGAACAGACCCTTCTCTATCCATTTAACAGAATTCATCTCCATCTTTGCTCCCAAAGAATCTGTTGTTACCTCTCAACTCGCCGTCACAAAAAATTGCATCGTATTCTATCTTAGAATTCTTTTGAGTTCTTCTTTTCTCAGTTGCATTGCGTGCTTCACTTTTTAGTTCACCAAGCGTGTCAAACTTGCCAATATCCCAATCACTAGCAATGTCCGTCTTTCTCCTGAACTGCTCATCGCCCGACCCCGGGTATTTCACAATTTCCTTTGCTAAATATCCGTCTAATTGGAAACTTTCTACGCAACCCAAAATTGTCTGAGTTTTTGTTACCACCAGCTGCTTGGCTTGCGTCCCTGTCATCTAGCACCTCCTCAGTAATTGCCCTGACACCAAGTCTAATGTGTTTTAGTGCCTTTTGCTGACTTCACCGCAAAACTGATTTGCCGATATCTCTTGTCACCTTTACTTCTTTCATATTTAATTTTCAAAACATTGTTATTCTCGGTAACTTTTTGTTGTCACCGACATCACTTCAAATCAATATATCGTAAGCAATATATCTGTATTTCTATCAAATATCTTTCAAAAGCATCCTCAAAAAACTGCTGGTTGTTGGACAGTCTTCCGTCAAAAAAGCTAAAAGAATTTTGAAGAGTCCAAGCATGATTGTTCGCTCCGATTTCAAAATGCACGTGAAAGTGTTTCAGAGCATCGACAGCCCAACCACACAAACTTTCAGGAATATATCTCTTCACTTCCTTTTCCCATGTCCACATGAAAAGTTCACGGACATCCAAATAATACACACACCAGTCCTCTTCATATCCAAGAGAGGGGAAATGTTTTGTAAACCCGAATCTTGCCAATTCTTTCCAATTTGATGCCTTCTACTGTGAGTTTTCCTAGCCAACTCTTGCTACCGTGTCTGTCTGAGAGTTCGCCTTTATTTGTCTGCCTTAGGGCTACCTCCACTGCGCTCAGTCAAAATCGTCGTTCCGAGAATCAGTGATATTCTCCGCAAAACAATTTCCTCAAAATCGATTGTCTCTGTTGCTCAAATTCACTGAATGCTCTTCCTCCTTCAGGTCTCCAACTGTCTTGATTGTGCTCAATGTGTTTTTTAGACTGATCTATCGATACCGACACCAGCATTGCGTTCTTGTTTTCAGTATCCCAGAAATCTGTCCACGTATTCGTCGTCTGAAAATTTTGCTGAACACTTTCTTTTCAACAGGGGAGAACACCCAGTAGCACCATTGTTGAATTCCGGTTTTTACTCCGTTAGAAGGCTTCTAGATGGCGCAAAAAGTGAATCAAATATCCGAAATGATTATTTTGTGGTTCGTCTACTTGTAGGGAATATTCTGTTCTGTCCCCATAAGTTGTTTTTTCGACTGTTAAAAAATGTAATCTGGATAATTGAACAAATCGTCATTAATTTTATATTAAGGAAAACAGCACAATTTTAGCGAGAAACAAATAATTGAATAACTTCAGCAGTACGAAAGCAATTGTTTTATCAAAACTAACCAATGGTTCAGCCTAAGTCAAACAGATCCAATCAATCTATCAACAAGTATTCGAACTTCATTTAATGGACTTCCTAATACAAAGAACTAATAGGCCCTGCTATTCAGTAGATCAAGTACCGACAATATTCTTACTATCCTCTCAAGCAACAATTTTGATTAACCGTACCAATTCACTTACTGCAACTACAAAATCTTGTTCTTTCACCTAGAACTCATTGGATAACTACAATTTTCTCTCACTTGAGAGCCAACTGCTCCACTCGACAGTCCTGTCTTTTTCCCTATCGTCGATCAAAATTCACTCGCAAACTGCTCTTCTTCAGCCTTGGCCTCTCTCTGAGCGTTTTTCTTGCGCTGAAGGGAACTCAAACTTATCAGTGTTTGTCGATAATAAGTAACGTGTCATTTCAATTGGAACGTAACTTATAATTTAAATAGTGGCAGTAGAAACTCGGTTGCAAGTTTCTACTTATCATATGTAAACGTTTGCTCAGGTTGAGCGGAGTTTCGTGGTTTACTTGCTAGTTTTAGGATTCAGAAAAAAACTAATGTTTCTTGTGCCACAACCCTAATGAATGCGTGTTACTTTTTACTTTTTCCAAGTTAAGGATATGTCTGAATTGTCATACATACATGTGATTACTCTGAGTTTACTGCACTCTTTGCTTTTATGCAATTTTTATCGCATTTTTAAAATAAATTGCTGGAAAATATCAGGGAAAATTTGGGTTTTTTTGGTCATTCCCGTTTATTGGGGTTTATACGTCTGGTAAAAGTACTGTTTCTTTCATGAAAATTCATAAAAAGCTTCAGTTATTGTCTTTTTAACTTTTTCCCAAAAGGGGAAATTCAACAGATTTGTGTAACCAAAAGAAGATCGTTGTTTTTGTCCGAAAATTTACGAAATAAATTTTCTGGCTGATTGGGCTGGATAAAGCACAGTTTCAGTGATTTGATGAAGGGTTCGCAAATATGCGGACGCTTAATTTTGTAACAAAACTCCTCATTCAACCATTTTGACCTACTGAATTTCCAATATTCAATTCTGCTTTTTCTTGACATTTTTGACACATTCCACTTTAAGATAACAAAAAATATTGCAATGCTACTTTGTGCAAACCCAGGTTTCATGTAGACACTATGAATTTTCCAAAGTTTGCCTGAAATAATAAAAGGACTTGAAACAATCTGAATAAGAACACCAAAAAATATTTGCATTATTTGCTAATCTTAATAGCAGATTTCCTCTACAATCCAAATCACTATTGATATTTCTCTAGAGGGGATGCTCTCAAAGATTGCCCCCAAGTTTTGAACTAAGATTGTACTACTATAATAATAAACAAACAAAAAATCGGTTCAGTTTCCTTCATAGTGTCGATTGTTCATGCTTGTTTTTGAACAGCCTTTTTGCTATACTTATTATTGTCTCGGCCCAGCATGTTTTGTTGTTCTACAAAAAACTAAGAACCTTTCAAAATATAAAATGAAAGCATCAAGTTTTTTTGAACTCTAAAAATGTTGTACCATCCATGACAAAAAAAACGTAATAGTGAATTTACTTTTCCACATTCATTTATTGTTGCGTTTTCTTGAATAGAATTGGACACGAAAGCTTATTAATTGTTTTCCTTTTTGCGAAATTATTTAATGTTTTGTAGTCAAGTATTTATCTTTCTCTGGAGAAATCCAAAAATGGCCGACAATTCTGTGCACAATTCTAGATTATAGTTTCTCTCCCTTTTCTCATTCTTTTTTGTTATTTAAATTACTCATCATTGTTCACCTGAAAACGGCAAATAACATCTCCCATGGTACCGTTACTAGTAGTGGACACGCATATTTTTTCATAACCATTTCGATATTAGAAATTCCATTGTACCGTTTTGAGAGGAATTCTGAACCAAAAAAACATTTGGTTTTTGCAATGTCTTTCAATTGATTTTTGTTGTAATTAAGTTGAGTCTACTGCGTACAATAACCTCTGTTCTTCGTTTTCTGTTTTTCTGAAAAGTTAATGACTTTGCGAAGATGAATTTGCTTTTGTTTGCAAAGCAAATCGGAACAATTTTTTACTACAACATACATCGCTCAAGTTTGTTCTGTTTGTTCACGCAGTAAAAATGTTCACGATCAACCTCAGGACTTTGCAAGACTTCTCGAAATATAAGTCGCCTAAAAACTTTAAATAATGTGAGTAACAAATACAAACTCTAAAGTTAACTGTCCCGCATGAAATTTGTTTCAGCAGAAACCTCTTGAACTGTCAATTGTACCTATTTCCCAATTTGGCACCCTCATTGCCTTCTGTGGCGTTTTATTTTTTTTTTGAAAAAAAGGTATGCTCGAGGCGGACTAATAAGTGCTCTATCCCCGATCTCCACCAACAGTTTTCCTCATTAAATGCTAATAATTTTTGGTTTTTCTTTCATTTCCTCCTAGCTTAACTTGTCCTCACAGTATTCCGCTAAGATTCCACGTCTGCAAAAATTGCTTTTTAATTAATATCTTCCTTTAGAACCTTCAGTTTTTTATCAGGAATCATCATATTTTTTCTTCCAGATGAAAATTGTGCTGTCCTGCCAACAAACAGTTTTCTCCGCAATAACTGTTTTGAAATCCGGTTTTTATCCAGTTATCAAATCTTACGAACAATAGCGAGAGTATCCAGAAACCTTCTGAGAAGGTCGCCATTTATCCAGCACTGTAGCTCAAAAAATATCAGATATTCCGCGTATTTTTGCAAAGACATTTTGACCGCCCAGCAAAATTTGTTTCTGATTAGTGATCACAGGAATGTTAACTCTTTTTCATCCAAAAATAATTGTTTTCATTATTTGATTCCTTCAATGACTTAAAATTAGCAATGTAAGATCAGCTATCACCTTCGATTTAAAAAGGAGCAGAAATAGTAGTAATAGGGTGAGCAAGGCTCGCTCGCGGGGGGGGGGGCAGGGGGTGTAGACCCCAAGTATTAAGATGGGGTATAGAAGTATTTTTGAGAGAGGGTCTGCTCTAATGTATTAAGATAGGGCATAGGCCGCGTACATGTATTAAGAATAGTTATAGCGGCCGCAACGTATTAAGATTAGGAATAGGCGCCGCAATGTATTAGGATCAGGTATAAGCGATCCTAAATTGCAAGATGGCGCAGCGGTAGCATGCTGAGCTCAAAACCCAGAGGTCGGTAGATTGAAACTACCTCTTGCTGATCTGGCATTGTCACGGTACTAGTGGAATTTTACGCGCTCATAACTTGGAGAAATGTTAAATAAAAGAAAAAAGAATGAATTAAAAAGTACAAAATGACACACACATTACAAATTAAGCACATGCAAATACAAAATTAATCAAACGTTTACATGATGATAGTAGAAAAGGAAAGAGTATCAAAGTACATTTAGCCCAGCAGTTAATAAAGTTGACAACAAAAATTTGAGTAACTAACGAAGAATTTAGGAAATTAGAAAAAAAAATTACTATCGACTTTATTACACATCGACTGATTGTACATTAAATTTATCAAAATTCACATATATTTACTTAAAAAGTTTAGGACATTAACATCAAGAACAGTTTTGTTCAGTTTTGTTTGAAAAAACTTAATTAGTTGAAATGCTGCAAAAATTGTGTAAAATCAACACAAATTATCAGTTTTCTGAACTGGCTGTTGTATCATTTTCTGATAACTTTTTATTCAAAAATTTGTTTTTTTTTGTGATTGGACGAGCCAAAGAATCAGCATATTAAAAAGTTCGATTGAGTCGAGCAATCATTATTCAATACTCTCCTGCTTCACTTTTCGGAGAAGTGTTGATGATAGCAAAGCTGAATCTGGGTAGTCTTCGAAAACAATCTGCTGGAAAGGATCCAATTTAGCGGTATTTGAGATCTGGGATTCGTTTAAAATTCTGTTGCCGGGAAGTTTTATCCACGACAAAAAATTTTTTCTCTGCTTTAATTCGCAAGTACCATTAACACACGGATTTCTAATATTCAAGCCGAAAAGACTCATTCTCTTCAAAAAAAGCAACCATCATTGGACTTTTTACCTTGCTCTAATATAACTTCGCATGATTTTTTTAATTTTGTCTACAGAAATGTTATGGGAGTTGGTGTAGAAAAAAATAATTATAACAAATGTACCAGAAAAATTAAGAGAGGAACTTAAACAAAAAATATTGAATTAGTTCGCCCCCAGTTAACGTCCATTTAAAGAAATTATTTGGTGAAGAGAATGGCAACTGGTAGACGATAAAATATAACCCACAAATGTTCCCATGCAGAAAGCGATGATGTAAAACCCATAAAAAACTGAGAAAAATATGAAAAAGTTTTCGTTAACGCAAAAACCTTTAGACATTTTTAGCAACCGTTCCGAATTGATCAACTTTAACAGTGGACATCCTTTCTCCTAGAGCAATTACTTCTGTGACGCTTCTTAGCGGGCGGTCGAAAAACATTTCTAATCGGATACTCTCACCACTGAGTTCAGGATAATAAACATTTTCTCCAGCATCTTGAAGTGACGTGAGATCAAATACAAGCACGTAATGGTTCTGAAACAGATTATTTGGTAACGCAGGAATCTCTTCGTAAATATTCATCGCTTTCATTGTTGTTACATATGCCCTAAAGTCATTGAGTGTATCAACTGATACAAAAGCTCTACCTCCTCGAACAATTCTTAGTTCTCGTAAACCAAATTTCGGATAATGGAAAGGATTTTCTTAAAAATGTCCTGTGAATGCTGAACTTGTGTTCATCGCAATAGCTATTCTTCTGATTGGAGCATTGTTGAAAACATTTTCCTGAATAAACTGGTTCTGTCATGAGAATTAATAAATGTACGTGCAATGGTTTCCATAAAGTTGTAACAAGCAGGTTGATGAGTTAATTGATATTTGATAGTCTGGTGATACACTTCGTTAAGAATAACACGAGTTGTAAACAGGGAACAGTCAAGAACTTTAAGAGAGATTGAAGGAGATCATGTAAAAATTGGGTCTTGCTCGAACCAATTTCAGTCTAACTTTTGTATTTGGAAGCAGTAACTTTTCACATTGGAACAAATCAATTGCTAATTTACCGCAATAAGTAGTTCCATTTTTCAGCAAAAGTTCTTCATCTCGATCTATAAAAGGTTTTTTCACAAAATTGCTAGGTTCCTTTTCAAATTCGTAGCCATGGCAAGCCAAAATACTTTTATTATTTCTTGTTGAAGCGTTAACTTCATCGGAAATAAAGCTTTGTGTCCATAAAGTCCGGTTTAGATGTAAACTTGTTGATTGATCAGATTAATCACAGTTGGAGAGGAGCAAGTGTGATAAATTGTTGACGATAGTTAGATAATGTAAATACTCATCTGTGAAAGACATTCCCATATCTGTTTTTCCATGCTCGTCTTTTTTCATAAAGTCATCAAACAATCCTCCCTTTTGTAAACCAACTTTGATTTGAAGGTGGATATCTCTCATATCAAGATATATGCTTCTATCTGTTTGAAACTCGAATTCAATGCTGCTTTCATCCAATCCACGTACTGGGATAAACTTCCCGGACGTGAGAAAATTGAATTGGTTCCAAAACAGGAATTTTGTCAAAAATCTCCAAGCAAGAGTTCGTAAAGTGACCATAACAAAAGTTGCTATCGTTTGTTGATCTAGTATTAATTTTAGCTTAGAAAAAATATCTCTTCTAGTAAGACAACGTCGACTGGTTTTTGGGGAAATTCTTCAAATAATGCAACGTTTCCTAATTTTTTCACCACCTAGCAGTTTACGTAATGTTTTCTTTCCAACATCTGCAGCCACAGATTTGAATTTTTTTCCAGTTAGAAAAATTTCTGGTGCAACTATATCAAGCAAATCTGCACCAACTCTTTTTGCTGCTGGGACAATATATCTCCACAAAAATGGAATAGCTGTCCTCCCAATTGTTTGTGCTGACGCTGCGAATCATCTTCCCCTCTGTCTTAAATAACCGCGAAAATACGGCAAAACACTATCAGCAACCATTTTCTACAACTTTAAATCTAAAGTTCATTGTCAGAAGTTTTTCTTAACATTAGTACTGCTCTTGTTACACCAACAGAGTTGAAAGGAATTTGTTTCACCATAAGAGTCCCGGAGCTCAAGTTTTATGCCGTGGAATTAGTTTTTTAGAATTTTTTCAAGTTGTAAGTTTGGAAAATTTTGATAATTCATGTACTGTCCCGTAGAGATGAAACCTCCGTTCTTAAGTTTTGATATAAACGGAATGCATCGTAGAAGAGCAGTTTTTGTAACACCAACGATATTGTATTGAACAATATCACTAAACATCATTAAGGTGTGTTTTCATACAATGTCATAAGGAACTTGGGAAAATGTGGACCAGCACCACTCATGAAAACACCCTAATTACCATAAACAGCTTCTTCGCATCCAAAGACATGACAAAGATCTGCACTAAAAATGACAAGTAAAGAGTTCTGATTAGGAAGAATCAAAGAAGTCGCTGCTTGATTTTGTTAACGTGTAACTTGATTGGCATTTTTTCATACTTTTCACGTTCCTGAATTTTTCTGTTCATTTCATTGACAATATCAGAAATCGAGGGGTATAGACCTAGGATATCAAGTGTGTAATAATCCGATGGTTTTGTATCTGGTGTTGCTTCATCTAGATAGAAGATTTTACCCTCTGTTATGTTTTGGTACAAGGAAGGATACGACAGTTCTGTTATCGCTACCTCCCATTCTCCATCAAGATTATTTTGTTCAGGTAGAAAGTTTGTAAAAAGAACTTTATGTATTGTTTTGGTAACAATCAAACAACGCATTGGAAACGAACTCAGCAGTGAAAGAACTCATCTTTAAATGATACACTTTGAAAGCTCTTGTTCATGCAACTTGCCTAAAATTTCATTACCTTATTCTCCACAAAAGTTATAGGTTGGTGGTTTAAAAAAAGCAATTTTAACAATTTTGAATATTTCATTTGTGAACTGAGATTTATAACCTTTTCTGAATGGAATATCATTTTTTGATATACGAACCTTTTTTACCAACTTTAAAACGTGGTCGCTTATATTGGTTAATTGGGTTTCTGTAAAAATTTGACAGAAAGCTTTTGTCACTGTTTGTTACATTTTTTTGGAGCCTTACCTGTTGAGTGATTAATTCTTGTGTTCATAGTACTGAGAAAGGAATCCATTTTTCTCATGTATTTGTCACCATTTTCCTCCATAGAGTAATAAATAATGTTTTTCAGAGATTTTATAGCTCGTTCTGCTACAGCAGCTTTCGTTTCAGTTCCAGTAGAGTAAATTTTGATTTTCTTGTTCGTACAAAACTTTCGAAACTTAATTGTGTTCCCTTATCAACCCATGCTTTCGCTGGAATACTCTTTTTACGCAACATTTTTTTGAAAGCTACAACTGCATCGGTAGAGTACTTTGATTTCATTGGTTGCACACGAACAAAGCGAGAAGAAACGTCAACAAATACTAATAAATACTTCACTCCATTATCATTGTTGAATAATTTATCCATAAAAGCTAGATCGAGACACAAGATCTCATTAATTCGCTTAGCAAATATTGGTCATCTTTTGAAAGGTCGGGATGCATGACGATACTTTGTGTAGGAACCTTTACTGTGCAGAAAGTAGGCAAATTTTTTTTGGATAACCCACTTGCCTTTTGTAGATTTTTAATTGATCCATATGCGGCTTTTCAATCTCTATACAGTCTTTGTAGCTTGGCTTTTTCAGATTTTGAAAGGAATCCAGCTCCCTTTGTCTTTGCTTTTGGCATCTTTGTTTATTACTTTTTTCGGATTTATTCCGGTAGCATCAAATATTGTGTAATATTTGTCGGGAAAATCAACGTTCTTTCTTTTTAATGCAAAAATAAAATCTGCGAAACTAATTCTGTATCTCTTGCATCTAATATTATTGTGTCGTTGAGAGACAACTTGACACGCGGCGAATTCAAAATTTGATCTAAAATTGATTTGTTCTTTAGTGATCTGTTTTTGTTGCTGATTTCCTTGTAATTAGGGTTCAAATGAGTTGGGACAGAAACTGGTTTCTGCTCAAAAGTGTCCTACTTTGTAATTTCTAATTTGAATTTTTTTTCGTAAAGGTGTTGAGGAACAAACACAAACTGTTCCATTTAAAGAGAATTGATTAATGATAGATGGTGTCAAAAATGATATGAGCTCTATTTCTTTTCGTGAAATTAAAATTGCTCTTCTTTTATTTATTCCGGTTCTTTTTAGCACGAGTTGATGAATTTTGTCTCTGTACTTTATTACGTCTTGTTTTGTATTTCCTGTAGTTGTCCTCCGAGAAGGATTACTATGCATTCGTTTAAAAACTGAATGAAATCTTTTGGACAATTTCTTATGAACGTTTTCTTGAAGTTCTGGGAATACGTTCGGAACATTATCAGTGTAGAGAGATGTTGTGTGTTCATCGTTCAAAAAATAATCTCTTGTTTTATGTTAGGAAGAAAAAAATGGGAAAAGAACCACTGTTTGTGCAAAATCTAAGAGAGTCGACTGTTTTTGGAGTCAGATCAATGAGTAAAAAACCATACCGGATTGAAGTACTTTTTGTATACCAATCTTTTAATTGTGATCCTAACCCGAGCTGTTGACTAAGAGTGTTAATCTGTAGAGTATTTTGTAACTCAATATCTCTTCCCAACCTACTCTGATGAAAAAGATTATGCGTTATATATATTGTACTAAGTCCTTTGTGCCTTCCAGCTGTTGCGATTTTGACAAAATCTTTCGAGCTTGAGACTTCCTTACAAGAATCATCAAAAATCAGCAAATAATTTGTTCCACTTTGTTCTTGGGTAGACTCTGAAAGAACTCAAAGTCAACTCCTTGAATAAAATGAATGTTCTTAATTTTGTTGGACATTAGACCGTAAAGTGATTGGTAATATTGATAAAAATAGTAAATTTTACGAAAATCGGGCTAAAAAGTTCCAATAATTAGCCAATCATCGATAAGATGAGATTTTCCAGAACCCACCTTGTTCCCACCAATAAAATAAAAATGCGTTCCATAGTAAAAATTATTTTGTTCATAGTTAAGGAGAAGGTAAAATATAACCAACTATACTAGAAAAGATAGCAATCCAAACTGTTGTTTCTTCACAGGTTTCGGCAAGAGTTAATCTTACTGTACAGCACGCTAATGTTAAAAAAATAACAAAAAATTTGGAAAAAAAGCCAGAGATCTATTACAAGTCTGTCCAAAACATTTCCACGATTTTCGTTCCTGGACATTATCATCAGAGACAAAATTACCTGAACTTAAACCGTTATCTGTATGCCCGGTCATTTATACCTTATTTTTCAGGGGAAAATCATTTTTTCCAACTGGGAAAGCGACTTCTCTCTGATTTCAAAAGAAGTAAAATAAAAATAATTAATTACAAAACGATCACAAATACAATTAGAAATTACAAATATTATACGTTATCAAAAAAATCAAGATTCCAAGTTCCGTAAGCATAAGCTTTTTTCTCTGCACAGTGAAAGGTCTCTTTATGTCGACACGGATATTTGCTACAATCCCAATCAGTATCCGAGTTGTTGAGAAGTTTGGAAATTTTTTGACAATCAAGATCATCCAGATTCTCCACATCTTTACACAAGTAATTTGAGAGGAGATTACAGTTATCTGACACTTTTGCAAAGTATTCCGTTGTAGGTGAACAATGTTGGTGAATGATTTATGACAACTCAGTATATGCCAGTTTTCCATTGTTCCAATTAATCCCATGTAAATTTTTAGTGTTCCAATTTGCTTGAAAAGTAGGTTTATAGTCTTCGGGTGGGAGCAAACTGTATCCCATTAAAATTCCATCCTTGAAAACACGCAACTCTTTGACAATTTTTCCCTCCAAGCACTCAATATCAAATACAACGAGAGACATCCTTTTTTCCAGCTTGAATTATTACAAAAATGATTAGCAGTCTAGCATTTTGAAAATTTGGAGATGATAAAATTTATTAAAAACAAAAAAGATTAACCCAGTTAAATGTCCCAAGAAACATGAGCTTGGAAAGTTTGGTAACATGTAACAGTATCCTGGACCCTTGATTGTAGTTGCTTTAACCGCTCCAGCAGAATCGTGCAGTATAGCATGTAATCGAAAAACTTTCATTCTAGCAAAGAAAAAGTCTAAAAAGGAATTTCCATAACCAATAAGTCCTCCATGAGGAAATTTAGGTTTGATTTCCTCCAAGTTTATATTCTCGTCTCAAACTTTACAGGCCGCTAAAAACAGTTTTCGCATTTTTCATTTTCGGGAAACATTGAAAGGATGCTTCCGTAACAATTGAATATGTTGACAAGAATGACAATATCCATCAGTTTTAAGTTCCTTCATCTATGTCAACGCAAGTTTTCTTAAATTTTTCAATATAAGATTAAAGTGTAGGGAGATGCTCTAGTAAGTTCTCGTACTCTTCTTTTTTCAATTCAATATTTGTCAGAATACTCCACTGGTATCTGTTCCAACGATGTTGTGAAATGGTAACTTGTTGTTTATCTGAACGATAAAGAAGACTTCTTCTGTGTAATCCGTTGTGAATAACACACTTAAATTCCGAACTTTGGGACTCTATGTCCAAATTTTCTAATTTGGGAAAATTTTGAGCTTCAAGAACAGTCTAGGAATATCTTTTAATTTCGAAATGAAGTCTAACGTGAAAAACCTTTGACTCAAATCTGAGACTCAACAAAATGTTTCTTGAGCAACCAACATCCCAACTCAATCTCAGATCAAAGATTTTTAAAATGAAAAAATTATTGTAGAGAAGACAAAGACATATTACAAAATCAAGCAACAATTATTTCTGAAATGTTCATTGCTCCATGTAAGAAAAGTCAATCAAATTTTGAATCAGTTCCTTGAACTCGTCCAAGGTGAAGCTGAATTTAAACCGTTATCTGTATGCCCGGTCATTTATACCTTATTTTTAAGGGGAAAATCATTTTTTCCAACTGGGAAAGCGACTTCTCTCTGATTTCAAAAGGAGTAAAATAAAAATAATTAATTACAAAACGATCACAAATACAATTAGAAATTACAAATAATATACGTTATCAAAAAAATCAAGATTCCAAATTCCGTAAGCATAAGTTTTTTTCTCTGCACAGTGAAAGGTCTTTTTATGTCGATACGGATATTTGCTACAATCCCAATCAGTATCCGAGTTGTTGAGAAGTTTGGAAATTTTTTGACAATCAAGATCATCCAGATTCTCCACATCTTTACACAAGTAATTTGAGAGGAGATTACACTTATCTAACACTTTTGCAAAGTATTCTGTTGTAGGTGAACAATGTTGGTGAATGATTGATGACAACTCAGTATATGCCAGTTTTCCATTGTTCCAATTAATCCCATGTAAATTTTTAGTGTTCCAATTTGCTTGAAAAGTAGGTTTATAGTCTTCGGGTGGGAGCAAACTGTATCCCAATAAAATTCCATCCTTGAAAACACCCAACTCTTTGACAATTTTTCCCTCCAAGCACTCAATATCAAATACAACGAGAGACATCATTTTTTCCAGCTTGAATTATTACAAAAATGATTAGCAGTCTAGCATTTTGAAAATTTGGAGATGATAAAATTTATTAAAAACACAAAAGATTAACCCAGTTAAATGTCCCAAGAAACATGAGCTTGGAGAGTTTGGTAACATGTAACAGTATCCTGGACCCTTGATTGTAGTTGCTTTAACCGCTCCAGCAGAATCGTGCAGTATAGCATGTAATCGAAAAACTTTCATTCTAGCAAAGAAAAAGTCTAAAAAGGAATTTCCATAACCAATAAGTCCTCCATGAGGAAATTTAGGTTTGATTTCCTCCAAGTTTATATTCTCGTCTCAAACTTTACAGGCCGCTAAAAACAGTTTTCGCATTTTTCATTTTCGGGAAACATTGAAAGGATGCTTCCGTAACAATTGAATATGTTGACAAGAATGACAATATCCATCAGTTTTAAGTTCCTTCATCTATGTCAACGCAAGTTTTCTTAAATTTTTTCAATATAAGATTAAAGTGTAGGGAGATGCTCTATTAAGTTCTCGTAATCTTCTTATTTGTCAGAATACTCCACTGATATCCGTTCCAACGATGTTGTGAAATGGTAACTTGTTGTTTATCTGAACGATAAAGAAGACTTCTTCTGTGTAATCCGTTGTGAATAACACACTTAAATTCCAAACTTTGGGACTCTATGTCCAAATTTTCTAATTTGGGAAAGTTTTGAGCTTCAAGAACAGTCTAGGAATATCTTTTAATTTCGAAATGAAGTCTAACGTGAAAAACCTTTGACTCAAATCTGAGACTCAACAAAATGTTTCTTGAGCAACCAACATCCCAACTCAATCTCAGATCAAAGATTTTTAAAATGAAAAATTTATTGTAGAGAAGACAAAGACATATTACAAAATCAAACAACAATTATTTCTGAAATGTTCATTGCTCCATGTAAGAAAAGTCAATCAAATTTTGAATCAGTTCCATGAACTCGTCCAAGGTGAAGCTGACATAAGTCACCTGCTTGAACTTATTGTTTTCCTTACGACAAAATAGCCGAATCTGCACATATATGTAGGCTGGATTCTCCTGAACGTATTGAATGAAAGTCACATATATTCGTCGATTTTGTCCTATGCTGACCTCTCTTACTTTGTGACATCGTTGCAGCACATCTTCTATACATGGATTCTTATCAAATTGAGTCGGGTGCTCACTCAATTCCAACTCCCCATTCAGGATATTGTTCTTGAGGAAAAAGAATTTTTTGAATCCGTAATCTCCAATTCGAAGTTGTTGGTACTTCTCAAATGTTCCAGAGTTATCTTTTTTGAAGACTTGGAAAGTTGGTTCAGAATAATTTTGTCCATTTTTAAAAACCTGGGACACAGTAAATCTTCCAAATGTTTTTGGGTTAGAACCAAAGTCTATGTAAAAAGGAACCGAATCATTTCCAGTTTTAGGTTGAGAATCGGTAAACATAGAAGGAGCACTCGAGTAAAACGGAGAGACTTTAGAAAGAGACATTTTATCAACTTAATCTGACAGAAAGAAACTAATTGAATGATTTGACATGTAATTTTATTCCCTCTATTATTTCTGATCACCTTTATTTGGTAATGATGTCATTATCCTTCTTTCATATCCAAATATGGAAAATTCAATTGCGTCATTTTGCAAAAATTCCTTATGATTAAACTTAGTCAGAAATTTAAAATTGAGCAAAGATTTGAACTAGAGCAGCATATTTATCTTGATGTTTAGCACGTCTGTGTTGCTTTAGCGAGTAATAGTGTTTGAAATGTTTAGAACAAGTAAAACAACGGGTTTTTCCGAGCTGCTGTCTCTTGAACTCCGTCATTTTTCAAATGAAATTTTCGTTGCGTTTGTACTGAATTACGTTAATTCCTTAAAAGGCCGTTTAAAAGATTCACTCCAATATCACGTTGGTTAAAGAATGGCAGCAATTATGTCTCAAGTTTTACCTGACTTTTATAAAAAATTTTATGAGAAAGCTTTCTTCATTTGTGTATCGGTTAAGGATTATAAACCTTACTTGCCTACTAGTGAATACTCTGTTGCGACCCAGAGTGACACTTTCTGTCCTCTGAAAAATTGGTCTTATCACATAAATCTCATTTCATCTTCCATTAATGAATTAGTCCAAAGAATGGATGATTTATCTTTTCAATATCAGACAATAGTCTGCTTATACACCTTATATAAACATCAATTTTTGGTCACACAATGAACGAAGCAGGACTTGTTGTTACTCAATAGAAGAGAACGGTTCAACATAATTCGGAAAACAAATTTGTTGAAAAACTACGAAGCGTGTCTAAGAAGAGATTAATTAGAAAGAAGTTCAAGAGACATCTACTGAGAGCTGAGCTAAGAAATGCAAGAACACAAACATTGAGATCATCCTTCTTCGACATATTTCAGACACTAAAGAACTCAAAGTATGAGAGTGAATTAATAAAAGTTGTTGATTGTTTACTAGGTGGTCATGGAATAATTGATAACCCCATGTTGTACTTTGAAGTTAGAAAGTAATAACGTGTTTGTACTAAGATGTTTTAAATCTGGTGTATATTCCAAAAGTCGAAATTTCAAGTCACTTTATTTGTTAAAAGTCGAATTTTCAAAAAAACATTTTTCGTTAAAAGTCAAAAATAGAATCTCAGGTTTTTCGTTAAAAATCGATAATGTTACCAAACTTTGCGTTCAAATTTTTTTAAGTTTTACGGTATGATTTTAAGCAAAAAACAAAGTTTTAATCATTTTTAAAATGACAAGTTTTGAATCTGTTCCTGCAGCTCAAAAATCGTATTTATAGCAAAAAATTTTTCTTAAAAAACGAATTTTTTCTCGACATTTTTTGTCAAACATCGAGAATAAATTCAAAAATTTTCTTAAATATCAAAATTAAGTTCGGCATTTTTCTTAATTGTCGAAAAACAAAGTTTTAATAATAACCAAGTACATAAATTATCAACTAACCTTTTGTGTTAATCTTTATTCTGAAAAACTTGAAAAAAGTAGTTAAAAAATTATATAATTGAACATCTTTATTTAATACGAAACAGCTAAAAAGTATTCAACAAATTTATTATTTTTATGAACAACTACAAATTCGTTTACAAAATTGAACATAGAAATCATTCAAAAAGAGATTCAATGACATCTTCTGGCAAGTTCGGAATTTCATTACCGAAACCTCTTTGTTGCTCAATTCTACCTGGTAGTTGGGTTGGTTGAACAGTGAATGGGGTATTAGGTACATCACTCAAAGAGATAGGGTTGTGAGCTGTTCCTTTCTCAATCGAAGAAGTTGTCATCGAGGGTGTAGTTGACATGTCAGTAGATCCACAGTACTGCGCTGGATCAAAGTTTTCCAGATCGTTAAATGACGTGGCGGTACTAGCATCAATACTCAACTCGCTTTGTTCTCTACTATGAGCTCTTGACGCTGTTTGGAGAAGATTATTTTCCACCTCCGGGCTTGATACCTGACATACCTCCGACGTAGTGAACCAGCTGTTTGGAACTCGCCCTTTCTCCCACGGAAATGTGTACTGAAAGTTTCCAGTTAAGTAGTTGGCTTGAAAATCAGATCCATTAACGCGAGGACAGTGGTGTCAATTAACAACAGCAACTTCGTGTCCAATCGCGTGAGTTCCGAGCTGATTCTCTGTGATTGGAACCTGTCCCTGATGATATGTATCAAACTGTTGTCGCTGGTGCTCAATAATGTGCCACACAGTAATGGGTAAAGAGATCACAGACTCATACAGTCCGTGATAAATCTCGAACTCCTATCTGAGCAATCTCCTCAGTGAAAGAAACTGGGTACAGAAGGTTATAATTTTGAACAGTGAACTCCATTTTGGATTAAATGATAGAAGACATTTTTTGTTAGAAAGTGTTGAGAATGAAACATACGATTCTTGTTGAGAACGTGATAAAAGCTATCAGTGGAGAGTAAGTTAGAAAAAACGAATTTCCTTTTTAGGACGAAAACAGAATATCTAAATTAGATTTAAACAAAAGTTAGAACTAAAGTAAGTGTTTTTTAATAAGAAGAATGTGAATGTTGGAGCTCGATAGCAGGATAAAATGTTGACGAGTAGTTAGTATAATGTGAGAAACAGTAGCGATGATGCTTTCAGAGACGTTGGATCAAATGATAATGTCAAAATCAGCAAACCCTATGTATAGTGTGCTCTGTCCCATCAGAGAAGAGTAACCAAATATGGAAGATTTTACGAGAAATAGTGACGTTTAGCTTGAAATTTCTGGAAAAACTGAAATTCAAATCCAAAATTGGGTAAAAATTCCTAACAGGGTAAGAAGTGAAGGATGCGTACAAGTTTCCCACTATGCTTTTACCTAAAATAGTCCATTTTAGTTGAAATGAAGTGACATAATTTACCAAAAAAGTCAAGCTTTGATAATTTTTTTCCAATTTGTCAAACTTCAGATCAATCTCGGAAAATATTCCATTTTTGGAATCAAATTTTTCTATATATGCGTTAGGTAAACGAATTGCGAACCTGATCCGTACTCCCACTGCATTGTAGTCGTTGTAATAATGGAAGTACAAAGCACTCTGTAGTGAATAAGTTATTGTTATTGGGTCTGGGAGAGGAACAAAGTTTGTTTGTGAAATATTTCTGTACTGGTCCAGTATGTCGGGGACGAAGTTCAAAATGAACAGCAATTCGTATTTGCTGACATGCGAATCTGAGGATAAATTGAAAGACTGTTTCGCAATAAACTCCTCGTATTCAAATTTTTAATAGTGAATGTTGCATACTCAAGTCCTCTACTAAATCGGATTATTCTGTTGGATTTTGTGAAAATGTACAAAAAATTGTAAAAAAAGTATGAATCTGCATCAATTTCGTCAATTCTGTATGCATCAAGTATACCTTCTTTTCTCTTGTAAATCTTCTCCAAAATTTGTAAGTGGTTTTTGATCAACATGTTTCACAAATGAGCAAAAAATTCACGTATTAATTTATTAAAATAAAAAAATGTTAAAAGAGAAAACGAGATGAACAAAACGATATCCTTAACTTTTACAACAAGTTTCTTAATACTTAAATTTGATTGGTTTGGAATTTGTAATATAATCAAGTTAACGTCATTTGTATATAAGTTATCTTCAATTATACTAGGAATTTTCTACTCTAATGTTTTGATATTACTGTAAAACACATTTAGTGTACTATCGATAAAATTACAAAATTAGTTCGTTTACAATAATAGTTGTATTCTCTAAGTGAGCAAACATCTGACAGATAGGTTTTGTTAAAAAGTCTGTTTTGGGATGAATAGTATTGTTTTGCAAATACAGTAACACAATTCAGAAATATGGCAATTAAATATAACTTCAGTTTTCCAATTTTCCTCCAAGGAATAAATTTACACAATTTGGATGTTTTCTGGATTCAAATACAATTAAGAATGCAACACTGTGACTGCTTCGTAGGAAGTTCTTGAATTTTATTATTTCGTTATGTTACTAAAAATAGAAACTACATCATTTCCTTATATGGAAATAATGAGTCATACGTGTTATTCACTAACAAACCAAAAATTGTATTCATTCTCACTTTGTTATCAGATACAGTTGCTCGGCACTTTACTTGAATTTTATTCAATTTATTTTGGATCAAAACAAAACAATGCCTACAAATTTACCTGTCAAATGCACAAAGTGCGAGAAAATGGTTGTCAAGCAGCAAATGGCTTGACACAAAAAAATCATGTGACAGTGGGACTTAAAATTGTCCTCAGCGTCCACATTTCTATACAAAGAGGAAAAAGGACTTGAACTACCACCTTGCAAAGCATCATGCTCCTCAAGATAAGAAGCTTAGTGCAGTGTGCACTATATGCTTGGAGGAATTTCCAAGTTTTTAATCACCTCAACAACATAAGAGACGGAAACACGGAACATCGACCAAAGTTGGAACCAAATCCAGCGAAAGCTTGAAAGAAGTACTAGAATTGGAAGAATTGGATGAGAACAGCGAACGGTTACAGCAGGAACTTAGTGCCTGTCAACACTTCTTTGACAATACTGAGATGGAGAATGGGGACATAGAGTTTTCAATTTTATGTTGTCGAAACTTGATCCCAGCGAAATTAAAGAAAAAGTGAAGGAAGTGATTGAAAAGCTTAACTGCGCTGCAAAAATAAATTTATCTCTTGGATTTATTTTACGAAATGTGGACACAGACGAATACCGATTCTTTTATCCTCATGATAAAAACACTTTTTTGAGAAATCTCATTTACTTTGTTCTAAGGAGGACTTAGTCTCACTTCAGAATAGAGTAGAGAAAAAGGATTTGGTTGAGACTTGTGCTCAAGAAAGGGCAAATACAAAATGGTGGTATGCATAATTACAATTGTAACCAATTTCTGTGCTCTTCTCAACAAATACCCAATGGGATGTTTAGATGCTGTTATACCTGAACAGTTGGTGAGAAGATCAGATGTAACTTTTCTTGTTTCAAATGGATACGGAGAAACCTACAAAGACTACCTTTGCTTGTTTAGAGCTGTGGCTGTTCACTTTTACGGATCAGCTGAGCTGGAAACAAACGCAGCTAAGGTTTTCAGTGACTTTCTCCACGAGTCTGGTCATGGCAACTAACTTTAGAGGAGTGTCAATAGATCACCTTGTGTTTGTTGAAAACGCTATAAAACACAACATTTTCATTTATGACATTGACATTGAGGACGGTGATTTTGAAGGTGAACTTGCAAGAAGAAGTTTTCAGATGTATAAGAACAACATTAATCTACTGCGCTACAACAACCACATTTGCTATGTTGATGATATCAACACGTTCTTCAAACGATTTCGCTGTCCTAATTTTGATACTTTTATTAAGCGTGCTGGTAATTTCCACCGTCACGTGAAATCTTGTAAACATAGGATACAGCAATTTTATCCGAACAGTGTTTACACTTTGAGAGAAACTTTGTTCAATAAATTTGACCGTTTTGGAATTGGATATGAGGAAGATCAAAAATTGTTCAAAAACGTGGCTGTATTTGATTGCGAAGCGATCTGCGTTCCATCTAATGAACTAAAAGATACCAATACAACTACTTGGATAGGAAAACATGAACCAATCTCTGTGTCAATTTCCTCTAATTTATAACAAGAACCTATTTTCCTATGCAACAAAGACTCCAGGACACTGATTGTATCTTTTGTTGAAGCTTTAGGAGAACTAGCTAGCAAAAGCAAAGCAGAAATGTTGCAAAAATTTTCCTCCATTGAAAATGCAATTAAAACCAGAGTAAATTCTATTTTCGAGAAGCTAAATGGAAGGAAAGATGAGAGTACTCCAAAGTTTGAATTTCAAAATATCGAAAAAGAAATTGATATGTTGACTCAATTCCTCCAAATTCAGAAAAATCAGCTTCTCGAACTACAACAACATTTTGAACGTTATGTCAACACTTTACCTGTATTTGGATTCAATGGCGGGAAATATGATGTGAATCTTATCAAGTCTTATTTACAACCCTACCTCATTCACGAGCACGATATTCAACCAACGGTTATTAAAAAAGCTAATCAATTTGTATCCTTTAAATTTGGTGTTGTACAGTTTCTCGATATTCTAAATTTTCTTGCTGGGCAACATCACTAGATTCGTTCCTCAAAGCTTACAAGACAAAAGAGATCAAAGGATTTTCCCTTATGAATGGTTCGACTTACCAAACAATTTGGATGCAACTTTCCTTCCCCCCCCCCTTAAGAATGTTTCTTTAGTAAGTTGAGAGATCACAATCCCTTGAAGAAAGAATTTACGGATTTCACAAAATTATTGAGTAGTGGACTTTCCAAACAGGAGTCTCTGAAAAAACTTAGTTTGCAGGTAGTGCCCACCTCGGGCGTTGATAACTACAATTACTTGAAATCTGTGTGGGAGCAGGAACAAATGACAGCTTTTCAAGACCTTGTTAGGTAGTATAACAAAAAGGCTGTTGTCCACAATCTGGGTTGTACACTACCTAATTTAGTAAATTTTTGTCTATCAAAATCAACTAATAACAAATTCTATCCTTTCGTTGAAGCAGACAAAGATTTGCATCATAAAATACGCGAGGATATGACTGGTGTTCCTTCTATTTTCTTTAGTAGAAAAGCGGTTGTGGATCAAACATATATTCGAAACACAGAAAACATTGGCAAATCAATTGTGGGTATAGACGCCCGTCAACTTTACCCTTTCTCAATGTGTCAAGAAATGCCCACTGGGCTTTACACTAGATGGGAGTTTGATTCAGAGTCTCAGAAGTTTAAAGCCAGGCAAATTAAACCGAGGAAATTTGGGAACATGGTTATGTCGTACCTACAACCTCAGCGTCCTAACTGCACTAATGAAAGTTACTACACAACTGGAACTCAGAAAAAGATTGATTGTTTTAATGTAGACGGATTTTGTGCTCACTGTAAAACTATATTTGAATATTTGAAGCAATGGGTTGTTACTTTTACTTTTGTGCATGTCAGGAAGCAAGAGCAAGTATTTCAGAGGAAGATACTCAGAGAGGACTCAAGAAACGGGAATACTATGAACTATGACGAGACTATTTTTGGAACAAAGGCTATAAATTAATTGAGATATGGGAATGTAACTAGTGGGAATCTCTCAAAGGTGATGAATCTGTTAAAATTCACGTGAGAAACAATTTCCCATTCAAGCTAGCTCTGACTCAAGTATCTCTTTTTGCTAAGATAAGAGAAGATAAACTGTTTGGTTACGTTCAGTGTGATTTCGAAGTTCCAGATGGGTTGAAATACAAGTTCTCGAACTTTCCACCAATGTTTAAAAACTTTAATGTTAGTCGAGGTGATATTGGTGATTATATGAGGGATTATGCAATTGATGACGATTTACTCAAGCAACCGCAACGAATGTTGATTTCAAGCTCCAAGTTGGAGAATGGAACAATCATAACACCTTTACTCAACTTTTACCTTAATCTTGGGCTGAAATGCA
Source organism: Convolutriloba macropyga (assembly GCF_964194025.1). Lineage (NCBI taxonomy): Eukaryota > Metazoa > Xenacoelomorpha > Acoela > Convolutidae > Convolutriloba > Convolutriloba macropyga. The sequence goes on from NC_134477.1 coordinate 7,144,605, forward strand.
CCAAAATTTATCGCTTCGTTCAGTACACACCCAAAAAATGCTTCAACAATTTTGTCCAATCAGTTGATGATGCTAGAAAAGCTGTAGATGAAAATCTCGAATCAAGCGTTGTAGCAGAAACAATGAAAATGTTAGGGAATAGTTCCTATGGTTACAAAATCATGGACAGAAGAAGACATACAACCTGGAGACAAAAAACCTGAACGATGAAAGGACACACAAAGCTATCAACGGGAAATTGTTTAAGAGACTTAACAGTGTGTCGAAAGAACTTTACGAATTTGAACTTGTAAAATCAAAAATTGAGCACCGCGAACCGATAATAGCGATTTTTTATAGTTCAGTACGCAAAATTACGTATGCTGGAGCTTTATTACAATTTTTTTGATAAGTTTTGCGATGTCGACACATTCGAAGAGTTAGAAATAGACACTGATTCCTTATACTTAGCTCTAGCACACGATAATTTGTGCGATTGTATTCGTCCATCTAAAAAAGCAGAGTGGGAAGCTCTGAGGGAACACGATTGTGCTGATTCTTTCAAAGCTGATGCTGTACAAAATTTTTTCCCTAGAACTTGTTGTTATAAACATAAAAAAAAGATAAGCGTGAACCAGGTTTGTTCAAGGAAGAATTTAGATGTACTGAAATGATTTGTCTCTGTAGCAAAACTTATTGTTGCTACGATGCCAAATCGGATAAGTACAAATTCAGCAGCAAAGGACTAAACAAACGAACATTGGAAGAGACCGGAGATTGACCATTGGAAAAATATCGGCGAGTGATGGAAGAAATCAAGAATTTAACAACTACAAATAGAGGATTTTGAACAATCAACCACTGCTTCGCTACCTATGAACAAACAAAAAAAAGACTCATATTTTTATCCTAAACGAAAAGTGATAGAATTCATACTGTACCCCTGAATTTGTAAATTAATCAATTAATTTTCATATTGTGAGCGCTCTCTGTTGTGTTTAAAATTACTCATAATGTACTTGATTTATACTGTGTCTTTTTTTGTACCTTCATAATTCATTCATTTAAAAATTTTCAATTTTCTCACGGCTTTATCTAATCTTAATACATTGCGGCGGCTACGCCCAATCTTAATACAATGCGGTGGCTATATCTAATGTTAGTACATTGCGGCGGCTATACCTAATCTTAATACATTGCGGCGGCTATGCCTAATCTTAATACATTGCGCTGGTTATACCAATAAATATGTTGAAATTTACTGAGAATGGATTTATCCGCTGCCTGTACAATTCCCCGCCTGTACAATTCCCGTGCGCGCTGCCTGTACAATTCCCAGCCTGTACAATTCCCAGCGCGGAAAGGCTTATGACAGGCTCCCAAAAATGTGGCTTATCTACTCACACTATACTACTAATACCCTGGTCCCTATAATTAATCTTAATACGTTGCAGCGGCTATTCCTAATCTTAATACGTTGCGGTGGCTATTCCTAATCTTAATACGTTGCGGCGCCTATTCCTAATCTTAAAACATTGCGGCGCCTATTCCTAATCTTATTACGTTGCGGCGCCTATTCCTAATCTTAATACGTGGCGGCCGCTATAACAAATCGTAATACATGTACGCGGCCTATAACCTATCTTAATACATTAGAGTAGACCCGCTCTCAAACATACTCTTATAACCTATCCTAAAACATGGGGTCTACACCCCCCCCCCCCCCGGAGCCTTGCTCACCTTTATACTTCTAATAATAGAGCTTTTCCAGATCGCCGTGGATAAAAGCTCGAGATATAGATTTGCAGCGCTATAAGTCGTCCTATGTCTGTTACTCAAAGTTTTTTAGTTAGTTAGTTGGACCCCAATCTGTTCTCTTTTGAGGCTACAACAAACATTCTGCCGCATTTTTGAACCCTGCAAAAATGATTAATTCCTTTTGCAATTAAATTTCTGAGAAAATATCGACTCATGTTGAGCGTTTTTCTTGTGATTAACAGTACTCAAACTCAAAAAATAACGTATCATTGCAAAAGTGATATTAGAAATTCGGCCGAAAATTTTAATTTATGTTATGTAAAACTTTGCTCAGGTTAAACGGATTCCGTGGTTCATTTGGTATGCTAATTTCAGGATTCACAAAAATAACTGTTTCATCTGCAACAATCTATATGAATGCATGCTAGTTTATAAGCTTTCCCAGACATGGATATGTCTCAATTTTACTGCGTGCCTGTGCTTCCCCTGAGGAGGTAGAAATCTTAGATTTTAATCAATCTTTATCGCAATTTTTTAATTGATCACATTGCAGGAAAAATCAGAGACACTTTACTTAATTCAGGCCATATTTCTGATAGGATTTTTCTCAGCGTTAATAGTCTCAAATTAGAAAAAAAACAATGTTTTTTGTTTAAGTGTGGTTTCATAGGAACACTATAAGACCGATAAAAGTATTGTTTCTTCCCTGTAAGTACGTAAAAAGTTTCAGGCTTCAGTTTATTCTTTTTTTATTCTAAATAGGGAACTTATACAGTTTCGGGTTATCGGAAGAATTTCACTGTTTTTGTCCCAGGATACAATAGTTAACTTTTTAGCCCAACTGGGCTGGCTGAAGTACACTATAACTGTTTTGATGAGGGGCTCGCAAAAATTCTGACGCTTCAGTTGGTAACATTTGATTTTCTCGCTACCAGAATTTGCTCAAACAGGCCTTGTGTTATTCTATTTGCTTCTCTTGAGTCTTAGCAAGAATTCTGATGGGTGTTTTATCTTTTCTTTCTATTCAATTATTAAAGTTAATCAAAAACTCAAAGCTTCTACTGAAAACTCCCCTTTCATGCTTTTTGACTTTTTGAAATTTCCACACTTTTATTTCTGCTTTTTCTTGACAATTTGGTCCTAATTCCAAGTTACGATTAAAAAAACTATAGTTATGCTTCTTAGCTTTGTCCAAAACCAGGTTTCACGTACAAACTATGAAATTCCCAAGGAACTTAAAGGACTTGAAACAATCGGAACATTAGAAATCCAGCAATTTTTAGCATTATTTCCATGATTCAAACAGAATTTCCTCTATAATCACAATCAATAAAAAAAATTTTGAAAGGGGTGTTCTCAAAAAGTGCCCACAAACGTTTCATCTATATTTGATTGCCCACACCTCTATATTTATAAACAAACAATAAATCGTTTCAGTTTCTCTTTTGGGATCATTTTTCATGCTTGTCTTTGAACAGCATTTTTGCTATACTTAATATACTGTTGGCCCAGCATGTATTGTTGACCTACAAAAAACCCAGAACATTGCGTTAAAACACAATAAAAGCATCAGGTTCTAGTGAACTCGAATTAAGTTTTGCACAAACCAGACTAAAAAACTGTTAGTGAATCTTGTTTTCCACGTGCAGTTGGCTCTGCTTATTCTTGCAAAAGTTTTGTCACAAACGCTTATATCCTTATTGATTTGTTTACTTTGTTGCAATGGTATTAAATGTTTCGTAGGCAAAATAATTTCCAGTTTCGGGAGAAATTCTTGTTGATATATGAGTTGAATTGACTCTTGCATAACGAGAGCAACAAGCATGAGATTAAACAAAGTGCTGGCCATTTTTGAAATCAAAAATCAAAAACTACTTCGCGTGCAAAAAAAACCAGTATTTTGTGCGATGTGTTTGAAAGCTTCATTGACAACTAAAGGATCAAAAATATCCTTTTTTTGATCGGATGCATTTTTTCTTTTGAATTTTAACGTTTGCAAAATATGCAGATCTCATAAGAGAAACAGGTAGGTTAGTATTTCTTCTAGTTGCCCGTTTGACAATATACTGAGCAGAAAGGGAAATCTTGGAGTTGAAATCGTTGAGAGAATTTTTTTAAAAAAACGTAAACCCACTCGTAAGCATGAATTAATTTTCAGTAATTATTGTTATTAGGCTCCTACAAAATCAGAATTTTGAGATAGTTTCCACAACATGTAACAAATTTATGGTCAAATGAACAAGGATAGTATAAAAACTTTGGGGGTGCGGAGCAAAAAAATAATCATTTTCCTCTAAAAGTTAAAACTCAATATATACACTCTCAAATTTAAATGACCACTAAGCTTGGGGACCGTAAGTTTTCATAACTCACTAAAAACTATATCGAATTCAAACTTCATCAGTTTTTGACCACCGAGGGGCAGTTAATAGATGCAATTGGAACAACAAAAATTAGTACAATAGCCTTTGCATAATATTATTTTCAATAGATTTTGAAATGCAACATGATGTTATCAAAAATGTAAATCCGTTACTTGTTTGTGAAATTTTCAGGCAGCTGTTTGGAAAAGGGATTTACAGCACGCCCTATCCATTCATTGCGGAAAAATTTGCCACAGAGTTCATCTATGCTGGGAAAACCTTCAAGCTGTTGATGCAAAACCGAGTGGATATGTCAAGGACAACATTGGAAAACGATAACATGTATTATGTTACGCAAGACGATCGCTATATTCGCCCATATGGATTGCTGTTCAAAGAAGTCTTCGAAGAGATGTACTGAAAAATCAGCCAAGGATTTGGATATTATTTATAATAATCACAATCTTCAGATAAACTCATCTACATTACGTCAATCAACGGACAGTTGTTTTCAGTAATTGTGACATGTTTTTGAAAAGTAACGTCAAGATCTTTGCAAATAATGTATTAGAAGCCCGATCGATTTTTTAACCGGATATTTGAAACATGTTCTTACTATTGCTTCCACCGAGTTTCTGATAACTTTTATCTGATTCACTAAATAAACGTAAATAAATAAATGTAGCAATAAGTTAATAAAGGGTTCCAGCAAATTTAAGGGTTATATTTTTTTTGAAGAGCGCAAACTTTATCGACGAAGTTGTACATGATTTGCTATGAAGCCTAGCGAATTTTTCTCACTTTTACCACTTGAGCATTCAGCAAAAAATAAAGCGACTGCTATAGGGCCATCCCTAGTCTAGAAAAACTGAACAAATACGACTAAAAATTTCGGTATGTTTGGTCTGCTCGGCATGTTCTGTTTAAACGTAAGAAATAGTCGTTATGTTTGATGTGGAGCGTAGGAAAACTCAAGTGTGCTCGCATTTGCAAGATGCGATATGTTCAATTAAAAAACTTACAAAAATTGGTATGTTTGTTTTGAAATATGATAAACTGTCAGTTTTTTCTTCACAAAATAATGAGTTTCTGGTTTATAATATAGTCAAAACAAAATGTTAGCATTTTTGCAGGATTTTCCAAAGTACTTGTTGGAGAAATATCCAACATAATCTGCAAATTAAATGAAAAATCTGCTGTAGCGCGTAGACTAAACTAGTTGGAGAAATAAAATTTTCTTTTTTGTTTTTAAATTTGTAAATTTAATACAAATTGAGCATTGATGTGTTCTAACGTTTAAACCGAACAAACCATTTTTTTTCTCACTTTTCGAAAACAAACAGATCAAATGCTCTAGAAAACAGATGTAATTGTGGGGCTGCAATGAGAAATTGAAAAGTAAACCCTCCTACAATTTAAGACATCTCTGCTGTAGGGACCATCGATAAGAGAGATTTGGATTTAAATCTCTTTCTAAACATAAATTAATGTAACTGTTGTCTACTTTGGGATTAAAGGTGAATAACCTTCTAATAGAATGACTAATCAAAAATGAACATCCTCGCTTGTTGGCTCTGTAAAGATTGATTAAAATATTTAAAATGTGAGCGTCAATTAGAGAGCTTTCGAGGAACCAACCCCTATCAAAGACACCAACATGTAAGACTGGGTTGCACTGGTAAGACTTTCAGGGTTTGCTGCCCTTATGTGAGGCCCTTTAAAGAACTATCCACCTGAATTTTTGGTGAGATTTCAAGGGATAGTTTGTTGTTGTTCAGTGAATTCTCTTGGAAAACCCGCAATCTGGGGGAGCTTAATTGTTTAATTTTTGAAGTGAGAAATTAGTCTCGATAACGAAAAGCAAATTAATAAGTGTCGAGACTTGTTGTGTATGCTGATAATTATCTTGCTAAAATTTTTGATTATTTGGTCAAGACTCTAGAGATCCTGCACGTTTTGACAAAAAAATTATTTTTCATTCTAATAGGCAAACAATTTTTGCATTTGTTTATCTTACCTCTGTTCTGCAATTGTAAAATCTTATCTTCCACTATTCATTATGCAAAAATTTTTTGTTTTCGCACGGCCAATTTAAGTAAAATGTTCTTCAGCCGCCAAACGCTTCAATGTTTTCACTCAATTTACAATTGCACCTTCTATTTTTTATTTCCATAGTATTGATTTTGGTATCTTTATCGAAGCTCTTGTATTCTTGTAAATTATTCCATCCATTGGTTCTGTTGTCTACGACCACGAAATGTATATTAGGTGCGGTTCCCTTTATTCTGTTTTATAATGAATAAATTATTACCAATATATATCTCTGTCAATTTAATGGTTGGAAAAAGTCATTTATTCGAAGAGTGTAGAAAAAAGCTGTTCATATTATTTTAATTTCTATGTTATGTTACAAAATTTGTCTTGGGTCATATTCCAACTCCTTTGAAAGAGTATAACCCAATGTTACAATTTAGTCTAATAATGCGTCCTACTGTAAAGCTGATAAAAAAGACTTTCGGGGGCTGAATTCAATATTTTTGCATTGATAAGGCGAGTTCGTAACATCATTAAGGCAAAATGAGATTTAAGACAAAGAAAAGAGCACATAAGAAAAGATGGGAAATTCTAGCCTAAGACCCAGGCAGGTCCTAGTCTAGAATTGATCGATCAAGATATAATTTTAAAACCTAAAAATATTAAGTTTGAAAAGAGTGCATTTGATTTAGTATATTAGAAGGCTCAACAGAAATTATGTTATTTGCTCTTTTCTGAGTTTTCTACTTATAATAGAACAGATTACAAGCTATAACGATATTTGAAGAGAAATGACGAAATAAAAGTTTCCCGCTGCTTGTTTAGTAGCGCATTGGTCATTTAGGTTCGCTGCTTTTTTATTTACTCGTTAACAGCCTCTGGCCCGCAAGAAGATGTGACGAGGATTGACAAAAGCTTAACTAGTGGACCGACGAGTGATATGGACGAGGTACGTAGAACTGCGGAGCGGGTGAGGCTGGGGTAACCGTATGAGAGTTTTTCAATTGGAGCAGTGAGATAGTAACCCCAAGGGTTAATTTCGCCGACGAACCAAACGAAGTCACCAATCTTGAGCTGCTGCCCGGCAGGCGTGTGCCACTTAGATCTGCGGTTCAGGGACAGGTAAATAATCCCTAAGCCAACGTGCCCTAATTACATTTTCGTAGGACTGTGCAGGAGCATACCGCTTACGATCATCAAATTCGTCAACAACAACAATTAATAGAATTCGATTGCTTTGTTACCAATTAGAAATTGATGGCGTGTTTTTGCGCGTAGCTCGAACAGATCGGCGACTAGAGGCGTTACGGCACGTGCTTACAGTGAGTTTTCAACTAGTGTAGTGTTTATATCTTTGAGTCTACGTGTATCGAGGATGGTATATAATACTCTCTTAAAACTACTAACCAAACTCTCCCAGGTGCCACTGGGCGGATTCAACTTCCAATTAATAACCATATTCACAAATTCAATTTCAGCAGCGTGCACGACTTTTCAATGCCTTTAAGGATCTCTCTATCTCTCTCTCTCTCTCTCTCTCTCTCTCTCTCTCTGTCTCTCTCTGCGCTCCGATAAAGTTCCAATATCTGACCAATTCATAGTAGGCATACCCCGTGGGAGAATAACCGCTCCACTTTCATTCCATTTAAATAGCCAGAGTCTATTAACGGTACGGATTCAAAATGGACAACACGAGTGGTCAGACAAAAGAGAGAAACCACCACTTCTTCTCGGTAGTCCGACAAACAGTTACGTAAAATGCGCAGAAGTTATCAACCCCTGTTACTGTGAAGTGAGGAGACAGGTGCGCGAGTCTCTTCTTTGGGATGTCTGCCACGATCGCTTATATGGTTTCAGCGCGGAACCTTTTTCACGAGGCGCAGTTTGACTTGATAGACCGATCAGCAACGTGGTTTAAGGATGGCATAACGTCCATTTATTTTTAATCTCAAGTAACTGATGCATTTAGGATGGTTTTTTAGATGAGGATGCCACAGAAACAGTTAACTAAATATGGGAAGCGTATCCAGCAGGATAGAATGCCTACGCACTATAGTTTTTCTGTGGCTTTATGTAACCTTATGACGTTAATTTGTACTTATTCTTGACGATTTGAAACTTCAAAACGAATGAGTGGGTCGTGATTTTAAGGATCATTACCCTTAAAATCACGACCCTCTTCCATGAGTAATCACAACAGCATCCTGCGGTGTTATTACCCTTTTTTGTGATATAAAAATGGCCTACAGTTTGATTACTTGTAACAATTACAGCTAGAGGCACGTCTTGCCCGATATACTAAAACAAGCACTTCAAAACGGGTTCCTGGTCCAACATTCTACAGATTGGGATTTACTGTAGAAAAATTTGAGTTCACAGAACTACAGTAGCTGTTCGTCTGGATTTCAAAACTATCATGCCGAGTTCCGTTTGCATTTGTGACAGCGGGTTCGTCTAACTACAACTTATACTCAATTGCAATCAGACGAAAAAATATGCCGGTCACCAAAATTAGACTACGCCAAGCGCGCTCTCGACGCCTTTGTGAGGATAAGTTCTTACCGGCTTATTGGGTTTTAATGAGAACATTATGAAGGTTAAAACACTTGTCACAATGAGAGCAAATGGAGTGTTCAGAAATGGTCCTTTATGCGATTCAGCCAATTTAAGACGACGTTAGCATGAGAAACGTAGCCGAACTCTCAATCGAATGATGAGAGTCTTGTGTTAAGCTGAGATAAAACAACAGGGCTCAACCAACAGGGATGCAGACCTGGATCAGAAAATCAACTCTAGTCAAATGAAACTCCTACTGCTACAAAAATTGTAAGAGCAGAACAAATTAATTTGCTTGGGTACTTAACTGATAAAGTTTTAGACGGCAAGAAAACCAACCCATGAATTTTTTTCGATATTGCATGGGGTAGTTAATTAAACTATTCTTTAGAGAAATAATTGGTAAGGGGCCTCGCTTACATAATTTTTGGGACGAAAAAACATCAGATTCGAAAATTTTTGGCCTGGTCAAATTATCACATATTCAAAAAAAATGATCAAGTTGTTTCCGATATAAAAAAAACACTTTCTCATAGAAAGAAAAATGGGAGAACATTATGCTAAAATGTTCAATTTTGAAAAATGCTGGTCAATTTTGACACAATTCAAAAACATCAAAAATCAACATTAAATACTGATACACCGTACTTTCTGCCAAAAAATTCTTCCATTTTAATCTATTACCGTTCCGTATTCAAGAAATTGCAAAAAATTGACCAAAATTAGAGAAAAACTTGGACAAAAGTATAAATTTTGGACAAATTTGTCAAAAATCAATTTTCCAAACCAGAAAGTCCATCAACTGAGTGAAACTCAGTACAGAAAGGTTTGAAAAAATTCAAAACCTCGGGCCTAAAAAAAATTGCATTGCCAAATTTTATTCTTGTCGCTGATTTCAATATCGTACCGCCCGCGTATTCCTCATCCTTCAACTTTTCAAATCTCCTGGTTCCGTTTGTTTTTCAAAAACGTCGTTCTACCAAAACTTCGTTTTTTGTTTTTCATTTTTGTATCCGATCGTCCCGTTTTTTTGCGTTCAATGTCGTTTTTCTCCGCTTTATTTATTCCTTCGATGTAATATGTTGTCATACGTGACGAAGTATGTCTCGGTTTTTTTGCAGTATTTTGATTTTGCTTGTATGCTGATTTGTTGTTTTGGTCTAGTGGCTTTCTAGGGTGCGACTCACAAGTTACGGCTGTTTTGTTTGGTGACTTTTCGCCATCTAATATATACTGGTTCTCCTGTTGTAATATAATAATTTTTGATGCTGTATGTTTTTGTGAATCTGTATGGTTGTTAGTTGGTTTGGTCTTGCTGCCTTCTGGGGTGTGACTTAAATTTATTCTGGAGTTACGCTAGTTTGTTCCAGGTCATTTTTCCAGCTGTCATAGTCTACAAAAACACTTTGCAGTTTATTTAACTTTTACTGTAGATTGTTTATTATTGTTGGTATGCTGATTCGGTTTATTAGGTTTGATAACTGCTAGGGTACGATTTAAGTTTATTCTGGAGTTACAGGTTACGGCATGTACATTTCTTTTTTTTTCAGCCATTTAGGTTACTACTGCATTGCCGTAAATTAGTTCGTTATTGGTAAACTAAGCCCCATAATGAATTGGTTTAATTCAGGAGTTACGTCTAGTTTGTTTGGTTGAGTTGGGTGCTGTGGTCTGCTAGCGTAGTACTTCCCCATCTCCCCGCTCTTTGCTTGATCGTTTCCTGTCCCTTTTTTCCCTTCTTCCCGTTATGTTGCAGGCAACTCGCGACATTTATTTTCCGCCCGTTTTGTTTCCCGTTTTGTTGTTCGTCGCTCGCTCAGCGTTTTCGTCCCGTCCGTTGCGTTGCCCGTTGCCTAAACGCGTTTTCGCCCCGTTTTTTTTATTCGTTACCCTGGAAATTTGCTTCCTGCTCTTCGGCGTCTTGATTATCATACCTTCGTCATTTAGGTTTGTTATAACCCTCATTCCAAGTGTATGTTTGAATTTTACTCTGTATTGAGAAATGAGCCATCTCAAGGTCATGGCCGAACAGCTAGAGAAATTGAAAAAACTCTATAATGCAAGATCTAATCCAGAATCCGACTTACGTAACATCCTCAAGGACATCACAGATGCCATAGATCGTCAAGACAGGAGGGTCAAAGTTGAACGCTTGGGTTCTAAGTTGGAAGATGGTTTCAGTAAACTGGTGCAGAAGAATGAACAGTCAAATGCAATTTTTGTTACCGAATAAATAAAGCGACAATTATATACATATGAAATTGCGCCATTTTTCTCAGCCAATCAGTTTCAATAATCTAAAACGCGTACTGAAATCGTTCCAATTTACATATGAAGCTCGGAAAAAGTGCAAGTAACATAATTTCTTTGAAGCTAATCAATAAACGCATCAAATAGGGCGTGTTTGTAATTAATAACTTTCGGTTTTTTTCCACTGTTTAGTACAGAATGATGACTGGCGTTGAACTCAAGCATCAAAAACAGACTGATACCACTCAACTTGGCAGACTTTTTGCTATGTTGGTGTCAAAGTCAACTTCCACTAGCCGTCAGAGTCGACCAGAAGAACAAATGAGACCATGAGGCCCAGGAAACGGTGTAAACTGAGCAATGAGGCTGCTTCTCTTGACTGATTTGTTTTCAAGAAGATCTTTTCTTTTAACGCTAGAGGACTCTCCGTGAACAAAGTACTGGAGTTGAAGCTGGGCTTCACTATGTTTCTTCAGATGATAAACGACGGAGCACCTATGCGGTAGCTGGAAGTAGTTTTTCATAAGAACGGAAATTATCAAACGATATTATAAGAATGTTTTGCTCCTTAACGGGCTTGGTTCTGGATGCGTCTAAGGATGAGGTGGAGTGATTATGATTGCAAAGCCGAGCTTCTGATATTATCGACAACGTGGAAAATAGGTACGAAAGGAGGTTGCTTAGTTCTAAAGAAGTCAGGGCCCCTCACTCTCTTAATTGTTAGCAGAACCTCAGCAAACATACCACCAGTGCCGGCATCTGTCGGATTTGCTACCAGTGGCGACGTTGATCCATTGATCAATGTTAGTGTATTCCAGAAATTGGTTACACGATTTGCAATAGGGTTTGGGGTGTTTCTTGTTTGAGTTTGACCACTCCAAGACAATCGTACTATCTGTCCACATAAACACTCTATCTACAGTAATGGTAAATTTCTTTTTCAGTCTTGCAGCGAGAAGAAAGACTTGTTGCTCCAACTTCGGAACTGTCATCAACTTCATAGGTACAAAGCGGGCCCTTCCCAGGACGAACGGCAAAACTGTTTTAATCTCTCCGGAAGTGTCCGAAGAAAACCTAGAGCACTGAATACATCTTGTGAGCTATCAAAACACCTGTGCAGTTCAAGAAATTGGAAGGTCCTGAAAGGTAACTTCTTGGTAGAGTGATTGTAGGCAACTGCCCGGCAATTCAACACACCATGCAAAAGACATGTCAACTGTGTCTTTGTTACTTCTTCGTTCTAACTGTGTCCGTCGGTGCGCCAAATGTCAAGAATAAAAGAGCACCTACAGTACCAATTGGGTCGTAGATCTTTTGAAACCAAGTACTGTTTTAAACTCTTTGTGATGGTGCTGTTAATACCACTGCACACAAACAAAGTGTCTTTGTTCTGATCCCACCTAAACAAAAACACGTGCATTGATTCCTCCTTGGATAAAACGATGAATTTTGGTTCAGTAGATTGAAGAGACCCATCATTTTGGTCTGCCAGATCTGGCACATCACTTACAAACTTAGTAAGCTTTAATCCACGTAGAAGGAGAAGATGTTCTAACTACTTCGACCTAACGAGGGCCAATTAGGTTGATTCCACTGAAACTAAGTAATCGTCCGAACAAAGGCTCTTATGGACAGCTTTTCCGGCTTCTGAGTACTGTTTTTCATTGTCACGTGCCGTGCGCTGAAGTGCGTAATAAGTGCAGGTGGGCTTGTTTCGCCAAAAAATGTACCGTATAAAATGGTGTACCACGACAATTGATGTGGGTTCCGCCCGCCACAACAATTCAAAGATGGCTAATCACAAGACAAAATTCTCACCTGCAGGAACCTTCTCTCGATGTCGGCTGATACGGTAGATGAACGTTGTCTGAAACGTAGGAGTTCATGGATCAGGTTTTGTAGTATACCGGGTCCGTTGAATAACGAATTATGAATAGAAGCGCCATGGTTTTTAGCCGCCCCATTTGGAACCTACGATCGTTGCCCGGCTTGCTCTGTTAAAAACGGATGCTTCAGTAATTACCAGTCACAATTGCTCAAGCGACTGCTCACATTGTTGGCAGCTTTGAACCTTACTACGTAACCCTTGTCTAAATCCTCATTGATTGTATTCGAAGTTTTTCCCTTAAAATGCGGTCCTTCATGAGTCGCTTTTCCAAATGTTAGTTTGAATGTCAATTTAAAGATTGTGTTATAACCAGCGCTGAGAAGTAATTATTGAGAATTTCGATGTTTTTTCAGCCCATGGCATACCGAGATCTTACTGTTTTTATTATGCACTGTGCTCTTTTCAAGAATTTCATGCGCGCTTGCATCCTTGGTGGATTGTGGGTCTACCATGACTTTAATTGACTGGCAAATTCAGAGTCTTGCTACATTTAGCTTTAAAAAAAGTCGAGAATAAAGTGAAGAACGACGGTAAAGGGCCGCTTAATACAAAACATACGAGCGAGCGAACAATGAAAGCGAGCACTTCTTGTCGGCAGCGAAGTGCTCAAACGAGCTTTTGGTGGGTTATAAATCCTGTCAAAGTATCATCTCGATGTTTCTGTCGCAATATGTCAGAGGGTCTTGGACTGCCAGTTGCGGGTATGTTTTTTAAAGTGCGGTAATGTTGATTACGCTGGCCCTAACATTCAAACTTTCCTTCAGGTAAGAACTGACTTTAAAGGTTTCGAATTCTTTGTTGTTGCGTGGTTTTACAGTCAGTTCAACCAACTTGGTATCAATAACCGCCTCGGTTGTTATACACTTGGCTTTTAGTTTCATTGCTGTACAGAGCAAACCAAGTCAATTTTCAACGCTATTGGACACAAGAGATACTGCGAGCGGAGTGGAACGAAACTAAAGCTGTGGTATCTTTATCCGGAGATTTCCCTGACAGTAATTGCTGAAGGGTCCGTTTCATAACTTCATTTTACTGACAGATGACAACGTAATAATTTTACTTGATGATTGCCCATTATATAATTTGATTTGACTCGCGCCAGCACTAAAATAACTTTTGTTGTTGGTTGAAGCTAATTTTGACAGATAAACCCTCTCAACTCCATGAAGAGCTATGTCTTGGGAGTTTTTTCAACATTTCCTGGGATTTGGGCAATGCGGGAACATATATTTCTCCCCTCAAACATGAGAAGCAAAATTTTGCTTCAACTGCCACCTTTGCTCGTTGTGTTGGAGATTTTTCCTAAAATATGCGCATTTCCAAGAGGCTGCCGTTAAAGACAATGCAGCGAAGGGAGAGTGATGTTGCTGCGGGTTAAAGCTGATTTGCATGTCACGTTTTTCTGTGTGTTGACAGCGAATGTCCTTGGGGAAATTTTGGTGTTGCTTACTGAATTGGTGTTTTAGTCAGTTCTGGCCTTTCATTGATGTTTGTTTCATCAGGTCATGTGCCTCGGCCTTTGCTTTTACCGTTGAAGTCTAGGATTGTCGGTTTCTTTCAATGCTTTTGGACTGTAAGGATTGAATAAGACTCTTTCATTTTGGGCGACAATTTTTGCACAGCGTATTTAAATAGCGAGTTGTATGAAAGTGACTTAAAGACCACAAGACTTGAGATGGTTGCAGAGGACTTTAGGTTTATATTTTTTTTGCGCATCTTTAATGGTGGAAAAAAACTGAGTCTGTCTAAGTGCGCACTGACAATTGTCTGCGATTGGCCGCAATGATGTCAAAGTGTTTAAAGTGCATACTTGTACATTAATCTGCAGTTTGGCATTGAACTCAGCGATGGCGGTCTTTGCCTTTCCAGTTACTAGAATTTCTAAGTAAGTCGCCTTGACCTCATCAGTCAAAGACTGTGAGTCTCTGGCGCGTTTCAGTTGACGATATCGTTCATAGCACCTCAGGGGGCCACATTTTGCCATTGTGAGACAATTTCCACTCGGTCACTAAATCGTTCTTCTCACTAGTAATTGGGTTCAGCAACTGACTTATCAAGTCCGTGGAGTCCAAAGAAAGGGCCAAAGTGTCGAATGCTGAGGACCAACGCAACACAACGGGCTCGGAATGGTAGCTCCAAACGTTGGGGGAGTAATGCGAGAGAAAAAAGTTGGCGCTGTACCGGAAGAAGAACTAAAGGGATTTGGTTTCATAAATTCAGATGTTACACGATTTTGGGACCTTGTTGCAGTTTGCACTTGAATGGAGGAGTGGAGCGATTTACGGACATGAGGGTTGAATAACAGGGCCGGTGGTACGTTGTTTAAATTTTCTGATGTACCAACCAGTGGGATCGAATTAGCTGTGACTGATGCCGGAAAGCGCCGGACGTTTGGATCCGGCAGAGGGAGAGAGAGAGATAGAGAGCCGCATGGGTTGCGTGGACAGAACTTTGGGGCATGCACATTTGCTGTGGGACTTGTGGATTATTTTTATTTGTACAAAAACATTTGTGAGAGAGGAAATGATCTTTATATGTGGAGAGGATGGTAACATTTTGACATTGTCGGCCACGGGTTTAGTTAAGTTTTAATTGGAGTGCTGGTGGTGGTTGACTGGAAGAAAAAAAGGGTGGAATTAGCGGGAGTTTCGGGTTTATGGGATTGAGTACAGGGGATTGAACGTTGGGCGCTTTTATGTATGCTTGTAGATGATTAAGTGCTAGCGGAGCATTGTTGTGTGTATTTAAGTGTTATGAACGAGGAGGGCAGACCAGGTTCAGTAGTCCCGGCAGTGTTGACCTCCAGCCTAGTTTGTCTTCTAACCGCAGGCCATCGAATTCATGATAGCCTGAGACAGCTGTAGGGCTGTGTTCGGGGCGTTTGATTGTGATGGCATATCAGAAAAAATTGGTGGCGATGGAGGTGTATACTGAGGCTGTTACTGTTCCTGATTGATATTAATTGGAGAGGTGCATCATTTATTAAGATATTATCTGTCACCTCCAGCATTATGACAGCGAAATTAATGTTAACCTAAACTTGAAATTTCGTCTCAAGATCTAAAGGATGCAAGTGTAGAAGTTGGGCCGAAAAAATTTCGAATGGCAGTGGCTTGATTTGTTTGAGCAATGGAACCAGAAACATGCAAGCCTGGTTTCTATGTAGGTCGGCTTGCCATCATCTGTCAATGACTGTGAGTCTATGGCGCTTTTCAATTGACAAAATTGTTCTTACCTCCTCAGGGGGTCCCCATTGTGCCATTGTAGTGCAACAATTTCCACTCAGGCAGTGAATATTTCTTTCTACTAGTAATTGCGTTCAGCATCTGACTTATTAAATCTGCGGAGTCCAAAGAAAGAACCCAAATTGTCGAATGATATGGGTCGCCCCAACTCAGCGGGCTCGGAGCGGTATCTCCATACGTTGGGAGAGTGTTTGGAGTGACGCTGGACGTTTGGATCCGGCATAGGGAGTGAGAGAGAGAGAGAGAGAGAGAGAGAGAGCTGCATGGGTTGAGGGGACAGAACTTAGGGGCATGCACATTTGCTGTGGGACTTGTAGATAATTTAAATGTTGTAGAAAAACATTTGCGGGAGAGAAAACGATCTTTATATGCGGAGAGGATGGTAATTGATTGGAATTATTGGCCACAGTGCTAGTGAAGTTCTAATTGAAGTGCTGGTGGTTATTGTTTGGAAGGAAAAAAATACGGGTGGAATCAACGGGAGTTTCAGGGCTATGGCTTTAAGCACCGGGGATGGAATGGTGGGCGCATTTATTTATGCTTGTAGATGATTAAGTACTAGCGGAGCATTGTTGTGTGTATTTAAAGCTAGTGAACGAAGAGGGCTGCTGATGCTCAATTTTCCAGGCAATGTTGACCTGCAGGCTAGTTTGTTTTCTAACCGCATTCAATCGAAATGCACGGTAGCCTGAAACATCTGTAAGGCTGTGTTCGCGTCCTTCAATTGTGCTGACACACCAAAGTTTACTGGTGGTGATGGAGGCGTATATTGAGGCTGTTGCTGCTCCTGAATAATGTTAATCGAAGAGATTAACCAGCATTTTGACAGTGAGGCTAATGTTAGCCTCAACTTGACTTTTTTTAATAAAAAAACAAAGGATGCTTAGAAGTTGAGACGAAAAGGCCTGAATGGCAGTGGCTTGATCTGATTGAGCATTGGCACCAGAAGCATGCAAGCTCGGTTAATATGAAACGTCTGTCGTGTACCCGTCCGCTGACAAATTGAACCAATCTTTAGCTAGTTTCTTGCTCTCAACCTTGTTACTTTCCGTAAAAAAAATCGATCAGCTTCCCCTTGTCGGACCATTCTGCTGATAATTTTGTGATCAACTCAATTTCTTCAAATGCTGCAGCAGCTGCCTGCTTGCGATTTTCCTAATCAAGCTGCTGGATTTCTAATTCTCGCATTTGCCTTTCTTCTTTCGATTTCGAGAAGCTGTCTCTAAATCAGCACCCCTAACTGGTGCTGTTTTGTAGGTTCCTCCTTTTTTAGTGTTGATACTTCCAAGTCCTTTGCTTGGTCTTTTCAAGGAATTCAAGTGTAAACATTTTCTTGAGATGTATACTGCTTAGCTTTCCTTTTGTCTGAGACCAAATTAATGCTCCCTCGAGCAATCATTTGGTCATTTTTCTTAAATACAGACTCTAATCATTGTTCCTTGGAACCAAATTTCGCCGAATGCAAGAGTACCCTGCGAAACAGCAGGAAAGGCGTTAAATGCACGGAAGCTCAACGCACGGCGGAACGGAAAGCGAGACGGGCGGGAGTAGCGTCGAACGAGGGAAGACAACCCAGCGGTAAGCGCAATGAAAGAAACGGAACCGTCGGGAAAACTATGCACGACGGGGAGAAAAATCGACCAGACGCAACGGAAAAGCCAAACAAAGGGCGCAAAATGCGAAAAACCAAGCAAAGGTGGACGGGGTGGAAACCCCGGAGATCAGCGCACTACAAAACGGGATACGAACGGGACGGACCGCAGGGAGAACAACACAGAACAAAATGAGAAAACGATACGGACGCAATGGGACGGCGGGTGAACGAAGCACGACGAGACGCAAAAACGATACGGTCAGAAATCGTCGCCGGGCTAAAACAGACGCGTTATGAGGAGGGAACGGGAAGGACTGGAAAAAAACGAGACGGGAAGGACTGTGTAGCAGACTACAGCCACAAGCTCAACAAAGCAAAAAAGCTGTAACTCCAGAACAAACCTAAGTCAAACGCTAGGAAAGATGCGAGAAGCGACTGCAAAGCGAATTACTACAAGTCATTAGTGGATTTAATCTATCAATAATAAGGTAAAACACTAAAAAAAGTAAATTATTAAGAATGCCGAACAGGTCGAAAAGCTCACTAGCCGTAGTTCCAAAATGAACAAAAGTCATACCCTATCAAACCACCATAGAAGACTACAAAAGAGCATACTCTCAAAATTAAAAAGCTACAGCGAAATGCTAGCAAGTATATTTAAAGTCAAACAACAAACCAGCTGCTAATCCAAAACCAACTTAAGTCACACCATCGCAAGGAACGCGACTAAGCAAGCAACGAGCATACTTAGCAATTACTACGGAAATCAATTACTACGGCAAAAACTCAACAAACTCAGTCATTCAACAAAAAAAGCGGAAGAGAAGGAAGAAATAACGAAAGCGGGGAAAGCAAAAGAGGAAAACGGAAAAAGTGAAACCAAATGACCTGCGGAAAAGGACTATAGTGAATAACTCAAAAAATCGGGAGGGCAAAAACCTTAGTAGAGCGCTACTAAAGAGAAAAACCAAAAACTAAAGAGAAAATTGTGAGTAAACTGAGTCAAACCGCAAATGAATAAGTGGACACCAACAACAATGCATTACTAGGAAACATTCATTTCCAGTTTTAGCGTACTAAATGGGGCTGCTAATTTCAACGGTGCTTCTCTGAATAAGTCGTTAAACACTGGACCTGACTTAATCCGTATACTCCTACGGTTTGACAATATCCATTTGCCGTATCAGCCAACATCGAGGGAATTTCCCTCAAAATTGTAGTGATATTTTGTGATTAGCCATCTTCCCGTTTTCTGTGGCGGAAGGACGCCTTGTCAAATGTTGTGGTACATCAGTATACAAGCCGCAATTTTGAGGCACAAGATTTGCCAACCTGTGCAAATTACGCACTACAGTGCACGGCATATGATTATGCTAAACAGTATCGGGCGGCCGCAAAAGTAGTCTTTGAAAACTTTTACATGGACGATTACTTAGATTCAGTGGAATTCCCTGGGAGGGCAATCGTATCATTGAATCCCCCTCGGTCTAATTTAAGTGATTGGGCTTAAGTAAGATCACAACAACCATACTCGGTTTGTGAGCAGTGGTAGTAACAGCCCATCACAAAACGTCGGCACAGCGCTTGGTATTAAGGCTTTTGTCAGTTGTCTACGGCCTATTTGGTCCTGTTGCATTCTTCACTATAGGTGCTCGCTCGTTCAATCTTGAAAGACATATGGCGTGTCATTGGACAAAGTTGGTATGATGAGTTACCCAAAGACACAGTTGATAGATTCCCTGTATGTTGTCTCGAACTGCCGCAGGTGGTTAAGATAGCTATACCAAAAAATTAATTCTCCTGATAGTTCCCACATAATGAACTCCACATGTCTGGTAATAGCTCACAAGACGTATTCACTGGGTGTTGGTTTCCTTCGGGCTCATCTATTTTGCACTTCAAGAGAGATTGAAACAGAGATTCCGTTTGCCCTGGGCAAGGTCCGAGTTCCACGAATGAAGGTGATGACCGCTCCCATGTTGGAACTGCAAGCCGCTCTCCTCGCCTCACGCTTGGAGATTGAAATGTGTCGAGCATTGATTAATACTGTAGAGTGCAATTTCATGAGGACAGATAGTACGATCATCTTGTAGTAGATGAACTCAAACAACAAACACCCCATCTTCATTGCAGATCGTTTCGGTGAAATCCTGGAACACACCAGCGTTGATCAATGGAACCACGTCGCCACCTGTAATAAGGCGACATATACCGGCATCCGTGATATGTCCGCTAATGTTTTGAAATCAAGTAACTGTGTGAGGGGACCTTACTTGATGAGAACTTAGCAAATCCTTTTCGTTCCAAGTACTCGATTTCTAGTCTCCGCTTTATCCCAATCCCCAACCAAGCCCGTTAAGGAACAAAGCATTGCTCTTAAGCTTTTTGATAAACTCATTTCTTATCAAAAAGTTCGTGTTACCGCGTGCGTGCTCCGTCTTTTGCCAACTTACGAAAGTTACCGTACCGTATACAGCACGAAAACGCGCCCTGTTCACGAAGCCGAACGCCGAAGCACTTTCAGTACTTTGCTCAAGAGGAATCCTTTAGTACAGAAAAAAAGGAAATTTTTGACAACAAATCTGTCCAAAAAGCAGCCCCATTATTCAGTTCACACCGCTTCTTGAGCCTCATGATCTCATTCGTTCTCCTGGTCGACTCCGATGGCTAATGCAAATGACTTGGACACAAAGCAACCTATCCTGCAGATTGCGCATCAAGCATTTGTTGAACTTTTTCTGCATCATACTTGCTAAAAAAACATCGTCAGGGCATCTATTGCTTACAGTCAAAGGTACAAGAACTGTATGCCATCCTTAAACTACGTTCCACACTGAGTTCCAACATGTCAAACTGATTTTTGTGCGGAAAGTTACGTGCGGCAGCCAGTAAAGCAACCATGGCAGATCTCTCAATCGAGAGACTTGCATGCCAGTCTCCTCACTTTACTAACACCGGGTTTGATTACTTTGGAGCATTTTATGTTACCGTCCGTTTGCGTTGATGAGAGGAGGTGCCGAATTCTCTTTACTTGTCTGAGATTTGCTGTCCATGTTTTTCCGTCCACGAACACTAGTTCATGTGTAATCGGAGTGGACCGTTTAGCCACCTGCTGAGATTTGCCTGCTGTGATTTGGTCGGATGATAGTACGATCTTCATAGGAACGGAGAGAGACCTTCGTGATTGCATTGAAAAATGAAACGAGCTCAACGTCGCCGCTGAGTTTGCGGGTAAGGGCCTTAAGTGGTATTTCAGTCTGCCCAGTTCGCCATACCATAGGGACATCTGAAAGAGCTTTGCCTGTAGTTTTAAGATAGTACTTTTTATCATCCTCTGTTCACTTCGCCTCAGAGATGAGTTTTTGAACACTACTTTATTTCCTAGCTGAATACACACTGAACGCACGTCCCATAACGCCCCAAAGCTCCGACTCGTCCGATCTAGGGGCGATAGCACCCAATCATTTTTATTCGGCAACCAATCAACCGTAGTTCCCTCAATTGATGGTGTTGACGTATTTGACCATCGTAAGCGGTACACTAGTGCGCAGTCCATCGTCAATGCAACTTTGTCACAATGGTTTAGAGAGTTTATACCTGCTCTAAACCTTAGATCCAAGTTCCTTACACCTGCTGACCATCACCCCATGATCCATGAATAAGTTTGGATCTTTGAAGGAAGCAACCCCTGGGGTTACTATCTCACTGCTCGGTTTGAAGAACTCCAATATGGTTCCGACAGTTTCACCCGCTCCGACAGCATCGTACTCACATTGTGCTGCTCGGTCGTCCGCCCACTCTTTAAGCTTTCTGCCGATAATTCCCACATCTTCTTCTCGGCCGGAAGATTTTACTGCGTAAATGTTACGAGCAATCCATTTCTGAGAAAAACATCATGCGAGGAAACCCAACGCTATTCAATTAAAACTATGCAGCTAAGTTTCATTGCGTCATTTCATTAGCTAATATCTGTTATATTATACCTAGAAGGCTCAGAAAACTGTCTTTTAACTTTATTTTTGTTGAGCCCAATAATAAATTAATTCGACTGCGCTTTTATGAGCTGAAAATCATTTTTTTCGAAAAAGTATCTTGGCCGATCCTAGACTAAAACCTGTCTATGACTTAACCTAGATTTGCCGAGTTTTTCTTACGTGCATTTTGCCTTTAACATCTTGATGTCAGTTCGCTCTTTGCCTTGATGTTAACGATGAGTAGATGCTTCTTTATAGCTTGATAAATACGTTGCGATTGTGTGTTTCATCTCACTTCATGGCTTCTCAGCAATTTTTTGCATAATTTTCATTAAATATCGTGACGCATCTTCCTGATAATTTCATTGCCTCTCTTACAAATGTTGAGCACAATATCAGCAAAATGTTTAGTAAAATAGTAATTGGTGAACGCAGTAACTCCGTTATTGTAGTTCAGTTACATTTTTTGCAGTCCCCAATCTAGCCAGTTGTCTTTCTGTAGTTTGAATCAATCGCTCTCTTAATTCAATTTGTCCGTGTTTATTTGCCGATGCATCAATAACGTGTTTATACAAATACCAAAATTTTCAATATATATATATATATATATATATATATATATATATATACCCGGGCCAAGGAATTTGGCCGAATTTATGTAAGATCAGCTGCAGCTAGCGTTGACAAGTCGGAAAATTCACCGCAAATTTCTTACATAATTTTGCGTTGAATGCGTTGAATTTGAAGACAAAAATTCAACGCATTCAACGCAAAATTATGTATGAAAGTTGCGGTGAATTTTCCGACTTGTCAACGCTAGTTGCCGCTGATCTTACATATTTAGCGTTGAATTTAGCGTAGATCTTACATAATTAGCGTTGAATTTAGCGTAGATCTTACATATTTTTGCGTTGAAATTAGCGTTGATCTTACATAATTAGCGTTGAATTTAGCGTAGATCTTACATATTTAGCGTTGAATTTAGCGTAGATCTTACATAATTAGCGTTGAATTTAGCGTAGATCTTACAAAAAATCAAAGCGTCCTCTTGAACTATTAACCTCCATTTGCGTATGGGACTCGAATTTCTGACCTCCTGTTTGCCTGTTGCCTCTTCTACCATTGTGCCACAGTACCTTGGTTTCCTTAAGAGCCGCAATTCTTATAAAGCGTAGATCTTACATATTTTGCGTTGAATTTAGCGTAGATCTTACATATTTTGCGTTATCTTACATTGTGGGAAAAATTTGAATTCCTAAAATGGTCTGAAATGGTTTTTGCACCGTAAGAGAGCACTCAAAGGTTATTTTTTGCTGACTTCATTTTTCTCACTTGTGCAGTTTGGGGTCGAAACTGTAAAAAAATTAATTTTTCAAAAAAAAACTTGAAAAATTTGAAATCATAACATGGTCTGAATTGGATTTTGCACTATAAAAGAGCACTAAAAACGATTTTTTTCTGACCTCATGTTTCTCACCTTTGCAATATAGGGTTCGAAACAGTGAAAAAAAAATGATTTTTTGAAAAAAAACTTGAAAAAGTTCTGAAATCGTAAAATGGTCTGAAGTGGATTTTGCACTAAAAAAGAGCACTAAAAAGTGATTTTTTGCTGACTTCACTTTTCTCACCTGTGCAGTATGGGGGATCGAAACAGTAAAAAAAATAATTTTTTGAAAAAAAAACTTGAAGAATTTGAAATCGTAAAATGGTTTGAATGGGATTTTGCACTAGAAAAGAGCACTAAAAACTGATTTTTTCTGACCTCATGTTTCTCACCTGTGAAGTATAGGGGTTCACAGCAGTGAAAAAATTGACTTTTTGAAAAAAAAACTTGAAAAACTTTTGAAATCGTAAAGTGGTCTGAAATAAAATGGAAAGATTAGCGTTGAATGCGTTGAATTTATGTAAGATCAACGCTAAATACACTGCTAAATATGTAAGATCTACGCTAAAATTCAACGCTAAATATGTAAGATCTACGCCAAAATTCAACGCAAAATTTGTAAGATTAGCGTTGAATGCGTTGAATTTATGTAAGATCAACGCTAAAATTTAACGCTAAATATGTAAGAACTACGCTAAAATTCAACGCAAAATTATGTAAGATTAGCGTTGAATGCGTTGAATTTATGTAAGATCAACGCTAAAATTTAACGCTAAATATGTATGATCTACGCCAAAATTCAACGCTAAATTATGTAAGATTAGCGTTGAATGCGTTGATTTTATGTAACATCAACGCTAAATTCAACGCTAAATACGTAAGATCTACGCTAAAATTCAACGCAAAATTATGTAAGATTAGCGTTGAATGCGTTGAATTTATGTGAGATCAACGCTAAAATTTAACGCTAAATATGTAAGATCTACGCTAAAATTCAACGCAAAATTATGTAAGATAAGCGTTGAATGCGTTGAATTTATGTAAGATCAACGCTAAAATTTAACGCTAAATATGTAAGATCTACGCTAAAATTCAACGCAAAATTATGTAAGATTAGCGTTGAATGCGTTGAATTTATGTAAGATCAACGCTAAAATTCAACGCTAAATATGTAAGACCTACGCCAAAATTCAACGCTAAATTATGTAAGATTAGCGTTGAATGCGTTGAATTTATGTGAGATCAACGCTAATATTCAACGCTAAATATGTAAGATCTACGCCAAAATTCAACGCAAAATTATGTATGATTAGCGTTGAATGCGTTGAATTTATGTGAGATCAACGCTAAAATTCAACGGTAAATATGTAAGCTCTACGCCAAAATTCAACGCTAAATTATGTAAGATTAGTGTTGAATGCGTTGAATTTATGTGAGATCAACGCTAAAATTCAACGCTAAATATGTAAGATCTACGCCAAAATTCAACGCAAAATTTGTAAGATTAGCGTTGAATGCGTTGAATTTATGTAAGATCAACGCTAAAATTTAACGCTAAATATGTAAGAACTACGCTAAAATTCAACGCAAAATTATGTAAGATTAGCGTTGAATGCGTTGAACTTATGTAAGATCAACGCTAAAATTTAACGCTAAATATGTATGATCTACGCCAAAATTCAACGCTAAATTATGTAAGATTAGCGTTGAATGCGTTGATTTTATGTAACATCAACTCTAAATTCAACGCTAAATACGTAAGATCTACGCTAAAATTCAACGCAAAATTATGTAAGATTAGCGTTGAATGCGTTGAATTTATGTGAGATCAACGCTAAAATTTAACGCTAAATATGTAAGATCTACGCTAAAATTCAACGCAAAATTATGTAAGATAAGCGTTGAATGCGTTGAATTTATGTAAGATCAACGCTAAAATTTAACGCTAAATATGTAAGATCTACGCTAAAATTCAACGCAAAATTATGTAAGATTAGCGTTGAATGCGTTGAATTTATGTAAGATCAACGCTAAAATTCAACGCTAAATATGTAAGATCTACGCCAAAATTCAACGCTAAATTATGTAAGATTAGCGTTGAATGCGTTGAATTTATGTGAGATCAACGCTAATATTCAACGCTAAATATGTAAGATCTACGCCAAAATTCAACGCAAAATTATGTATGATTAGCGTTGAATGCGTTGAATTTATGTGAGATCAACGCTAAAATTCAACGGTAAATATGTAAGCTCTACGCCAAAATTCAACGCTAAATTATGTAAGATTAGTGTTGAATGCGTTGAATTTATGTGAGATCAACGCTAAAATTCAACGCTAAATATGTAAGATCTACGCCAAAATTCAACGCAAAATTATGTAAGATTAGCGTTGAATGCGTTGAATTTATGTAAGATCAACGCTAAAATTCAACGCTAAATATGTAAGATCTACGCCAAAATTCAACGCAAAATTTGTAAGATTAGCGTTGAATGCGTTGAATTTATGTAAGATCAACGCTAAAATTCAACGCTAAATACGTAAGATCTACGCTAAAATTCAACGCAAAATTATGTAAGATTAGCGTTGAATGCGTTGAATTTATGTGAGATCAACGCTAAAATTTAACGCTAAATATGTAAGATCTACGCTAAAATTCTACGCAAAATTATGTAAGATAAGCGTTGAATGCGTTGAATTTATGTAAGATCAACGCTAAAATTTAACGCTAAATATGTAAGATCTACGCTAAAATTCAACGCAAAATTATGTAAGATTAGCGTTGAATGCGTTGAATTTATGTAAGATCAACGCTAAAATTCAACGCTAAATATGTAAGATCTACGCCAAAATTCAACGCTAAATTATGTAAGATTAGCGTTGAATGCGTTGAATTTATGTGAGATCAACGCTAATATTCAACGCTAAATATGTAAGATCTACGCCAAAATTCAACGCAAAATTATGTATGATTAGCGTTGAATGCGTTGAATTTATGTGAGATCAACGCTAAAATTCAACGCTAAATATGTAAGATCTACGCCAAAATTCAACGCAAAATTATGTAAGATTAGCGTTGAATGCGTTGAATTTATGTAAGATCAACGCTAAAATTCAACGCTAAATATGTAAGATCTACGCCAAATTTCAAAGCTAAATTATGTAAGATAAGCGTTGAATGCGTTGAATTTATGTAAGATCAACGCTAAAATTTAACGCTAAATATGTAAAATCTACGCTAAAATTCAACGCAAAATTATGTAAGATTAGCGTTGAATGCTTTGAATTTATGTAAGATCAACGCTAAAATTCAACGCTAAATATGTAAGATCTACGCCAAAATTCAACGCTAAATTATGTAAGATTAGCGTTGAATGCGTTGAATTTATGTGAGATCAACGCTAAAATTCAACGCTAAATATGTAAGATCTACGCCAAAATTCAACGCAAAATTATGTATGATTAGCGTTGAATGCGTTGAATTTATGTGAGATCAACGCTAAAATTCAACGCTAAATATGTAAGATCTACGCCAAAATTCAACGCTAAATTATGTAAGATTAGCGTTGAATGCGTTGAATTTATGTGAGATCAACGCTAAAATTCAACGCTAAATATGTAAGATCTACGCCAAAATTCAACGCAAAATTATGTAGGATTAGCGTTGAATGCGTTGAATTTTTGTAAGATCAACGAAAAAAAATTCAACGCTAAATATGTAAGATCTACGCCAAAATTCAACGCTAAATTATGTAAGATTAGCGTTGAATGCGTTGAATTTATGTAACATCAACGCTAAATTCAACGCTAAATATGTAAGATTAGCGTTGAATGCGTTGAATTTATGTGAGATCAACACGGGTCGAGGTGTCACCGCTAAAAATCGCTATAAGATGTAAGATTTGCGGTGAATTTGAGTAAAAGTGTAAGATTTGCGTTCAATGCGATGAATGCGGTGAAAAAAAACTTTTAAGCTGTGAATTTTCTTCAGCGCTTAAGCGGTGAAAGAAAATTTTTCACCGCTACAAGCAGGATGCGGTGAAAAAAAAATTTCACCGCTACCACCAGAATGCGGTGAAAAAACATTTTTCACCGCTACCAGCATAATGCGGTGAAAAAACATTTTTCACCGCTAAAATCGCAAATCTTACAAAAATTTACCGCTCTAATTTCAACGCTTATCTTATTTTCACAGGAAATATCATTGAAGTAAGTGAGAGATGGCGCAGTGGATTACGAAGTTGGTCACACGCATGAGGTAGAGGTTCGGACCCTTGTACGGCAGTTTCTTTTTTGTAAGAATTCCGGTGAATGCGGTGAAAAAAAATTTTCACCGCAAAATTCAACGCTATTCTTACAAAAATTCACCGCTTTCAGCGCATTCAACGCTAAAGATGCTGGCGCTTTGCGGTGAAAAAAGTTTTTTTCACCGCTATTCACCGCTAATCTTACATTATTTTTTGTCAAAACCTCGACCCGGGTGATTTTTTTTTTCTTACTGACTGGGGCTGTACTTTTGTTTAATTTGTTCCAGCTTATTTTGTTCCACGCACAAGCACAAACAGCTGTATTTTTTTTAAAAGATCTTGCTTCGAAAAAACAATTTTGCAACCAAATTTCATCTGGAGGTAATAAGACCTTTTTCAATTTTATAAATCACCTATTGAGTAATTTTGTTTTATTCGAGTTTGATGAGTTGCAGTAATGTATTTCGTAACCAGAGTAGACACAGAAGTGACCAGAGTAGACACAGAAGTCTTGTTCCATGCTTCTCAAATTTGAATCTTGACTAACTTCAGAAAAAGGGGAAATTAAGCGTTCAATATTAAATCAAAGATCTGCAAGTTACAATCAAATTTCATAGTTTTATCGGTTTTATAATACGGAGAAAGGCTATAATATCATTTTTAACAGATTTGGAGAAGTAAGGTCCAGCTCTCATGGTTGCAACAGAAAACTTGACGTTTTGAATCTAATCAAAATCGCATCAAGTCATTCTCAGTTCTTTTGCACTAGGTACTTTTTAGTTTTCAACCTTCAAATCGATAAAATACAGATGTAAAACACAGATGTTAAATTTGAATTATGACACGATATGTGGTGCGGGAGTGAACCATTGTTAACAAATATCTCTCACACTGACTAAAAGCGTTCGGTACTTAAAAGAGGATAAATCATTCTCAGTATGTGATTATTTGAGAACTTATTGAATGGATTTCTGTCTGCACCATCTTTCTGGGGTAAAATTTTCTACGTCAGACGTAATTTACAGTTAAAAACTGGACGAAATTCTTGCAAACTCATCGAAGTGAAGGTGATGAAAGCGTTGTAAATTCGACAGATAGAACTAGGACAGTGGCAAAAAAGAGGAGTGTCACATATGAGTTGATCTGATTTTTTGGAGAGATCTCTTTATTGCTTGATTTTGTAGAGTTGTTTTAATACCTTATGTTTGGTTCAAATCCAATTTAGCTACCATGAGTTCTCTGCGCTTTGAATACGCTTTAAATAGCTCTAATCTCAGCTATTATATTGCTACGAACGCTTTAAATAGCTAGGCATTATAGCTACTCTGAGCCTGCTCGGAATACA
>NC_134477.1:7173421-7224172 GCF_964194025.1 Convolutriloba macropyga
ATTGCATATCCCGATTATTTAAAATTTCTTTGAATGCAGTTTTCTTTCATTATGATTATATTGAGGTCATAGAGCTAGCCCACTCAAAATTTTTCCGGTAAAATCCGAAACATACTCATACTCCAAAATTATTCTAAGCTGAATAATGCCATAAAATTGCAACTTAAAACTGGTAATTAGTAATGTAGACACAATTTGTACATATGACAGGCAATTACCACAAACTTCCATCCATCTTTGTGGTTACGTTTTGATACGCAAATTAAATGTCACAAGTATTCTTGCGGAAGTTCGAATTACATAGAAAGCAAACATTGTTGGCGCGAGTTAAGCTGATCATATTATTTTTCATGTAGTAAATCTTACTCAAAATATGCTTAGTGTAATTTGTGACATGAACTGGCCCTCATAAAAAACGGATTGTTTTTAGACTGATACTGCGGTTGTTTGCTATGCTACTACGCTACTACAGTAAGAAAAAAATTACCGAGAAATCTCCTCCTTTTTCAAACTCTCTAGGTACGCATGTCATTATGAGCGTTTTAAAAATAGTTCAATTGCATTTGAGAGAATCGAGTTCTTTTAATGGCGAGTTGCACGCATACGATACAAGTCTCTTCCACACTGATTACAACATCGATCAGTTTTAGAAGGCCTTCAAAATCGAAACCAAATGTTTGAAGCTTTTTCAATTCGGAGGTACTTTTTTTTAAATTTTATTGGATTTTTGTCACAGAAATGAACTTACACAGGATCATTAGGAAAAAGAGTTATCTTGTAAGTGCATGTGCAAATTTCAGAAAATTTCTGTAAATGATAACAGAACTCTTCATCTAACCATGAAACGAAGAGGAAACCAAATATATAGGTACTGACACTATTTCCAGCTGTTAAATTTGATCATTTCCAACAAAAACTAAAGTTTCTAACTAAAAACTTTTCTTATTCTTTTCTGTAGCTCCGTTCAACCACAACCATTTGTGTAGATAAAATTCATGTACAACGCAGATGCTAATATAGTTAATGATATCAGTAAGAAAAATTTTGAAATGAAACTCATTGCGACCAACAACTTTTAATGCGCGAATGAGGATCAAGCAGATGTTTAAGAGTACATCTCCTGAAGGAGTCAAAATTCAGGTTTTCAGGTTGTAATTGATACTAATTTTGTCTAGCAGAAACTGAGCTCTGATCTTTTCCTGCACTTAGTGAAATAGAATTTGTATTTTGTTTTGGTTCTGGTGGTGCTGATTACCAAGGTACGTTCTTTCGCCTTGTTTGAAAAAAAATATCTGTTTTTTCAAACTCTACCAAAATGGACCAAACTTAAAATGTATGTACACCTTTAAAACGTGAAATTCTTCCTCTGGCGTTTCTGCACAACAATTTGTTCAACAATTTGTGCAATTCTCGTTTTAGTAATTTCAAAAAAGTTAACTTCGGCACAAATTAACAACAAGGTTGATAATAATGTACATGATGAATTTTTCAGGCCCTAAAGTTATTCATAAGGTTGACTTTTTTAAGGATTTTTCCCCTCAAGTTTTTTACCTCGCAATTATACACTCAGGCCTTAAAATGCATGGCATTTGAAATAAATCAACTGCCAACTCAACTGTTGCATTTGAAAACACCTTTGATGATAGGGTGAAGGGTGAACTGATAGACTGATTTAGTAAGTAAGGACTGATAAAAAGTTATATCAATACCCTGGTCGAGGATTTGTTTAAAGAAAATTAAGAATTGCGTGAAATAGCGGAACTTTTTTCACCGCAAAGCTTGCGCGTCTTTTAGAGGTGAAAACTGTGAACGCAGTGAATTTTTTCAAGAGGTGGTGCTCAAGCGGTGATTTTTTTCTCCGCTTTCCCATGGTCGTGTTCAGAACAATAGACGCTAAGAAATTTTGAGGCAATAATTTTTTCAAGGTTAATTACTAAAATCTTTTAAAACCGGAACATCTGCTTACTGAAGATCAAGTCCCATAATAAATTCTTAAAAATTGAAACAATAATTTTTGTTATATTGGCTCTGGCAAACGCGACTTTCGGTACTTTTAAAAAAAAGTTTTTGTTCCTTTTATACATTTCTTACTTGAATCAACACCCAGGCTGGTTTTTTTCATTGTCAATTTGGTTTGATTTGAAAAACTCCCTGACGCGATTTAACTTTTTGACACAAGAACTTCCTAAAAATATGACAATTACTCAATTGTTCTATATTAAGAGCTATATCAAAAACTTCTTGGCCTTTTAGAGTTTCATGTAAGTACATAAAACATTTCCCATACAAGCTATACCAAAACTTCTTGGCCTTTTAGAGTCTCATGTAAGCATATAAAAACATATCTCATACAAAGCGCTTGTGAATGAAAATCGCACTTTTTTGCAAATCAAGCTAAATCATAGTTTTTGGCGTGCTATTTTTCCTATACATGAGAGATCTTTGAATATGAGTTTCGACTGATTTGAAACCCTCATTGGTCCGATGATCAAGCAAAAGTGTAAAATTGTTGTAAAAACCGTATAGAAAACGAACGGATCCTCAGCGTTCTATTCTAACATTCTATTCATATGTTTTATACCTCCAATACATTGAGAAAGTAAGTTAGGATCCATTTGATAAACTCTTCAGTCTGAAAAAAAAATTTTTAGAAAAAGGACAACAGCGAAATTGTCCTGAAAACCGCATCTCCGACTAATAATTTGGTTTGATTTGAATTGCTGCTTGGTTCGATTTAAAATACTGTTAAAAAGAAAAGTCCTGAAAACTGATCTTTTTATAAAAGCCAAGCCATAACAATTGATACCGTCTTAGATTACCAATATAAAGACCAGCTCTAGCTATAAGTTTTGTTTGTGCTGGAAACGTTTTTGGTCCGACTGTAAACCACTTTTTAAAAGAAAAAGTCAAAGGTGAAATTGTTCTAAGAACCGCATGAAATAGCATATTTTTTGTAATCAAACTCTGGAAATAGTATTTGCTTGAAAGCAACTGAAAACAGATGCAAATCTAACTTTTTCTAATAGGAGCTGCAACAAGAGTTTTTCAAATTTCAGACTGTTCATTTATAGGGGAGCTTCTAACAATGGTTGTTTTTGTTTTTGTAGCTCTCTAACCCCAAAGAAATCCTTCACTTTTTTAAAAAAAAACATTATTCGCTTATATGCAACTGAAAAAAGATGTAACCATTTTTTTCTATAGAAGTCACACCAAAAAATTAATGTTGATTTGTACATCCCACAATTATGGAATCTCCGAATACGAGTTTGGTTTGATTGGAAAAACTCCGTGGTTTTGGCTAGAGTCCAAGATTTTTGAAGAGCTTGATTTGCTTCCATGCATTTTGGTATTTTACACTACACATACACATATAAACTCAGATTATAAGGTGAGTTCCATTTGAACAACTCCTTGATTTCTTTAAGAGAACTTTTTTAAAA
Organism: Convolutriloba macropyga; assembly: GCF_964194025.1. Classification (NCBI taxonomy): domain Eukaryota; kingdom Metazoa; phylum Xenacoelomorpha; order Acoela; family Convolutidae; genus Convolutriloba; species Convolutriloba macropyga. The sequence goes on from NC_134477.1 coordinate 7,176,862, forward strand.
TGTTTTTCGGTTGCATGCAACTGATAACAAGTGAAATATTAAATTTTTAGGCAATCTAAACCACTAATTTGTGGTTTTTCATGCTCACGGTACATCAGGAAATGTTGGCTAAGAGTTTGGTTTCATTTAAAAAAAAACTCATTAACCCAACTAGTATTAAACATTTTTCAAAAGAGTTAATCGTCAGCAACTGAAAGCGTATGAAATTTCAAATTTTAGCAACTTGGAGCAAAACGTCTTAGTGTTCTATGCTCTGCTGACATCGGTGATCTCTGGCAAAAAGTTCATTCCCATTTGTTTGACTCCTTGCCCCGATCAAAAAACTTTTTCCAAATTATTGTTCCCTTATATGCAAATAAAACCGTATGAAAAATCAATTTTTTAGATGACCAAAACCTTGGCAACTAAAAGGGGAAAAAATGATATTCACTGGAAAAGGGGAAGTTTCATGTCGAATATGGTTTCAATTAAATAAGTCCGTGAATTTTTGAACATTAACAAATCAAATCTCTCTTAGAGTTACTGAGGCATATAATGAATCCCGTGCCTTACCTGATATCTCTCGGAACACAAGAAATGAAGTGTTGGGGAAAAATGATCACGCCAAAATTTGCCAAAAATACCATAGGTAAAACAATTTGGAGAGAAAGAAGATTTTGAAACTGAGTACTCTTAACAACATAGGCAAGTTAAAACTACGATTGAAAAAAAAGATATATTAACAGAACTTCACAGAATGGAAGTAACAATTTGATGAATTGGGCTTATTAGACGAAACCGAGGGTTTCAAATTCGCATCTTTTTGCTTGAAATAAATAATGAATCAATAGATAATTTTTTTCTGATCATTTTACCTCAAATTGTCTCGAAGTCACTAATGCCTGAAGGAACGAATATCGTGGCAATGTAACTCATATCCGCCGAAATCGGTTAATTGGAACTTTTTCTTTCAAAAACAGATTTTTTCTCGGATGCTTCCACTTTCTCCTACTGCAATGTAGTACCACTGTGCAGAGTCTGTTCGTTTTACTCCCATCCAAATGTTGATCATACACGTACGAAGCTTTTGGATCTCCAATAAGCGCGACGGCCCAGCGCAAGTATGGGAAAAGATTGTTGCAGCTTTTTTCCGATAAAAATTCCGCGCGGAAAACAATTCACCTAAAGTACAAAATAAAATAAAAACAATCAAAAAATTGAATTCACTAGAATTGGAATTTTTAGAGAGAATTTAATCATTTTCTAATAAACGAGCTTAAGGTTATAAAAAGCTTGAGTGATGCTCAAAATATATTAAAAAATATCTAATAAAATACATTCGAAACCAAACAATTTTGATTATTTTTTACAGAAATGTTATTAAAAAGGCAACATATATTTTCATCCGTCTCTTCAACAGTGTTTCCCATGAAGGCAGGCAGGTTCTTCAATTTCAAAAAATAAGTGTCATCAAGGTTTTTTTACTGTTGTAGTCAATTATAAAGACCCTAATGAAGCACTTTATCGAGTTCCTATAATAGAATGCAAAAGTTTGTCCAACTTGAATATTTTTTGCTTGTCCTCAACAAACCGGTCATTGAAGATTCATGCATAGCAACTTGAATCCAAACGCTCTTTTCCCACGTAAACTTTCTACGAGCAATGAGTTTGCTTTGATTACAATAACTCTGTGCTTTGACTATAGTCCAGGATTATTGAAAATTCTGATTTGCGTCTATGCATTTTTTGTGTTTTACAAAATCGTTAATAGTTTGCAACTAAATGCGTATGAAAATAAAAATGTTACCAATTGCTCAAGCAAGCGCGGGGTTTTTAATCTTTGATAAAAAAGACGGCCATCCACAAATCTTGGAGCAGTTTGTTGCAGCTTTTATCTTAAAAAAATCCAATCAGAAAAGAAGCCCACCTAAGGTACAAAATCAAATGAAAACAACAAAAAAAGTTGACCTTACTGGATATGGAATGTCTATAGAGAATGTAATCTAATTCAAAATACAAAGCTTAAAGTTTGAAAAAATCTTATCAGATGCTCGAAAAAATCTAACAAAATGCAATTCAACTTAAAATTGATTATACATATATTTAAAGATAATTTGATAAAAAGCATATATTTATATGCATTCGTTTCTTCAACATTCTGTCCCAAAAGCTCAGAAAATTTCTTCAACTTTGAATAAATTAGTGTCATTGAGGCTTTTGTCGTCAACTATAATTTTATTGGCCCCTATAAAATAATGCAAAGTTTTGTCCAACTTGAAATCATTTTGCTTATTTTTAACACAAACGGTTATTGAAGATTTTCGCAAAGCAACCTGAATCCAACGTAAAAATTCTCCAAGTATGAGTTTGCTTAAACTACAGTAACTCCGCGTGCTTCGTATAGAGTCCACGATTTTTGAAAAATCTGAGTTGCTTCGATTCATTTTTCGTTTTTTACACTCCACTTCAACATACCAATTCAGATTATTAGATTAGTTCCTTTGGAACAGCTCCTTGAATTGTTTTATGCGCACTATTTTTAAAATGTTATTCGGTTTCAAGTAACAAATAAAATGTGAAAAATCAATTTTTCAGGCAATCTAAACCAATAATTCGTGGTGTTCCGTGCTCCCGTTACAAAAAGAAACTTTGACTATGAGTTGGCTTCCAATTTAAAAAAATCTCACTTACCAACTAGTATAAAAATTTTTTTAAAGAACGAGTTGATCCTTAGCAACTAAAAGCGTATAAAAATTCACATTTTGTCAACTTGGAGCAAAAACTCTTAGTGTTCTACGCTCTCCTGATATCGGGTATCTCTGACAGTAAGTTAATTCTACTTTGTTTAACTCCCTACCCCGATCAAAAAACTTTTTCTAAGATATTGTTAATGTTTTGTTGACGTCAAATATAAAGACCCTAATGAAGCACTTTATAGAGTTCCTAGATAGAATGCAAAATTTTTTCCTACTTGAATCTTTTTTTGCTTATTTTCAAAAAAAGGGTTGGTGAAGATTTATGCATAGCAACATGAATTCAAGCGCCTTTTCCCACGTAAAATGTCCCCGAGTTTGAGTTTGCTTTTATTACAAAAACTCTGTGCTTTGACTACGATCTAAAATTTTTAAAAAATCTGATTCGCTTCAAGGCAATTTTTGGTATTTTACACTCCACGTACACTTATCAACTCATATTATTGGGTTAGTTCCTTTTGAACAACTCTTTGAATTGTTTGAAGGGCACTATGATGTTATTCGGTTGCTTGCAACTAATATTATGGGAAGTATCAATTTATTACGCAATCTCAACCAATAATTCGTGGTGTTCCATACTCCCGGTACATAAGAAAACTCTATTGGTTCCATTTGAAAAAAAAACTCATTCAACCGACTAGTATTAAATAATTTTAAAAAGAGTTAATCGTTGGCATCTAAAAACGTATGACAGTTCAAAATTCACCGATTTGGAGCAAAAACTCTTAGTGTTCTACGCTCTCCTGACATCGGGGATCTCTGACAGTAATTTAATTTCACTTAGTTTAACTTTTTACTTTGATCAACAGAATTTTGCTACGTTATTGATCGCTTATATGCAGTTAAAACCATTAATCTGTTGAAACTAAATGCATATGAAAACACAAATTTTAACAACTGCTCCCACACTTGCGGTGTTTTTAATCTTGCGGGGCACTTACGGCCAACCACAAAACTTGGAGCATTTTGTTGCAGCTTTTATCTAAAAAAACCTCAATCGAAAAAGAAGCCCACATAAAGTACAAAATCAATTGAAAACAACAAAAAACTTTGACGCTACTAGAAATCAAATGTTCAGAGACAATGTAGTCTATAAATATTCTATATATATATATATTCATTTATTTCTTCAACAGTGTATCCCCAAAGATCAAGGAGGTTTTTCAATATTGAATGATTTAGTGCCGTCAAGACTTCTGATGGGAATAGCAATTATTACCCCTCCTCATTACTTGAGCCCGAAATGAACTAATTATTCTCTGGTCTGATTGAAACAGACTTTTTTAAATTGGAGAAAAGCGGAATTGTCCTGAAAACGTATCAAAGCAAACTTTTTGCTCGGCAATTGTGCCAAAAATTCTAGGAGTTTTAATCTTCTCATGCAAAGTCAAACTCTGACAGTGAAAATTAATTGAGCTCAGTCAGTCCCTTTTGGATTAAAATAAATTTTAAAGAAGATTTCTACTTGCATGAAACTCAAAACATATGAGTATCGAACTTCTTTTCTGGCCAAGCAATCTCTTTACGCTGTAGAGTCCCCACACAATTGCATCTCCGACTATATGTTTAAGCAGGTTTCATTAATTTCTTAGCGCTAATAAGTATAATTTAAAAAAACATTTTCACATATGCAAACACACACACACACACACACACACACACGCGCGCATGAAAATTCAACTTCTTTCCAATACCAAAATAGCTATACCAAAGGTTTTTAACGATGAAGTCTTTTCATAGAAAGACAATTGCAAACTTTGAGTAACTTATTGGAATAAATGAAGGAAAGGAGTCTCTGAAAACAGTTGCTGATATGCAAATCAAGGGTATGAAAACGAAATTTTTCTTCTAGGCATGCCATGCCAATTGTTTTTGCAATATAAACTCTGACAACCGTAACCTTGAAAGGCCAATGATGATCAACCAAGTAAGAAGCTAAAGTTCTCTTTCATTATTTTGAATCAGTTAAGAGAACAAACATTTCAGTGGCATTGCTTGTGAATATTCTGATAAACGTGAATTTGTGCAACAAAAAACTATACCTCAATTCATAAAATGTTCTACTATTATAACAAATTGATTTCATTCAAATAACCCTCCGAACCAATTGAAATGAATGTTCCTCCTAGGCAAGATTTATCAAAACTTTTTCGCATTCCAACTCCCCGTACAATGACAATCTCTGATCATGAGTTTCAACTGATTAGAGTAACTCATCGTTCCCACTAACCTAAAATCTTTTTGAAACATAATTTCCGCTCGTAGGTAAAAAGCAAATGAAAATCCTTTTTTCCAGGGATGCTATACCAATAAACTCATGTTTAACATCATAAATTTTTGCAACAAATAAACTATGACTGAATTCATAAAATGTGGGCTCCTATTATATCAAGTTGATTTTATTCGAATAACTCTCCGAACCAAATGAAATTAATTTTTCAAACAGATCCGGTAATTGGTCTTGGTATAGCCGCGATACACCTGAAATTTAATTTAATCAAACAAACAATAAAGATAAATAAATTGACCAGAGGTTATTCACTTAGATGTACAGGGCTAAAATTGGTTACAAAGGGTTACAAGGGTTACAAATTTTTTGATTAAATATCTGCTCCAAGGAAAGTGCCCTGAGAATAGAGTTCTGTTTAAGTTACTAATGTATATAAAAAAAACGAAAAAAGCTCTAACCCTCAAAACTTTTTTCTCTTACTTATGAAAACTTTTCCAGGAAATCTGAAAAAATATTTTCACCATGTACAATTCGCTTTTACTCGTGAAAATAATTCGATCTTTGGTTCAGCTATATGCTCATAAAGACAGATGAACTTCCGAATTTTCAATTTGTTTATCGTTTATCAAACTTTTGGCGTCTCAGAACCCTCAAAAAGTTTATCACAGACTATGAGTTTCAATTGAACTCTAATTTCGTGAAAGACCATTTGAACTTCACTGTTCTTAGCAAATTGAATAGTTCTGAAATTCCGAACACAGCTCGATGAAAATCTGATTCCTTTCATATTGAGTCCATGCTAAGTTACATTGGTGTTTCAGAAACAACATTCGTATAAAATCACTTACTAAGAGTTTAAATTGATTTGAGTAAATCCTTGGTCCAATTAAATGTTGTTCGTTTTGAAAAAGACAATGAGCAAAGATGAGAAACCAACTTCCTTCACAGGCAAGCTATATAAAGATATTGGCGATCCAGGCTTTCCTTAGAAAGGCAAATGCTGACTAGGAGTTTCAATGGAACTCAATAACTCCTTGGGTCGATTAAAATAAAAATTGTTTCAAAAAATTATTCCCTTCTGCGCAACTAAAATCTAGGGAATTTTAGACTGCCCTTGCATATGGAATTACTGACAAGGAGTTTAAAATGACTAAGAGAGAAAATAACTCCTTGATCTGATATACTTTTTTTTCAAAAAATAGCAAAATTGTTCCACAAAGTGTCTGGAAACCATTTTTTTCCAGACATTCAGACTGTAAAATTGAGATGCCTGACTTTTCAGACATCTCATTTACCGGCAATTGATGAAGATCAGTTTCAGTTGATCCGAACAACTCCTTTATTCGATTGAAAAAATGTTCCATGAAAATATAATTTGGTTATGAGCAACTAAAAAGAATGAGATTCCAGTTTTTTGTCCGCAAGCTATATCAAAAACTCTCGAACTAAAAACTCCAGTTACATATAAGATCCTTGATTAAAACTCGAACTATTTTGAAAAACTTTTTTTTAATGAAACAGAAGACGAATTTTTTCGAAGAAAAGTTATTTCCTTATATGCAAATAAAAACATACGATAATTTTTCTTGTCCTGGCAAGTCATAAAAAAGCATGAAAATATTTGGTTCCTAAACATATGAGATCTCGAGCTATGGTTTTTTCGATTGATTTGAATGACTCCTTGGTTCGTTTATATTCTACTGAAAAAGAGCACTTATCTGCAACTGAAAACAGATGAAAAAGCAACTTCTCTCCTGGGCAAGATTTATCAGAACTTTTTGGCATTCCAGACTCCCCGTACAATGACAATCTCTGATCATGTGTTTCATCTGGTTAGAGTAACTCATCAGTCCACTAACCTAAAATCTTTTTGGAAGATAGTTTTCGCTCGTAGGTAAAAAAAGCAAATGAAAATCCGTTTTTTTTCCAGGGATGCTATACCAATAATCTCTTGGCGCGTTAGGCTCCCCGTGTAAAAAAAATTACTGACTACGAGCCCGAAATTATTTGAGTAACTCCTTGGTCTGAGTGAAATAGAATTCTCTAAAGTGGAGTATGGTGAAGTTGTCCTAATTCCGTATCAGGGCAATCTTTGTCTCGGCCAGCTATGCCAAAAGTTCTAGAATTTTTATACTCCTCATACAAAGTCAACCCTGAGAGCAAAAAATAATTGATTCGAGTTAGTCTCTAGTTCATAGAAATCAATTTCGAAGAAAATGTTAACTGGTATGTAACTCAAAACATATGAGTATCGAAATTCTTTTCTGGCAAAGCAATCTCCTTACGCTGTAGAGTCCACACACAAACACATCTCCGACTATAGGTTTAAGCAGGTTTCATTAATTTCTTAGCCCAAATAAGTATAATTTAAAAAAAAAACATTTTCACATATGCAAACACACACACACACACACACACACAAAAACACACACACACACACACACAAACACGCACACATGAACACACATACACGCACACACATACACGCACTCACACAAGCACACACACCCACAGAAACACACACACATACAAGCATACACACACACACAGAAACAAACGCACACACACACAGATGCGCACACACGCACAGACACACACACACGCGCGCGCATGAACATTGAACTTCTTTCCTATACCAAAGGTTTTCAACGGTGAAGTCTTTTCATAGAAAGGCAATTGCAAACTTTGAGTAATTAATTGGAACAGCTGAAGGAAAGGAGTCTCTGCGAACATTCGCTGCTATGCAAATCAAGGGTATGAAAACAAAATTTTTCTGCTAGGCATGCCTTGCCCATTTTTTTGCAATAGACTCTGACAACAGTAACCTTAAAAGGCCAAAGATGATCAAACAAATAAGAAGTTAAAGTTCTCTTTCATTATTTTGAAACAGTTAAGACAACAAGTTGTTCAGTGGCATTGCTTGTGAATATTCTGACAGACGTTCAACATTATTATTTTGTGCAACAAAAAACCTATGCCTCAATTCATAAAAAGTGGACTACTATTATATCAAATTGAATTCATTCGAGTGACTCTCCGAACCAAATAAAATGAATGTTCCTCCTAGGCAAGATTTATCAAAACTTTTTGGCATTCCAGACTCCCCGTACAATGACAATCTCTGATCATGAGTTTCAACTGATTAGAGTATCTCATCACTAACCTCATCAGTCCACTAACCTAAAATCTTTTTGGAAGATAGTTTTCGCTCGTAGGTAAAAAAAGCAAATGAAAATCCGTTTTTTTTCCAGGGATGCTATACTAATAATCTCCTGGCGCGTTAGGCTCCCCGTGTATAAAAAAATTACTGCCTATGAGCCCGAAATGAGTTGAGTAACTCCTTGGTCTGAGTGTAACAGAATTCTCTGAAATGGAGTATGGCGAAGTTTTCCTAATTCCGTACCAGGGCAATCTTTGTCTTGGCAAGCTATGCCAAAAGTTCTAGAAATTTTATACTCCTCATACAAAGTCAACCCTGAGAGCAAAAAATGATTGATTCGAGTTAGTCATTAATTCATAGAAATCAATTTTGAAGAAAATGTTTATTTGTATGCAACTCAAAACATATGAGTATCGAAATTCTTTTCTGGCAAAGCAATCTCTTTACGCTGTAGAGTTCCTACACAAACACATCTCCGACTATAGGTTTAAGCAGGTTTCATTTATTTCTTAGTCCTAATAAGTATATTTTTTTTAAAAAAAAACATTCACGTATGCAAACACACACACGCACATGAAATTTCAATTTCTTTCTTATACCAACTAGCTATTCCAAAGGTTTTTAACGGTAAAGTCTTTTCATAGAAAGGCAAGTGCAAACTTTGAGCAATTAATTGGAACAAATGAAGGAAAGGAGTCCCTGATATGCAAATCAAGGATATGAAAATGAAGTTTTTCATCTAGGCATGCCATGCCATTTTTTTGCAATAGACTATAACAACCGTAACCTTAAAAAGCCAATGATGATCAACCAAATAAGAAGCTAAAGTTCTCTTTCATTATTTTGAAACAGTTAAGAAAACAAGTTGTTCAGTGGCATTGCTTGTGAATATTCTGACAGACGTTCAACATTATTATTTTGTGCAACAAAAAACCTATGCCTCAATTCATAAAATGTGGACTTTCATTATATCAAATTGAATTCATTCGAGTGACTCTCCGAACCAAATGAAATGAATGTTCCTCCTAGGCAAGATTTATCAAAACTTTTTGGCATTCCAGACTCCCCGTACAATGACAATCTCTGATCATGAGTTTCAACTGATTAGAGTATCTCATCACTAACCTAAAATCTTTTTGGAAGATATTTCTCGCTCGTAGGTAAAAAAAAAGCAAATGAAAATCCGTTTTTTTTCCAGGGATGCTATACTAATAATCTCTTGGCGCGTTAGGCTCCCCGTGTATAAAAAAATTACTGCTTATGAGCCCGAAATGATTTGAGTAACTCCTTGGTCTGAGTGTAAAAGAATTTTTTGAAATGGAGTATGGCGAAGTTTTCCTAATTCCGTACCAGGGCAATCTTTGTCTTGGCAAGCTATGCCAAAAGTTGTAGAAATTTTATACTCCTCATACAAAGTCAACCCTAAGAGCAAAAAATGATTGATTCGAGTTAGTCATTAATTCATAGAAATCAATTTTGAAGAAAATGTTTGTTTGTATGCAACTCAAAACAAATGAGTATCGAAATTCTTTTCTGGCAAAGCAATCTCTTTACGCTGTAGAGTTCCTACACAAACACATCTCCGACTATAGGTTTAAGCAGGTTTCATTTATTTCTTAGTCCTAATAAGTATATTTTTTTAAAAAAAACATTCACGTATGCAAACACACACACGCACATGAAATTTCAAATTCTTTCTTATACCAACTAGCTATTCCAAAGGTTTTTAACGGTAAAGTCTTTTCATAGAAAGGCAAGTGCAAACTTTGAGCAATTAATTGGAACAAATGAAGGAAAGGAGTCTCTGATATGCAAATCAAGGATATGAAAATGAAGTTTTTCTTCTAGGCATGCCATGCCATTTTTTTGCAATAGACTATAACAACCGTAACCTTAAAAAGCCAATGATGATCAACCAAATAAGAAGCTAAATTTCTCTTTCATTATTTTGAAACATTTAAGAGAACAAGCTGTTCAGTGGCATTGCTTGTGAATATTCTGATAAACGTTTAACATTAAAAATTTGTGCAACAAAAAACTATACCTCAATTCATAAAATGTGCTCTACTATTATAACAAATTGATTTTATTCAAATAGCCCTCCTAACCAAAAGAAATGAATGTTCCTTCTAGGCAAGATTTATCAAAACTTTTTCGCATTCCAGACTCCCCGTACAATGACAATCTCTGATCATGATCTTCAACTGATTAGAGTAACTCATTGTTCCCACTAACCTAAAATCTTTGTGAAACATAATTTTCGCACGTAGGTAAAAAAAGCAAACAAAATCCTTTTTTTGAACAGTTATTTTGAAACAGTTAAGACAACAAGTTGTTCAGTGGCATAGCTTGAGAATATTCTGATAGATGTTTAACATTATAATTTTGTGCAACAAAAAAACTATGCCTCAATTCATAAAATGTGTACTACTATTATATCAAAATGAATTCATTTGAATAACTCTCCAAACCAAATGAAATGAATGTTCCTCCAATGAAAGATTTATCAAAATTTTTTGGCATTCCAGACTCCCCGTACAATAACAATTTGAAGAAAATGAATTTGAAGAAATGAATTTTGAAGAAAATCTTTACTTGTATGCAACTCAAAACATTTGAGTATCAATTTTTTTTCTGGCAAAATAATCTCTTTACGTTTTAAAATCCACGCACAAACGCGTATTCGACTATAAGTTTAAACTGGTTTCATTAACTTCCTGGTCCTAATAAATAGAAGTAATTTTGAGAAAAAAATTGCTCATATGCAGACAAACACACACGACACGAAATTTCAACTTCTTTTCTCTACCAAATAGCTGTACCAAAATTGTTTAACGGCAACTTTTTCCCCTAGAGAAGCAATTGCAAACTTTGAGTAAGTACTTGGACCGAAAAAGTAATTTCGAAAAATAGGTTGTTTGCTTATATGCCAATGAAAACATGAGAATCACATTTCGTTTCTCGACAATTAACTTTTTGAAGCTTTACAATCCCCATACAAACGAAAACACCGAGTGTGTATTTCAGTTGATTTGAATAACCCCTTGATCCGATTAAAGTCAACCATTTTTGAAAATATATGGTTTCCTCTACGTAAAAAAAGATCAAAATCCTTTCCCAGCAGGTTATATACAATTAATTGCCTTTCGGACTTCTGTTACAAAAAATAATTCTGACTATGAGTTTCCAATGATTTGAATGTCACCTTGATCCGATTAAAGGAAATTTACAGTTGTAAAATAAATTTTTTTTATGCTACTCAAATTTATGAAAGTCTAATTTCTTCTTCAATCAAGCTATACCAAAACATCTTGGCTTTTTGGTCTCCCTCTACCTATAACATCGCTGATTATTTGTTCGAATTTATATGAATAGCTCCATGGTGTGACTGATAAACACTTTCTACAAAATGACAGAAGCGATACTGTCCTATAACCGGTTCGAAGGCGTTTTTCTTCCAAGAAGCTAGGCTAAAAAATCTTGACGAATTAGACTCTGCCAAAAGTTCTAGAAATTTTATACTCCTCATACAAAGTCAACCCTGAGAGCAAAAAATGATTTATTCGAGTTAGTCATTAATTCATAGAAATCAATTTTGAAGAAAATGTTTATTTGTATGCAACTCAAAACATATGAGTATCGAAATTCTTTTCTGGCAAAGCAATCTCTTTACGCTGTAGAGTCCCTACACAAACACATCTCCGACTATAGGTTTAAGCAGGTTTCATTTATTTCTTAGTCCTAATAAGTATATTTTTTTAAAAAAAACATTCACGTATGCAAACACACACACACGCACATGAAATTTCAATTTCTTTCCTATACCAAATAGCTATTCCAAAGGTTTTTAACGGTAAAGTCTTTTCATAGAAAGGCAAGTGCAAACTTTGAGCAATTAATTGGAACAAATGAAGGAAAGGAGTCTCTGATATGCAAATCAAGGATATGAAAATGAAGTTTTTCATCTAGGCATGCCATGCCATTTTTTTTGCAATAGACTATAACAACCGTAACCTTAAAAAGACAATGATGATCAACCAAATAAGAAGCTAAAGTTCTCTTTCATTATTTTGAAACAGTTAAGACAACAAGTTGTTCAGTGGCATTGCTTGTGAATATTCTGACAGACGTTCAACATTATTATTTTGTGCAACAAAAAACCTATGCCTCAATTCATAAAATGTGGACTTTTATTATATCAAATTGAATTCATTCGAGTGACTCTCCGAACCAAATGAAATGAATGTTCCTCCTAGGCAAGATTTATCAAAACTTTTTGGCATTCCAGACTCCCTGTACAATGACAATCTCTGATCATGAGTTTCAACTGATTAGAGTATCTCATCACTAACCTAAAATCTTTTTGGAAGATATTTTTCGCTCGTAGGTAAAAAAAAGCAAAGAAAATCCTTTTTTTGAACAGTTATTTTGAGACAGTTAAGACAACAAGTTGTTCAGTGGCATAGCTTGAGAATATTCTGATAGATGTTTAACATTATAATTTTGTGCAACAAAAAAAACTATGCCTCAATTCATAAAATGTGTACTACTATTATATCAAAATGAATTCATTTGAAAAACTCTCCAAACCAAAAGAAATGAATGTTCCTTCTAGGCAAGATTTATCAAAACTTTTTCGCATTCCAGACACCCCGTACAATGACAATCTCTGATCATGATCTTCAACTGATTAGAGTAACTCATTGTTCCCACTAACCTAAATCTTTTTGAAACATAATTTTCGCTCTTAGGTAAAAAAAAGCAAAGAAAATCCTTTTTTTGAACAGTTATTTTGAGACAGTTAAGACAACAAGTTGTTCAGTGGCATAGCTTGAGAATATTCTGATAGATGTTTAACATTATAATTTTGTGCAACAAAAAAAACTATGCCTCAATTCATAAAATGTGTACTACTATTATATCAAAAAGAATTCATTTGAATAACTCTTCAAACCAAATGAAATGAATGTTCCTCCAATGAAAGATTTATGAAAATTTTTTGGCATTCCAGACTCCCCGTACAATAACAATTTGAAGAAAATGAATTTGAAGAAATGAGTTTTGAAGAAAATCTTTACTTGTATGCAACTCAAAACATATGAGTATCAATTTTTTTTCTGGCAAAATAATCTCTTTACGTTTTAAAATCCACGCACAAACGCGTATTCGACTAAAGTTTAAACTGGTTTCATTAACTTCCTGGTCCTAACAAATAGAAGTAATTTTGAGAAAAAAATTGCTCATATGCAGACAAACACACACGACACGAAATTTCAACTTCTTTTCTATACCAAATAGCTGTACCAAAATTGTTTAGCGGCAACTTTTTCCCCTAGAGAAGCAATTGCAAACTTTGAGTAAGTACTTGGACCGAAAAAGTAATTTCGAAAAATATGTTGTTTGCTTATATGCCAATGAAAACATGAGAGTCACATTTCGTTTCTCGACAATTAACTTTTTGATGCTTTACAATCCCCATACAAACGAAAACACCGAGTGTGTATTTCAGTTGATTTGAATAACCCCTTGATCCGATTAAAGTCAACCAATTTTGAAAATATATGATTTCCTCTACGTAAAAAAAAGATCAAAATCCTTTCCCAGCAAGCTATACAAAAAATTGCCTTTCGGACTTCTATTACAAAAAAAAATTCTGACTATGAGTTTCCAATGATTTGAATGTCACCTTGATCCGATTAAAGGAAATTTACAGTTGTAAAATAAATTTTTTTATGCTACTCAAATTTATGAAAGTCTAATTTCTTCTTCAATCAAGCTATACCAAAACATCTTGGCTTTTTGGTCTCCCTGTACCTATAAGATCGCTGATTATTTGTTCGAATTTATTTGAATAGCTACATGGTGTGACTGATAAGCACTTTCTACAAATTGACAGAAGTGATACTGTCCTATAACCGGTTCGAAGGCGTTTTTCTTCCAAGAAGCTAGGCTAAAAAATCTTGACGAATTAGACTCCACGTGCAGAAGCATTCCCTGACTCCAAAGTTTAATTGATTTGAATGGCTCCTTATTTCGGTAAAGTGAAGTTTTTTCGAAAAAATTTTGCAGTAGTCAATAATAGATCAGATAAATTTCAATGCCGGTAATTTCTTTTTGTTTTAAACTCACCTCACAAACGTAATGTCTTGCAATGAGTTCAATTAATTTGAATATATTTTGGATCCAACAAAATCCTATTTTGGATCCAATCGTATTTTGGACCCAATCCTATTTTGGATCCAAAAAATCCTTTAGGTGCGAAAAATCACACATGAAAAACCGTAAAAAAACTTCTTTACGAGGCGAGTTGTACCAAAAACTCTGGGCGTTTCACACTCTCCATACAAAAGTAATCACTAACTATGAATTGAATTATTTTGAATAACTCATTAGTCCAATTGCAAAACAATTGCAAAGAAGGACAAATAGCAAAAATTGCTCCAAAAAAGTGTGAAAAAGTATTTTTTTCCTGAAAAGCAAAAACATGTTTTGCTTGTATGCAACAAAAATCGATTTCTTGAGCATGCTTTTGGCAGAAATTTTTGACTGTTTTGATTTCTTACATATACATATATTGTGTTGGAATTGATTTCAGTTCTTCTTTTAACTGATAAATGATTTTTTTTAAAAAAAAACAATAGCGAACTTTTTTCTAAAACCGTAGGGAAAACAAGCAAGCAAACTTTTAACAAGATATTCCAAAAGAACTTGGCACTTTAGACTTACCTTGCAAAGGCAATATCAGACTACGAAATTTAATTGTTGTTAATAACTCCTTAATTCAATAATATAATTTTTTTGAAATTTATTTTTGCTTATATGCAACTGAAAACATACAAAAATGCAAGTTACTTTGTGGGAAAGCAAAATTAGAATCGTTACGTTTTAGACTGCTCATGCAAAACAAAAAAAAAATTCTAGGCAAGCGATTCTTTCGGTTCTTGGTACGATTAAAGTCAACTAATTTTTGAAGAATTTTGTTAGCTTTTATCCAAAAAACACAGATGAACACCCAATTTCTTTCCTAGGCAAGTTATACGAAAAAGTATTGAAGGCTCCAACTTTCAATACAAAGGTAAATGATTGTTATGATTTTCAAAGGACTTGACTTAAACCTTGAATCGACTGAAAAAAAAGTTGTTTTTTTGAGAAATTTTTTTGGTTATGTGCAACTAAAAAAAATAAAATTTATTATCTTTTCAGGAAATCTATACCAATAGTTTTTGACGTCTCACGCTCTCCAGACATTTTAGATCGCAAAACTGCGCTGCGAAACTTATAAATATCAAGCATTTTTCCTAGATAAGCTAGGAAAAAAAAAACGACGGCGTTTTAGACTCCCTAGTCGAGTTCACCACCCACCTCTGAGTATTGAATATTTTAATCAATTTGAATAACATCTTGTTTCGAAAAAAAAAACAAAATTTCTTTGAAAAATTGTTGCTAAAAAATAATTATAATACAACTTCTTTCCTATCCAAGCTATGCAAAAATTTCTGGTGTTTTAGATTTTTTATAGTAGATAATTTTTGACATTAAAGATCATTCAATAAATCCTCGGTTTCCTTAAACGAAATAACCTTCAAAAAAGAGAAAAGACTCAAATGAAACTAAAACTCTTTTCCAAGGCTAGATCTACCAATCACTCTTCCCGTTATATACTTTTAATCTATAGAAGATTGTTGACTATGAATTTGAAATGAACTGAACAACTGTTTGATCGTTTTAGGATGCGTTGGTTTTGAAAAAAATTATTCGCTTCGCTTACATGCTAGAAAAAAATTTCAAATCGAAATTTCTCCTCAGGCCATCTTTACGACTATTTTTGATCGTTTTTAAACTCCCCAACATAAGGAAACTATCCTGTCGCAGTCGAATTTAATTGGATAACTCCCTGATCTTATTAAAAGAAACCGGTTTCAAAATCGTTATAGTTTATATGCCACTAAAAGCAGATGAAAAACCAACTTCATCCTTACGCAAGCTATATTTTTAAATTTTGTCACTTTACACTATATGTTTCAGCCTTTAATACACAGGTAAATGATGATTGGAGCATAGGAAATTTTGTAACTTTTTACTATTGGAGTTTCCAACTTTCGAAACAAAGGTAGATTAAGATCATGAATTTCAAAGGATTTGAATAATTCGATTGAAAAAATCTCCTTAAAAAGATTTTGTGCCACTAAAAAATGAAAATCTATTATTTTCTTCAGGCAAGCTATGTCAATAGTTCTTGACCCGTATGAGATCGCAAAATTGCATTGCGAAACGTATAACAGTTTTCCTAGATAAGTTATTCAACAAAGTTTTGGCGTTTTAGACTCTCTAGTTGCATTCGCAGCCTTTGAGTATGGGTTTTAATCGACTTGAATAACTTCTTGTTTCAATGAAGCAAAATTTCTGCAAAATTTTTGCTAAAATCCAACTAAAAATCCGATTTCTTTTCGACACAAACTATGCCAAAAACTCTTGTTGATATAGATTCTTTATGGAAGAAAAGTTTTGTTATTAAAAATCAATCAATTTCATTAATTCCTCAGTTCTATTAAAAGGAAATACTTTTGAAAACAAAAAACTAGCTCAAATGCAATTAATACGTCTGTCCTATGCTAGCTCTATCCAGTATTTTTCGCCATCCAGCATAAGTTTTATCGAGCGATAAGTTTTCGCGATCCAGCATTATCATCTATGGATGGTTGTTGACTATGATTTTGAATTGAATTGAACAACTGCATTACTAGGCAATACCATGGTTAAACGCAACCGATGTCAAAATTGACATCGATTAATACGGGGGCCAAATTCAATAATGAAACATTTGAAACGGCGATTTAGAGCTTTATATGGGGCGGCTTCCCAGCCCATTTTGAATCAAATCTCACTTTTATTTTATGGCTATCTGCTAACAATTCAAGGATGCCGCATGTCAGTGTGATGTGGCGTCCTAAAATTGATGCGTTGTGGCTACCACGTAACCGTCCAGTGGAGCCCGTGTGACGAATTATTTGGATAAATTATCTGTGAATTATGTGACAATGTATATTTTGGCTTCACATTTTGGCTTCATGTTTTACAGTTAAAGCAGTTAACTTGCAGAGCTGCCGTTAGGGTAAAAAACACATAGCTGAACACAGTTGAAGGCAGTTGGAGGCGTTGAGCGCTGCACAGTTTGTCTGTTGACAGAAATTTACTTATATGTTCGAAGTAAAAGTGCTTTTTATGATACTTTTCATTGAACTAACCAGACTGATCTATCGAACTAATTTGAAGCTAATACAAATTTTTTGAATTAGCTGTTTGTGAATTAAATGTATTTTCAACTCTATGACAAACACGATTCAATGTATTCTGTTTTTTGATATCTTGTTTCCTAAATGAGCTACGACAATTAAAACAATTACGAAGGGACAGTTAATTAAACCGTGATTGATGATTAGTGATAAACTTGATTAATTAACAGTTCATCAAAAGAATTCAATTTAAAAATTCGGCAATACCAGAGTCAGCATTAGCAGCATCAGCATCGTCTTTGTCTTCGCTTTTGCTGATGAAATTGCGAAAATTGTAATTAATGGAACTTTCTGCAATAGCTTCTCTGTAACTCGGGTTGTTTTGGTAGAACCCGATTACTCCTTGCCAATTGATTTTAATAATACTAAAAACATAGTGATTTGTCTTAGTCTCGGTGATCTTCATCTGGTCGATCACGAATTCAGACTGCCCTTCTCTCCCAGACAGGTGATCCCATTTGGCACCGAGAACTGTGTCCCAGACGGCTGAATTTTCTTTATTATCACCGGGACAGATAGAATACTTCACCTAAAAGATATCAGACCTAAAGCTTTTGATTTTATGAAAGTGAGAGAGATAGTGTGTGTGTGTGTGTGTGTGTGCGAGCGCTTGGATACTTTTCTGAAACTATTTCCCCGAGAAATATACCAACAGAACGTTCAAATTCTTTTCTGCCAGTATTTTTCCGAGAAACACTCCAACTTAGATTTCAAAAACTTTTCTGAGATTGTTTTACCTGAGAAACATGCAAACAGATAGTTCAAATATTTTCTGAAAAATATTTTCTTCGATACATTCCAACCGGTTTGCATTGGTTTTGTCATTTAAACGGAAGAGAGTTCAAAAAATACTACTTCAAATACAGAAAATACTCTGTAACAACCAAAACACTTACTGAAGTCCTTGAATCTGCAGCAGTAAAACCCAAAAGTTTCTTGTTTTCAGGTGTTGCAACGCACAGCTCCCTTTGCCATTTTTGCGTCTCTTGGCCATCCCAAATGTTCTCTTGATGGCAGAAAAAATGACGAAGGCCCGATCTATTTTGTGACAATCTTCAATGTGTGGCAGAGCTTTTGTCATGTGATACTTTTCATTCAATTAATGAACTCTTGACGCTGGCAGTTGTATGACAACAACTTCATCGTCAATGCCACGCAAGTTTGCCGTCCCCACCTTTTGTTCCCCATTAAAAATAGGCGCTCAATTTTGTATGCCTCATCATAAAATTTCCTAATGCCGTCTTTCTCTAAAATTCCGTTTCGACATGGAACAGCAGTGAGTGGAACACTGCAATTTTTAGTGCTTAAGTGCTGCAGCTCAGCCAGTGATCTAACTTTGATTGCCCTCATGACTCGGGCTGTTTCTCTGGGTTATTTACTACTCGCTCGGCTGTTCCATAAATTCATCTTCTATGGAGTTTGCGACTTCATCGGGAGGAGGTTTACAATCAAGAGGTCGAAGCTGGGTGTATCTGATAGCTTTAACACCTGATCCAACGGTTTGAACTTCCATCTGCTGAAGAAAAGGGTCATTGGTAATAATCAACCCTTTTCGGAGAATCGATTGATCTCCCATATTTTTGTTTCGCTCTTCTGCTTTAGGGTTGTTATTGACATCAGTTTCAGCTGCAGTTAATTGAAAAACCTCCTCATATCCTCGTCAATCTGGCTTATATTTTAGATCTATTTTACTTGTGTTTCCTTTGCGTGAACTCAGTTCATTGTTTATTACTCTTCGGATACATAACTTTGCTTGCTCTGTTTTCTCTGGGATATCAAAGACGTGTTCAATCATCTTTCCCTGCCAGTTAGTGAACCTAATCTTAACGGACTAGGAACTGATAAATCCAATGGCTTTGGCACATTCCCAAATGTTAGCCTAGCCAAAGGACACAGAGCTCGAATTTTTTCCTTCACAATGAAGATCTCAGATGGTAAAGACTTTGGCGATCAATCTGGTAAAGAAGAATTAAGCTAGTAGATTCAAAACAGAAATGCGAAAAATATAAAAATAGCTGTCTGAATGAGTGATATGATCACTCTCTGATTTGAGGCAATTGAATGAGGCATTTTTTTACAGGTGATAATTGTCTTGAGAATGCTGGGAGAAGTAAAACTTTATGTAAAAGATTTAATGCGGTCTATTGAGGCATTCGTTGTTACTGGTGGTTATAAATAGCACCTATTCATTAAACCATTGATACTATATTGGTAAAAAATTATTCATTTTTCTCTGTAATTGGAAAATTACTGTTCGTAACCAAAACGATGCTACACTGTGATAACATTCTACAAAAAAATTGTTGTGCCTAAATCATCGACATTACATAAGGGCTCAAATACTTGAAGATTTAATGGGTACAAACATTTCACAGAAGAAGAGATCGATAGAGCCTCACGTAAACGCTGCCGTAATAAATACGTCAATTCTTGCCAATGAAATTCTGTTCGCTCAAACTGAAAACAATGTTAAGGGAGGAGGAAATGTTAACGGTAATCTTATTGGGGTGTTTCGCATGATGCAAAACGTTATTGCAAGTTCAACGAAAATTCTTTGGACCACAGTGAGAGCAAGTTACGTTGCACGACACATATTTGCTCAAATTTTGCAATTGAAAAAATCTTTGAATGTAGCAGTTATCGGAAACAGTTTGCCGATGCCCAGACGCAAACAAGAATCTCTTCGTATTCAACAGTCTACAAAAACAGTTTGTTGATGCCCAAACCCAGACAAAATCATTTCATCGGCTAAATCAGATTGTGTTTAACGCCCAAACACAAACGTTCAGTTCGATGTCAAAAGTTGCGAGTCTAAACTGCAATGTTTAGAAGAAGCGGTCGGCTTAAACGTCGCCAAAACCAAACTCTTCGCCATAGTGCAATAATGAGAGCTAAGTTCTTAGAACTCAACGCAGATTTACACGACGGGTTAACTCGCAAAAAAATGGTGCTCTGGATCCAGCACGCGTTCGCAATGCTTCTGAGACGATGTTATGACCTTTGCCGACAATCAGACCATATCCATTGAGATGTTGAAAATGAAATTTTCAGAAGAAGCTCAATATAGAAAAAGCAAGAGGGTAGAAACAGCAAGAAAAATTAACCACATAAAATTAATATTCAATGTCCTGCTTGGAACTGAAGACAAAGAGGATAAGGAGAAATTTGGCAAAGAGCTTACTATTGCCGCAAACACAGAGCGTTGGACGAATATTTTGTCTATTATTTGTCAGCATCTGCATGCAGTTGGCTTAGTACGGAAAACATGGATCCTTTTTTACGAACACTAGGTATCAAAAACCGATCATTGTTGCAATCATTTATGGAGATTTTAGCGCCGAAAGGACATATTCAGGCTTCAGAACTAGTCTAAATACAGCTCTCAATTACTTTGCGTTCATAAACCTTGGATGTGTAGACCTCAGTGGACTTCCAGTAGACATTTGGTGAGATGGCACTGAGATTGGAAGGAAAAACATCACAAGACTTATATTCAGAAAACTGAATAAACCTGCAATAAATCCACAGTCAATTCAAAGCGTGATTCCTTTTGATGTCTTTAGAAGTGAATATCTTTTTTATTTGAGAAAGTTTTAAAGTAGCTACGCCCTTCAGAAAAAAAGTAATAGAAAGGTTACAAGCATCTAACATTTTTGTGTTAACAGGTCAGGACAGTCGATTTACACTTGAACAGAACATCGGATGGTCACTTTTGGGAGACCAACAAACATCATGGCTTTTTCTAGAAACAAATGAGCTTTCGGAACTCGGGATCACGTTAACATATTGTGCAGACCAATCCTTTCTTCTTCGACTGGTTCTTGGAATAACAAATGATGATGCCAAGAATTTCTCTCCTCAAATGCCACTGTACGTTGAGGAAAAAGAAGGTCCCACTCACATTTCTGTAGACGAAACTACCAAACAACGTTCAGATCTTAGGATAAGCTTTCGAAAACAAAACCCCATCATCCTCTCTTGTTTAGTTCAGCTCAGTTGTAGCAGTTAAAAGGTCCCACACATGTCCCGAACCGAATAACCAAAACTGATCTTAAAGAATGCGTAGATAGAATATTACTAGAAAAAAAGTGAAATTCATCAAACAGCAGCTAAAGAAAATTTTCAACGAAACTTGACTATGCGAGAAATAAAATGTCCATACTTTATTTTTGATATTGTGAATATAAAATGTTCACCAATATCTTTGAGTGGAACTGAAGCGAATCTGGTTACAGTAGACCACGATGAATTAGGACCCCCCGTTATAACAAATCTGATTGTCGGCGTTTTGACAAAAACGAGATAATTTTCTCGCCTCAAACGGACTGCCTGGCAGTTCTCAAATAGTTTTCCCCCTTTTATTTGGAATATGTTTCCTCTCGATGTTACTTATTGCTGAAATGTGGAGAAAAAGCATCTGTTACATGTTTCCGTTACTGAGGAATCCTAAAATATTGATAGAGAGCGCTACTAGTACTGGGTCGAAATTTATTTTCAATTATGCTTAGCAGTTTTTCCTACAGAAGACACTATTACCCCTTATAAATTAAAAATAAGTGCAATTTGTCAGATGACAGGAAAAGACTCCGAAACGAAACTTTGGCATCATCTAACAGAATCTACTGAAGAATCGAACCATCATACACAAAATAATTTTAATCCAAAGCAATTATGGGAGGAGGCAGATTTCATCATCAAGACCCAATTTATTGGAGCTCTATTTTGGTTGTTCCCGAGTGCTGAAAACTATAGTTCTAGACTGCGAGGAGCTAGGATACAGACGAAAGGAAAACCTACTTCAGGATTGTTGATATTTTGCAACCAGGAACAACGACCAGTCACTTCATATACGTCGATTATTAGCAAGGAACCCGAATCGCCAAAACTTTCTGTTGGCCAGACACAAAAGTTAACTTTGTGACTGACAAGGATGCAATTTCTAGTCCTTGGTACATTTCCTGGAACAACACAACTTGAAATTGAGAAAAAATTTGAACAATTAGGTTGTATCGTGTCGATGAAAGCTGAAGCTCAAGTCCTCATTAACAACCATTCAGTGACACCCCACTGTTATATAACTATAAAAAGTTATTCTGTTTTACGTGCTGCCACAGAATTTGGAAAAATCCATCAACTCCACAAATTGCAGATGCGAGAGTGCTGCATAGTTTTGCAGGGATGGTTGGGTTTTCACTACATTCAAGTATATTTTGGAATCACTATTGTGAGAGAAAGATCTTGATGTTGCACACCTCAAGTTGGCGGTTGGTGAGAACGTAACATGACATAAAGTGAATAACGTGTGTCTTTTACTCAAACGACAACCACAACACACATCAACAACTACAAAAACAACAACAGCCAATGACTGAAAGCCAAATGACCACAGCAGAGCATGTCAATAGATTCCGCAAGAGTTACGAAAATCAAAAATGTATTGGATAGTGACAGCGACTCTTCAGCTGATGAAGACACGGAATAAGTTTAGGGATGTTGATTGTTGTCCAAGACTTTTATTCAGAAGAACATAATAATTACTGAGTTCCAAAACTGCGAACATGAGATTAAACTATCAACTTAATTGCGAGAAAAACTTGAGTGTGTATAACTTGTGTAAATTTGAGTGCTAATTTATATTCCATTATTGAACGAAATGATCAAAGGAATTTTTGCTATTGGGTATTTTGTCATTTAACCAATAATCAGAAAGTTTCAACTCAAGATTATAACGAAACTCGGAGGAAAAAAATGCAAAACACCAGTTTCAGGACTTATTTTTCTGTGAAAAATCACTGATCATGGCCCTTACACGCTGCTAAATTTCTACTCAGCTTTTATTACTATTTGGTAGAGGGTTTATTTACACCCCTGATACCCTAATAGCCGTTAATTTCAGAGAAAACCTCAAAAAACAGCCAAAAATATTGCTGAAATTGGTGCAATTATACCAACACGAAATATGCCAACTTTTGACCCACCAGACCACATACAGCCTCAAAACTTTTCATGGAGCATCGCCATGAACCCTTTGAGAGATCTACTAAGAAGTTTTGGCTAATTCTCAATAGATTTCGAAAAATCGAAACTCGAATTTTTGAAAATCAGACCCAAAAAATGCCCTTTATTGACCAATTTGATCCCCCCGCCAAAAAATTCAGCCACTAAAATTACACCTCCACAGTCAATTTCATTTTAAAGGCAATCTTTTGGGACCATTTTGAAAGGTGCGGTGTTCATCAGTTTGTAGAAAATCTAAAGTATTGGCCAAAATTTTTAAACGTCAAAAATTCAAATTTGGTAGACCTTTCTAAATCCGAATTTTTATCAGACAAAGATGAAAATTGAAGATATCTTGAAGTTAATCGCTCCCAATCGAACATAGATGTCGATTGATACCACTTTAACCCCTCTACGTAGCTTCAAAAAGTTCGAGAACGGCTAGAAAATTCGAGCGAAAAATTTGATGAATTCGAAAATCGAATTGAGACAAACTGCTCACTATCAACTCAGTAAGGAACACTGCGGCAAAAAAAAGCCCCCTATACAATTGAAATGCATATGTACTCATTTTGAAACTCAATAAACACAGAATTTGTCTGAGTTATAGTTTATATAACAATGACACAAATTAACCCGAAAAAAGTTCTACTATCAGTCGATCGATAAATACAAGTATTTATAATAACAAATTACCCATCTTTCATGCCAAAACCGCAAGTCAATGGCCCTAAAATGGCTCATGCTCTACTCAAAAGATCATGCAGATGCAAATAACTACCACAATGGATGCTAAATGGCCAAAATTACTACATCTAATTTAATGAACAAAATTGATTAAAACAACTTACTAAGGTCTATTCATGCAGACGAACTTGATCCTGGTTTATCCGGCAACTTCTCTATTATCTTCTTAGCCAGGTGGGTAGCTGCTTGGGCTATAAGTAATAATAATAGACATTAAGTTAAGTTAAACAGCGCGCAAAACAAAAAAAAACTTGTTAATTTTTCCCATTTAAGTTTGAATATTCACCTTTTCTCAAAGCGGCCTTCTTCTACTGTTTTTTCCTGACATTTATCAGATACTCCCACCTTTTCTTCTTCCTGCCTTGATCCTTCATGGTCTTTTTTACACCCCCACAGCTCAATTCCCGCCTGAAGAAATCCCGCGCATCTCCCCCCAACTTTTCCACCACTTTACTTTGTCGCCTCGGTGTGACAACTCACGTACCAGTTCCATCTCCTTCCGACCTACTTCAAAACCATAATACCTGTTCACACTATCAATTACCTCCCTATTTTCCCCTTAGCTCCTTCCCATCCGTCAACAACCACTAACCCCTCCAGAGTTAATACTGCGTGTGCCCACAAACTAGGTTGCACAATCAATTTCCCGCCTCCAAAAATCAACCAAAAATGCATTCCCTCATTTTTTTCTGGCGGTTCCCTAAGCAACAAATCTCAGGACGCGACAGCCGACCTCACCGATTGGATAGGCCACCTACCAGCCCGTGCATCTTTGGCATACAAGAAAACTTTCTTTCCGAAACCTAATGCTGCCACCGAATCGTCCCCTGCAGTTTCGGTGTGCCCCTCCGTGAACCACCGCCCCAACCCGTATATACCTGCCACCTCTGACAACCCCAGATCCCCAGGCCCACTGATGTCCATCATATGCCGACACACAAAGTTCCAAGCGAGCTCTACCAAAAACTCCCCGTCCGAACACTCCAAACGATTTAGATCGCCCATCCTCAACCTGTTCCATGTTTCCCCCAATAACTTCTCAATCCCCTCCATATCCCTACAACGCTTAATCCTCCCTAGAAAACCATTATTAAACATAAACACCACCCGCCCTCCACCAATACCGGAAACCTAAAGTAAACCCCACCTCGAAATCCATCCCTTACCGCTTCAACAAACCCGCCCATGTACGTTTCCAAACTCCCAATACTCCAACCTCTTCCCCTCCACGCCTCCTCCACCACGAATTCCTTCACGAATACAGTCATCATTCAATCTGAAATTAAAGGCAAAACTCACTACCCACATCAGAACACATAAATTATTAACACACAATTAACGTCCGCAAAGTTGAGGTTAAAAGAAGATATTGAATAACAACCTTGACATGTTCTCCTCCCCATACCCCGAGGGACGTTAATCGGCTAGCCGACAAACTTAAATGTTGATAGCAGCGCAATAAGGCATAGGTCAACAAATTGCTCTCATGAATTGTTGAAGTTGAGAAGGCGTTCAAAATGGATGCGTTTTATTTTCATAAACTTGACGTCTGATTGCCAGATTTTATTTGCATAGTTTAAAGTATATCCTATTTTTTTTGCACATACGTATTAATGAACTGTATTCGTTAAGTGACGTGATCAGACACTTTTAATCTACCCCCCTTCTTTAATCTTAGTTAGTGCTCTACTACTTTTCTGAAATTTTTCTAATAAATCTCATAACGATGGAAATACGAAGAATGACAACTTAAATTGCTGGTACTCTCTGAAATAAATGAGGAATAATGGGAAATGTAGAATGAAAGGAATATAACAAGGATTAGAATAACACAAGGGCACAGGCAAGAGATTAACACAATGATGGAAATAACAAGGAATAGAACATGAATAGAACAAGACAATGAAAAGAACAACACAATGAATGGAACAACACAAGGATAATAATAACATAGTGAAAAACTGAATAATTTTAACAGTTTTAAAGTGAACATCATTGGACCGAACTTCTTTCCTGGCATTTCTGAGCCGAACAACAGACTGAATGGAACAACACAAGGAAGAAAACATTGGACCGAATTTTTTTTCTGGCGCACTCATTGGATCGAAATTTTTTCATGAGTGAAGTGTCATTGAACTGAACTTGTTGTTGACAATGGCGTGAAAAATGTTTTCAGCCGACTCCATGTTTGTATCAAATTTGCTGGACATTTCTTAGGTAGAAGCGTCCTCTAAAAAAATTAACCTTCAGTCGTTGTAAACACACACATACACACACACATAAAAACGCCCTTACACACAAGCACACAGAACAACAAGTATCACTGTCCACTATTATAGCAGATCATATGTTCATGAGACAACTGCGTCTATGAGATCATATCCGGCGGCGTTAGAAGTTCCCACAACTTCTTGCCCCTAGTACTGGCCCGCTCCGACGACACCATTTCTTTAGATAGCCAAACAAGAACAACCATTTGAAGCTCTGGAAAAAAGCCGCCCTTAACTCTCACAAACTTCTTCTCTTCGCAGAACACTTTGAGAGCTTGGGCTGCAAAAAAATACAAATTCAACGTAGCACTTCTGATACTCAAATTCAACTTTTAATTCAACACTTCAGATAACTTTAATTCGTAAAATGGAAAAATACCGAAAGTAAACTTTGAGTAAATAATAATGAATGAGCAATTACCTGCGTCAATAGTCCATACGAAACTTATGCAGCGCATCAGACTGTTCTCTGCACATGGCAAAAAATTTGGGGTGCCTCCAGCAACAATCAGAGCTTGATTGCTTTTCAATAAAATTCGAGAGCATCGTTTTTTTGTCCAAATTACAGAAAGTCCAAAAAACTCGGTCACTCCCCTTGATTTCTTATTGAACTCTTCGAGGAGCATCTCATTGTGGGCTATCGGAGCCACAACAACAAACTCTTGCAATCCAGTCAAAACGTAGTAAAAGTAGCTGGTGAACGAAAATTCAACGTGCCATGGTTGAATGGAGCCTTTCTGTGAGATCAGAAAAAAATTTCAACAGACCATTTGTACACCTGAGTCGGAAGTCGTGATTTACATTTGTGGGCTAAGTAAATTTTCTGCAGATTTTTCGGATGCGTCATCTGAAATACTTCGGGCGCCAAACCTAAACAACGACATCATCATCATCATCATCATCATCATCATCATCATCATCATCATCATCATCATCATCATCATCATCATCATCATCGTTTAATACTACTTCAGAGTTTTTATTATTATTAACATTATTAATATTATTATTATTGTTATTATTATTATACAAAACAAGGGGTAGGAATGTAGTCTGTTAAACATAGAGGATGCTGCCTCTGTCCCAACTTTTCAAACTGTTTTTTTCCTTGCAGTCCTGAAAAGCAAAAATCTTGATTATAATCGCGCGTGCTTGAATATTGTACTTGCAACCCACAGATTTAGGCACAATAAATTTCCAGCACCGGTACAAGAATGCATGGATTTTTGTTACCGGTTGTCAAACAAATTAGTGTCATAAAGCCAATCTTATAGAAGAGAAGCACAAAGCTAGTAAAAACACGCATTATTATTTGTCTGCGTACATTAAAAGCACATTTGAATTACTGTAAGTTTGTCAATTTCAAAAGTTCGCTACATAATTAAAGTGTAAATGTCGTTTGTGCAACGTTTGAAATGCAACGATATGCGAATATGCTATAACGTTTAAGTCGGGGGGAGGGGGGGGGGGGGGCAAATAAAAAACCAACCCTTACTATTTGCAGTCTGATGACAGACTTCTCTTATCCATCAAAATTGAATCGTCGATGTTGTTCTTGAAGCCTTGCAATTTGTCAGCATTTAAAATTTATAGAACTGGCCTGACATCACCAACACGATGAGAAATTTCAATCTATTCTAACACAATCTATTCTATTAAATTAAAATATTTTAATCCGGAAAACTAAATCTCTTGCTCTATTGGCTCGGCAAGGAATTTCGTCAATAATTTCGTCCAATAAGAGGCCAATCCAATCATTTGATGCTGCAAATCCTGTATCATAGATTGAAGACTCAACCACTGTTCCTTCGATATAACCATACAAAACTATATTTGCTGCATTCTCGATATAGTTGGACTCGGATATACACAGTCCTGGCTGTTGTCCCGAGGACAGCCCTGGCTGTTGTCCTGAGGACGGTCATGGCTGGTCCCTACGTAGAATCTCACCGATCTCCGCTGTTCTTCCCGAGTTTACTGGTCTTCTGAATATTGGGCTTTTGAGGACGTGTCCTTCACAAGCATGCACAACATGTCCTTGGCCAGCACTTTCTTCACCACCATCTTCACCACTATGTCCGTCGCCACCATCTTCAATACCATGTCCTTAACTGTCATTCCCATCATCTCCTTCACCACCATCTTCACCACCATGTCCTTCGCCACCATCTTTGCCACGATGTCCTTCACTGTAATTCCCATCATCTCTTTCGCCACCATATCCATTACCATGTCTTTAACCACCATATCCACCACCATGTCCTGCACTGTAATTCTCATCATTTTTATCGCCATCATATCCACCACCATAGCCTTCACCACCATATCCCACACCATGTCCTTAACCACCATATCCGCCCCCATGTCCTTCACTGTAATTCCCATCATCTCTTTCGCTACCATATCCAACACCTTGCCCTTCAACACCATATCCACCACCATGTCCTTCACTACCATATCCACCACCATTTCCTTCATCACCGTATCCACCACCATGTTCTTCACCACCATATCCACCCCCATGTCCTTCACTGTAATTCCCATCATCTCTTTCGCCACCATATCCACCACCATGCCCTTCACCACCAAATCCACCACCATGTCCTTCACAACCATATCCACCACCATGTCCTTAACCGCCATATCCGCCCCCATGTCCTTCACTGTAATTCCCATCATCTCTTTCGCTACCATATCCAACACCTTGCCCTTCAACACCATATCCACCACCATGTCCTTCACTACCATATCCACCACCATTTCCTTCATCACCGTATCCACCACCATGTTCTTCATCACCATATCCACCCCCATGTCCTTCACTGTAATTCCCATCGTCTCTTTCGCCACCATATCCACCACCATGCCCTTCACCACCAAATCCACCACCATGTCCTTCACCACTATATCCACCACCGTAACCATCACCATCTCCTTCACCATGTCCACCACCATGTCCCTCACCATGTCCTTCACCATGTCCACCACCATGTCCTTCACCACCATATGCACCACCATGTCCTTCGCCACCATATCCACCACCATGTTCTTCACCGCCATATCCACCATCATGTCCTTCACCACCATATCCACCACCAAGTCCTTCACCGCCATATCCACCACCGTGTCCTCCACCACCATATTCAGCATCATGTCCTTCACCCCCATGTCCACCACCATGTCCTTCACAACCATATCCCCCACTATGTCCTTCACCACCATATCAACTACCATGTCCACCACAATGTGCTTCACCATGTCCACCACCATGTCCTTCGCCATGACCTTCACGATGTCCACCACCATGTCCTTCACCATGACCTTCACGATGTTCACCACCATGTTCTTCACCACCATATCCAACAACATGTTCTTCACCATGTCCTTCACCATTTCCACCACCATATGCTTCACCATCTCCAACACCATGTCCTTCACCACCATCTTCTTCACCGCCATTTCCGTCGCCACCATCTCCTTCGCCACCATCGTTCCCATCATCTCCGTCGCCTCCATCATTCCCACCATCATCATCATCGCTGTCATTCTCGTGGGCATCATCTTCACTTCTGCCCCTCCTGGCATCTACCCTACTGCTCCGCCTGCCTCGCTGTCCTTCCGTGTAATTTAACGACATTTTCAGCGCTGCATTCTCACCAACTGCTCCGTTGTTGTCTAGCAACGCATAACTTTCAGTGGACATCATTTCCAGGTTATTTGAAACTAAGGTTGCAATAATATCTCCAGTTGCGGGAAGAATGAGAATCCCGATTCTCCTCCACCTCTTCGTACGAAGGCCTGAAATCCCAACTCAAAGCGAACTCTGTTGATGTTACTCTCCGTTGGATAGTAGAACTTATGCCTTAAATTGATCGTTTCAAGATAATCTAGAGTCCACTTCCGTTCCATTTCATCGCGCACTGTTATCTCAAAGAATGTGATGCCAAAACTTATGAATGTTTCCATGCTGCTCCATCCTTTTTGGGCTCATCACTTCCTCAAAAGATACATATATCGACTGGGGACAAAAAAATTTACTATTTTTTTTTAATAATAGTTACTTTTTTAATATTTTTATTCTTATGATCATCATTTTTATTATTAATAATATTTATTACTACTACTTTTATCATTATTATTATTATTTTTATTATTATTATTATTATTTTTTTTTATTATTAATATTATTATTATCATTATTATTATTATTATTACTATTATTATTAGTATTATTATTATTATTATTATTATTATTATTATTCTTGTTATTATTATTGTTATTATTAATATTATTATTATTATTATTGCTAATATTATTATTTATTATTGTTATTATTCTAAACATTATTATTACTATTGTTATTATTATTATTATTATTATTATTATTATTATTATTATTATTATTAGTATTATTATTATTATTATTGTTATTATTATTATTATTTTTGTTATTATTATTGTTATTATTAATATTATTATTATTATTACTAAGATTATTATTTATTTTTGTTATTATTCTAAACATTATTATTACTATTGTTATTATTACCATTATTACTATTATTATTATTTTTATTAATATTATTATTATTATTATTATTATTATTATTATTATTATTATTATTATTATTATTATTATTATTATTATTATTAGTATTATTATTATTATTATTATTATTATTATTATTATTATTATTATTATTATTATTATTATTATTATTATTATTATTATCATTATTATTATTATTATTATTATTATTATTATTATTATTATTATTATTATTATTATTATTATTATTATTATTATTATTATTATTATT
Organism: Convolutriloba macropyga; assembly: GCF_964194025.1. Taxonomy (NCBI): domain Eukaryota; kingdom Metazoa; phylum Xenacoelomorpha; order Acoela; family Convolutidae; genus Convolutriloba; species Convolutriloba macropyga. The sequence continues at coordinate 7,208,112 of NC_134477.1, forward strand.
ATTGCCTTTTGAGTTGCTTTTTCCTTCTTTTGTTCTCGTAGGCATGGTTGCATAGCCGCCCAAAACATGACCGACCTGGTTGTCGAGAGCAGGGTTCCAAAGTTGCGTCAATTCTTCTTCGTTTACCGTTCTTCATTTTTATACAATACTCCTGTTTTCTCTTGTCAGGGTTTTCAGCACAATGATGATGGAGACTAAAACCTTTATTGTGCACAGTGTTTACCCCATTGTAGTCAAGAACGACATCTTTTTTTAAAAAGGCGCTTTGCTATTATTCCGCGAACTATACCTGTTATATCCACCATGTCAACGTTTCTCCGCGACTGTTCCTCTGCCATTTCTTTTAGACTGAGTTGAAAATCCGTTTTGGTGGAATGCCGAATCTCTAAGTTTGGATTGAACTTTTTACTGAGCGTCGGTATTCCGATTTTCTCATGGCATCAATGGACTCCAGAAGCTTAGCAACGTCGTTTATTTGTTCCCACCCTTGCTCCGCTGCGAATTCCTTAAGGCCCTCTCTCTTTCATGCGTCTCTTTATATGGACATGCAGCGATATAGGCGGCTGCTCTAGCGTTGTTTCGAGCGCAAAGAAGGGTACTGTATCGACATGCAACCAATTTTGTGACGGTGTTTCGCGGTATCTTCTCATCGAATAAATGAGTTATCGCGTTCACCAAAACAGGAATCGATGGAATCCTCGTCCGCGGGTCATGACTCACTGGAATTAATTTTGCAATTTTTCGCGTTAGCAGATTGCTTTGCTTCTCCAGCTCGTCTTCGACAGAGAACTCCAACGCATTCATTGTATCCTAAGTTAGTTATTTGTCGTGGGCGGAACACTAGGTTTCCTTCACTAGCAATAATGAACGCTTCTCTTTTAATGAAGCATTTTTATTCTGTGGGGTTGAGGAATAAAAATGCTCTTTCTGAAAGGCCTTCTGCAGAATTGAAGCTGGTCTACATGATGGCCCAATAGACCTCCAAAGCTTTTCCTATGTCGTTGCTGATGTAATGCAATTTTTTATGAACCTGAGACCTTGCTCTGTTTTTAAAACCAAATGTTCTGACGTTGGATGTTGTTTAGCAGCATATATAACCGTGTGTACCGTTAAGTTTGAAAAAAATTTCAAATTCAGTAAATGATGGTTTTTGGAAGGTCATGAGATAAGTAATAATAGATAGGTGGAGTTGTGTCCTCTCTTTGAATGTAAGTTGGCCGTTGCTCTCATATAATTAAAATTTATTTCTAATCTGCAAAACGAGGTGTTCTTCAGCTGTGTCAATTACCTCAATCGTTACATCTTTGATTTCCATTTCAAGCGCCGGTTTAATTTGTTTCTTTGCTGAAGACGAGCGCCGTTTTTTCTGTAGATTGCATTCGGTTTTTGAGTCGCACGTTCTTTATTCAGGTTTGCGTGACGTCCATCTTTCTCCAGAAAGCATTGCGATATGGTTCGCCTTGTATGGTGTAAAGTCCGGTGTAATTTCGACTTGATTAACCACTGCAGTTCTCGGTGGATACTTTTTTTGTCTGGATAACTTGCAAGGGCGAAACTTGGGGCGCTTGATTATAATGATATGTAGAGCTTGGTGGATGTTGAACTGGGTTCAATGGTTGATGGTTTGATGGGTGCTGATAGTAGGTGGCGAATGGTAAGCTGGTTCTTATGATTTGGAGGGGGGCAGTTGATAGGGAGGTGGCAACGAAAAAGGTGAAGACTCGCTCTGGGATGCCTCTTATTCATTGTATAGAGTCGTCATTTGCAGGTATTTGAACAAATCAGAATTTTGTGTGCAATTTGACATCTGAGATTTGACAAGAATTTAGAGCAACTGATATCAATAATGGGTTTATAATGAATTGATATCAATACCTATTAACAATTAATTTTAACAATTTGATAAAATAATTGTCAAATTTAATTGTCAAACTGTCTAACAGATTTTAATCGTCGCGATTTCATTTGAAGGCAATTGACTAGAAGACCTTCAGTCAAAGCTGGATGCAGTGCTAATTTGTTGGATGAAGTGCTAATTTATAAAAAAAGAATCATGTTAGCTAGAAATGGTTTTTAAAACCTATTAACAGTGGGTTTAAATTGAATTAATATCAATAATACCAATTAGTAGAATTTAAATATGGTATATAGATATCTTTTATGAGTTTCATAGTCACTTTGATCCGCCAATTCAACAGTTCAAAGCTACATTTTTTCACAAAAACAAGCAAAGTTTATACAATCATTCCCACTAGCGAACATGTCCGGACTCATAGCATCATGATCTTGATCACAAACGGCTAGATCGAGAACACATGAAGCTTCTCAAAGAAGCTTTGTGCGCATTGGTTCAAGGACTTCAGAGTTAACAGTAGTTGCGAACAATGATGTTTTTGTCTTGGATACGATAGAAACAGTATCCCATGACAGAAACGAAGAATACCCGCAACATCAATTAGCAGTACTGAAGACGCCAATATAACGCTTCCAGCAACATCGCCAAAAAATATATCACCGCCAGTTTTTTCACACTTAAAATTTTTAGAGAGAACCGCCATGATTTCATTGTCTGCTGATATTTCAGTGATCGGAGGATGGGAGTTTCTTTCAGGCAATGACGCTGCAAGGCCACCTTTTAAGCAAATTGAGCTAGTCAGAACAATCGGGGTGAGAAGGCTGGGTGATTCAGAAGAAACACCAATTTGTTTTATCACTAACAATGTGGACTTTGACAACATGGACGATATTGCCAGGGTCCGACCATCGTCTTCTGCGCTTCTTTTTAAGGAGGAGCATTTGGAGTTTCAAACAAGAAACTAAAAATTGTCAGATTTCCGCATTGCAATAAACTATTTTACTCTTTTGTTATTTTCATATATTCAAATGATCTTTTTGGTTAATTTGAATTAATATTTTAAGCTTTTGAACCTTTCCAAAAAAGTAGTCAGAAGCATTTAGACATATCAGAAAAGTATTAGAAATGTTGAATATTGTCAGCTTAATTAGAAAAGTAGTAAGCAGTAATTTGCCATCTCAGAAATATAGTCAGCAGTAATTTGCCATCTCGGAAAAGTAGTCAGCAATAATTTCCCATCTCGGAAAAGCAGTCAGAGGCAATTGAATCTTTTCAGAAAAGTATTAGAAGTTTTTTATGTAGTCAGAAGCTTTTTTAGAAAAGTAGTCAGCAGCAGTTTGCCATTTCAGAAAGGTAGTCAGAAGCATTTAGATATTTCATAAACGTATTAGAAGTCTTGTTTTATTAGACGATGATGAGGATGCAAAGTAGTGCATAACGTATTTTCAATCTCGAATGAAAAGGAAACAGCGCCAACAGAGGTACGTTGATTTACAAGAAAAACCAAACCGTTTAAAATTTGTACAAGTTATACTTATTACCCGCTAAGAGATTTTCAGAACTAAAAAATATTGATAGGTATCCGACATTTTAGTCTGCAAACAATTAGCCAGAATACCTAATTTTTGTTGCATCGCAACTAGGTGTTTGATAAGTACTAATAACTAAGGTCATCCGTTCACCGATGCTGAGGGCACAAAAACTCATGGTCTCAAGCTGTTCACGGTTAAAATTTTGTACTTAAACTGTGGAGGTTTCCTCGCTGTCTGTAGTTGTTATCCGTTAACAATCTGTACTTACCCTGTTGGGGTTGTCTCGTTGAAGGCGATTGGGTCATCTTATTGCAATTCTTTTCAAGTGATCATATGATATGATGATGATGACCATAGGACATCGATATCGGTTCCATGATATCAAGAAGGAGTTTAAAAAATCAATCATTCAGTTAATACCCTGGTCATAAACTAATGCATTACTTGCAAAAATTGCAAATTATGAAGGTGCGGGAAGTGGTGCTGTTTGGAGGGGGGAGTTTATTGTTGGTGGGGTTGGGGGCTGTAATCAATCTTGGGTTGGTGAATGGGTTGGTGGGGTGGGGGGTTATTGGGTTCGTAGTCAGTGTTGTGTAGGGGGGGGGGGACTTCAAAGGAATTCAGAAAATTATGTTTGTTTTACAATTTATTTAAAAAGATAATTGTTTTGTAAAATTTGTAATTCAATGTCTTTCCTTTAAACAATTTGCAAATGATATATTGTCTCCAATTAATTTACATTTCTTTGCAAACAATTAATTGTTTGAAGTCTAGGGTATGAATTTCTTTCAGTCCTTAAGTATTCAATCATTCAGTTAATACGAAGTTCATGCAGCGTCTCGTTGCGACTGTATGCGTTTCTTAAAAATGTTTATTATTGGAAAAGTTTGATGTAAGTTTTGGAATTAAAAAATGACAGGGAGAGAAAAAAAGTATCAATTTTGAATAGGAATCAAATACACACAATTGAAATATATACAATGGTATAGTTAATTTTATTGAAAATCGATTTGAAATGTAAAAACTGTCGAATTTCTAGTTTGAAATTGTTAGTTTCTAAATGGGAAAAACTCGCCATCTGGCATTTATGCTAAAGTAGTTGATGAAGGTGGTCAATCTGTTTGTTGTTCCACTCTGAAAACAAGCGATGGTCGGACCCAAGCAATATCTGTCATATCTTAGAAGTCTCGAGTGTTGTTGATATAAAGCACTCGGGTTTCATAAGTGTCGTCAATTCCTGACTAGCTGGACTGACGAGCTCTATTTGGTTAAAATTTGGCTATAAAGGGTCAATTGGATCAACATTCAATTCCCATATTCCCGTTACCGTTGAGATAATTGTCCCAGGAGACGATGTCGAAGATGAGGAAGGGCTGATGCCAGTAGTTCTCCCCAGAAGTTCTAAATGGGACTCAATTGCTGGCAATGAGATAGTGGATGATTCTGGGGATTCTCCAATGTCGAAATACCTCTCCTTTGTAAGCGCTGGTGAGTATTCGAAGGACTATAATAGTGAATCTGTTGCGGGAAATTTTGATGATTATACTTGCTGCGGTGAGGTTTCGAATGATTCTTGCAAGGGCGAAATTTGGGGCGCTTGCTTATAATGATATGTAGAGCTTGGTGGATGTTGAACTGGGTTCAATGGTTGATGGTTTGATGGGTGCTGATAGTAGTCGGCGAATGGTAAGCTGGTTCTTATGATTTGGAGGGGGGCAGTTGATAGGGAGGTGGCAACGAAAAAGGTGAAGACTCGCTCTGGGATGCCTCTTATTCATTGTATAGAGACGTCATTTTCAGGTATTTGAACAAATCAGAATTTTATGTGCAATTTGACAGCAACATCGCCAATAAATATATCACCGCCAGTTTTTTCACACTTAAAATTTTTAGAGAGAACCGCCATGATTTCATTGTCTGCTGATATTTCAGTGATCGCAGGATGGGAGTTCCTTTCAGGCAATGACGCTGCAAGGCCACCTTTTAAGCAAATTGAGCTAGTCAGAACAATCGGGGTGAGAAGGCTGGGTGATTCAGAAGAAACACCAATTTGTTTTATCACTAACAATGTGGACTTTGACAACATGGACGATATTGCCACGATCCGACCATCGTCTTCTGCGCTTCTTTTTAAGGAGGAGCATTTGGAGTTTCAAACAAGAAACTAAAAATTGTCAGATTTCCGCATTGCAATAAACTATTTTACTCTTTTATTATTTTCATATATTCAAATGATCTTTTTGGTTAATTTGAATTAATATTTTAAGCTTTTGAACCTTTCCAAAAAAGTAGTCAGAAGCTTTTAGACATTTCAGAAAAGTATTAGAAATGTTGAATATTGTCAGCTTAATTAGAAAAGTAGTAAGCAGTAATTTGCCATCTCAGAAATATAGTCAGCAGTAATTTGCCATCTCGGAAAAGTAGTCAGCAATAATTTCCCATCTCGGAAAAGCAGTCAGAGGCAATTGAATCTTTTCAGAAAAGTATTAGAAGTGTTTTATGTAGTCAGAAGCTTTTTTAGAAAAGTAGTCAGCAGCAGTTTGCCATTTCAGAAAGGTAGTCAGAAGCATTTAGATATCTCATAAACGTATTAGAAGTCTTGTTTTATTAGACGATGATGAGGATGCAAAGTAGTGCATAACGTATTTTCAATCTCGAATGAAAAGGAAACAGCGCCAACAGAGGTACGTTGATTTACAAGAAAAACCAAACCGTTTAAAATTTGTACAAGTTATACTTATTACCCGCTAAGAGATTTTCATAACTAAAAAATATTGATAGGTATCCGACATTTTAGTCTGCAAAAAATTAGCCAGAATACCTAATTTTTATTGCATCGCAACTAGGTGTTTGATAAGTACTAATAACTAAGGTCATCCGTTCACCGATGCTGAGGGCACAAAAACTCATGGTCTCAAGCTGTTCACGGTTAAAATTTTGTACTTAAACTGTGGAGGTTTCCTCGCTGTCTGTAGTTGTTATCCGTTAACAATCTGTACTTACCCTGTTGGGGTTGTCTCGTTGAAGGCGATTGGGTCATCTTATTGCAATTCTTTTCAAGTGATCATATGATATGATGATGATGACCATAGGACATCGATATCGGTTCCATGATATCAAGAAGGAATTTAAAAAATCAATCATTCAGTTAATACCCTGGTCATAAACTAATGCATTACTTGCAAAAATTGCAAACTATGAAGGCGCGGGAAGTGGTGCTGTTTGGAGGGGGGAATTTATTGTTGGTGGGGTTGGGGGCTGTAATCAATCTTGGGTTGGTGAATGGGTTGGTGGGGTGGGGGGTTATTGGGTTCGTAGTCAGTGTTGTCTAGGGGGGGGGGGGGTCTTCAAAGGAATTCAGAAAATTATGTTTGTTTTACAATTTATTTAAAAAGATAATTGTTTTGTAAAATTTGTAATTCAATGTCTTTCCTTTAAACAATTTGCAAATGATATATTGTCTCCAATTAATTTACATTTATTTGCAAACAATTAATTGTTTGAAGTCTAGGGTATGAATTTCATTCAGTCCTTAAGTATTCAATCATTCAGTTAATACGAAGTTCTTGCAGCGTCTCGTTGCGACTGTATGCGTTTCTTAAAAATTTTTATTATTGGAAAAGTTTGATGTAAGTTTTGGAATTAAAAAATGACAGGGAGAGAAAAAAGTATCAATTTTGAATAGGAATCAAATACACACAATTGAAATATATACAATGGTATAGTTAATTTTATTGAAAATCGATTTGAAATGTAAAAACTGTCGAATTTCTAGTTTGAAATTGTTAGTTTCTAAATGGGAAAAACTCGCCATCTGGCATTTATGCTAAAGTAGTTGATGAAGGTGGTCAATCTGTTTGTTGTTCCACTCTGAAAACAAGCGCCGAAGACGATGGTCGGACCCAAGCAATATCTGTCATATCTTAGAAGTCTCGAGTGTTGTTGATATAAAGCACTCGGGTTTCATAAGTGTCGTCAATTCCTGACTAGCTGGACTGACGAGCTCTACTTGGTTAAAATTTGGCCATAAAGGGTCAATTGGATCAACATTCAATTCCCATATTCCCGTTACCGCTGAGATAATTGTCCCAGGAGACGATGTCGAAGATGAGGAAGGGCTGATGCCAGTAGTTCTCCCCAGAAATTCTAAATGGGACTCAATTGCTGGCAATGAGATAGTGGGTGATTCTGGGGATTCTCCAATGTCGAAATACCTCTCCTTTGTAAGCGCTGGTGAGTATTCGAAGGACTATAATAGTGAATCTGTTGCGGGAAATATTGATGATTATACTTGCTGCGGTGAGGTTTCGAATGATTCTTCTAATGAATCTGTACTAAGCTGCGAAGTTTCGGGTACGACTAATTCATGAGGCTCATCTAGCAGCTCTGATCTCGAGGACTGCGGAGCAGACCAACGCTACCAATTGTGATCTCACTATGCGGAGTTCGAAGAGCTCCTCTAAACGTCATTTGTGAACGGGTTCTTGTAGATATGTGCGGAGACATGATTTATTTAAATGAACTGATATTAAAACTTGAAGTGAATTTTAATTAAAATCTTTTTCAACAAAATGTGGACTGATAACTGATCGGGATATTTTTCCGTGTGACATAATCTTCCAAATTTTTGTATGACCTATGATGAATTTGTATTGATTCAACGTTTATTACTGTTAACTGATTTTTAATCAACAGGTAATTACATTTTTATTTGAAATCAATTTCATTCTCAATTACAAATTATCGAAGTTATCTTTTTATTATTTGATAATACGATTTAATGAAACTAAGCCGCAGGTGTTATCATGGTCAATTAATTGTTATTGACATCAGTTACATTTTCAATTAAACATTATCGAAATTCACTATTTACTAATTGCGGTTTACCGAAATTATACCTCATACATTAACAGGACATACTTTAAAAACAAAAAACCTACGGCCTTATCATGATCAACTGAGGGGCTTATCAGGAGGTTTCATTCAGAGTTTGTTCTAGTGGGGGGATTATAAAAATCCCCCGTTTAAAAAAATTACCCAGTCCAAGGGCCATTGAACCGGGTTGCTGATTTGTCCGAGATTTTGCCCCCCAAATATTAAATTGATCTCATCAAATTTTAACTGTTAACTGTTATTATTTAGTAATACGATTTAATGAAACTAAGCCGCAGTTGTCATCATGGTCAAGTACATTGTTAATTGACATCAGTTACATTCTCAATTAAACATCATCGAAATGCACTATTTACTAAGTGCGGTTTACCGAAATTATACCTCATACATCAATAGTACATACTTTAAAATTAAAAAAAACTCTGGCGTTATCATGATCAAGTGAGGGGAATATCAGGTGGTTTCATTCAGAGTTTGTTCTAGTGGGGGGATTATAAAAATCCCCCGTTTAAAAAAATTACCCAGTCCAAGGGCCATTGAACCGGGTTGCTGATTTGTCCGAGATTTTGCCCCCCAAATATTAAATTGATCTCATCAAATTTTAACTGTTAACTGTTATTATTTAGTAATACGATTTAATGAAACTAAGCCGCAGTTGTCATCATGGTCAAGTACATTGTTAATTGACATCAGTTACATTCTCAATTAAACATCATCGAAATGCACTATTTACTAAGTGCGGTTTACCGAAATTATACCTCATACATCAATAGTACATACTTTAAAATTAAAAAAATCTCTGGCGTTATCATGATCAAGTGAGGGGAATATCAGGTGGTTTCATTCAGAGTTTGTTCTAGGTGGGGGATTATAAGCATCCCCCGTTTAAAAGTACCCAGTCCGAGGGCCCCTGTACCGAGTTGCTGCTTTGTCTGAGATTTTGCCCCTAACTACTAAATTGATCTCATCAAATTTTAACTGTTAATTCATCCTAAATGATGTGAAGCCGCAAAACGCGAGTCAAGAAAACCTTTTTTGATTGATCACTCGTTCGTCACCTATTGGCTATAAAAATACGTGATATTGCCAATCCTAAGCTGAAAGTCACAGTTATTCGACACTGATTGGCTCTCAAAGGATTTTATTGTGAAATATTTAAATTACAACGGTACAGTAATTTCCTGAAGTTTATTAGAGTTGAGCAGAATTTCAGAAAAGTAAGGGAACAGTTGACCTTTTTCAGGAAACTATTCAAAAAATTGTTGTAGTAATCTCCCTTGTATTTCAGAAAAGTAATACAAGTATTGAATTTTTCATATAAATATTCTAACTATTTCATTAAAAATTCAGATACCAGCAAACAGTGGCCCATATCACATACGTTTTTTTCGGGCTCACCAAAAAAAGAGACATTTTACGTTTGTGCACCAAATTAGGTAGCCGCAGATTTGGCCGACAGGGCGTTTAGCCAACAACCAAAAATGATAGAGCATCTTCCCCGCCAGAAAAAGATTTTAACAACCGATTTATGGACCACTTAGGTTTTGACCCTCGAGGACAAATCTGTAAATTTGTCGAGATAATGACACGTCCTCTGTAACTTAGGGGCACACAAAACGGACTGGGGAGATTGACAAATAGAAAAGATACAACTAAATTCACGAGAGTCGGGGACGTCTATGAGTGGCAAGTCAAAAAATGAGTAAGTTTATAAATGAGCGAGTTGGGTTAAAAAATGTTTATAAATAATTAATTATAAATCAATAAATAAACCAAATAAACCAAATACAGCTAAAAAACAAATAAACAAATAAAAACAAATAAACATAAATAACGCTTAAAAATAAAATAATGCTGAGTTAAAATAAGTTTAAATATCTGCAGCATCCCTTGTTTTTGTGGCTGTACATGAAGCGGCATCCTGCAGCTGTACATGTTATGACCCGTAGGTTACGACCAGTAAGTGAGTTGAATTCCACATGTGAGGCATCTGAATGACAACTGAGGTCCTTCTGTAAACGAAGTATAGAAAATGAAGAAAAGAAAAGTAGACACACAAACAAACTCGAACAAATAAACGCAACAAAACTGACACAGACAATCCTCTCTCTAGCCAATCACTTGTCAGCTCGCGGCAATAACAACACAAATTGCATGTGGATTTTCCATTACAAAGCATAAAAAGATTGATTTTACACATTTCTTGTGGCCTCCTCTCAAGTAGGTTAAAGAAATGTTTAAAATAGTTTTACATCGTGCATGGGAAAAATGCATGACAAAATTTGAAAACAAGTGTGTGTTGGACGGTATTAGCTTTGGGCCCCCGCATGACAAATGCTGAGGGGCCGCGACATGACAAAGGGGGTTGGTTATTGCCTTGTAATGTGTTTGATCCTATCAAAATTTGTTGAATTTGAAAAAATTATTCACTTGCATGCAAGAAACAAAATTTCAAATCGAAATTGCTCCTCAGGCAATGTTAACGACTAATTTTGGTCGTTTTCAAACTTCCAATACATAAGGTTACTATCCTGTCGTAGTTAGTTCAATTGGAAAACTCCCTGATCTTACTAAAAACAACCGGTTCAAATCGTTATGATTTATATGCTATTGGAGGTTTACAACTTTCAATTCCTCCTGAAGCAATCTTTACGACTATTTTTGTTGTTTCTAAATTCTCCACATATAAAGTAACTTTCCTGTCGTAGTTGGATTCAATTGATTAACTCCCCGATCTTATTAAAAACAACCGGTTGTATAATAGTTATAACTCATATGCTACTAAAAGCAGATGAAAAGCCAGTTTATCCGTACACAAACTATGCTAGCTTTTTCGTCACTATACACTCCCAATTCTTTGGTTAGCCAAGATATCAATTTTTGTTTTTTTAAGTAACTCTTTGAAGAAATTAAAATCCACTTCTTTTCGAATTAATTCGCTCATATGCAACCAAAGACGTATGAAATTTCAAATTTTTTCTACGTGATCTATACACTAAATTTTTGTCGTTAAGGGCTCCCTATATTTATGGGAACTGCTTGAGATTGAACTACTGATTTTGGTACTACTTGAATAAATCGGTGCTCCAATAGATTTTCTCTCTTTTCGAAAAATTCTTGAAATCGCCTATAAGCGAATATGCAACTAAAAACTTATGTCAGTTCGACTTTTTTCCAAGGCGCGAGTTCCCAAAAATCGTCACGTATGAAAACTTGCGTTACAATTGTGGCTTCATTTGAATAACCCCTTTATCTGGTTATATGCAAATAAAAACGCATGAAAGTCCAATCTTAATCCTAGGCTAGCTTTTCGAAAAAAACTTACCTGTTTAGAGTTAACGGATAAACAGGTTTGGATAACAGTTGAACAGATTTTAATAGCTTCTTGACCCGATTATAGACTGTTTTTGAAAAAAAATTATTGCTTATAATCAACAAAAAATAGATAGAACTTTTTACTTGAAACGCTACCAAGCAAAATTCTGAAGTTTTCGACTTCGCATTTATAGGGGATCTCTTACCGTTAATTTGAGTGGATTTCAATAACTCCTAGGGCCGATTCCTTAGGCCACTCTTTTTGAAAATAGTTTTTTTGCTTATATCAATCCAAAAACAGATGGAAGTCTAATTTTTTCTACAATAGCTACAACAAAATTGCCTGATGTTTTTGACTTCACAGACTAAAAGAATCTCTGACGTTGAGTTTGAAGCGTTCAAATAGCTCCTTGGTTTGATTGCAAATCGCTTTTTTTAAAAAAAGGATATTAGAATATATGTGTCCTAAAAACGTATGAAAACCATTTTTTAAGGCAAGCTACACATAAAGATCTTGACGTTTCAGACTTATCATAATCTCAAAATGTTTTCCTACTGTGAGTTTGAATTGATTTGAAGAACTGCTTAGTCCGATAAAAATCTTTAAAAGGTAATATTCGCTCGTCCTTTGTTGGCAAGAATTATTATAATGGAGAACAGTTTGAACTGCTTTAAACAAAAAAGACCTAAATGTTACAATATTATCACTAATATCTTAAAAATTGTTCGAAGGGATAGAAAAAGTTGCTTTGAAAAGCACTTGAAAAAATTGCATTTCGTTTCATGCTTCAGTTTTCATTTTACAAATTTATTTAGGAACGACACTTCTCCAACACTCCTGTTAGAGTCAATAAAAGCAATGAAACAAAACGAAAGCCAAATTAGAAACTCAAAATAGATAATATTTCGCAGTTCACAGACCTTCAAACCTTTATATAATCGCCCTATGACGAGGAAGATGACATTGTCATGGCATTAAATTGATTGCAAACGAAAAAAGAGTTACCCTTGAAAAAAGGTTAATTCGTATAAAACTCAGTTTAGTGATTTTGTCATCCTAAAAACCATTTTATAAACTTGGCGTTTTCACTTTATTTCGCGAGAGCACTACGAAATAGTGTCTACCTAGCTAGACGGACTCTAAACAAATCCTTGCTTTTCATAACGCTTACTTTATCATAATTTCAGTATTTTTAGCAATATGAATGTTATCTCGTCAGCTTTCATTGTACTTGTTCAATGTACTCTTCTGGTTGTGCCTGGATGTGAGTGGAAATACAAAGGCGGAAAGCAACTTGCTGGTGATGCTTTACTTCTGCAAGTCGCTTCTGAAATTGACAGCAACAATGAAGGTACAAGAACTTGAAGTTTTCGTTATGAATATATAAAAAAAGAGATAATGAGGCAAAATTCAGTAATCAGACAATAATTTTAAAAACGTTGCTTCAAACGTCTTAAAACCCTCAACCCTCAACGAAACAATTGTTGATAAATTCGCTAACCAATCATTACGAAAGGACCGGTATTTGCTCAGACTAAGACGAAGAAGCGAACTAAAGTTATAGAATAAATCGAAAAAAGGGGAAAACATTTCCGATAAAAGCTAATGGTTTTGATGGATTCAAAAAAACTGTCTTTTCGCAGTTCGTTTGTGTTTTTTTAATTGTCATTTTAACTAAATCAACTAATTCACCCTGAAAGATTAGGGATGCTCACTCGGTACTCTCAACAATCAACGAAACAATTCTTGATAAGTTTACTAAAAAGTCATTGAGAAAGGACCTGTATTTTCTCAGACTAAGACGAAGAAGCGAACTAAACTTATAGAAAAGTCAAAAAAGAACGCAAACGATTTGCTAAAAGACAGATTATTGAAGCCATTAAAATCATTAGCTTTTATCTGAAAAATGTTTCGCTTATTTCAATTGTTATTTTAGCCAGATCAGCTAATTTACATAAACCATTAAGTAAATTCACTCGGTACGTTTTGGAAAATCATTGAGATCTGTCATTACGCAAATATGCTGAAAAAAGAACAGAAAAAGAAACAAATACTGACCACACACAAAACTTTTATGATAACGCATAACGTCCATCAAACACAACATTAGTTACGATATAATATCAGTCAAGCTTTTAAATTTTGAACTACATGGAATTGAATAGGATTGACCTCTCAGTGGTGAGATTAAGTAATAAGTTGACAAAAAAACAACAAAAACTGAAATACTTATTGAAAAAGCGAAAAATAATCATATCAAAAATTTCAAAGCTGTTCGCTATAAATTCACTTCAACGAGTAACATCATTTTTCAAACATCAATTAGAAGCCTAAGAGACCTCTGAGCGTTTTACGACTACAAAACTAATGAAAAACAGCCAAAAACAGCAAAGTCAAAAAAATTCAAAGAGAAAAGCCTCGAAGCCATTAAAAAGTAATTTTTTCAGTAACTTTCTAGTTCCGAATGATTTTTTTACAGAAATGTGATGCTTATTTTGCTTAAAAAATATCAGTATAAAATTAACAAATATGAACGAGTATATCGAAACCACGAAATTTTTGAAAAAAAATACCTTCTATCAACGTCATTAATTACAACGGCTTTCAACGGAAGTCAAAAAACAAGCAAAGTTATGCCACCGCTGGATGACTAGATTGTTTGTCATTAATAAATCATCAATAAGACATCACAACCAGACTTATGACAATGAAGACAACAACAAACACAGGCAAAAAAAAACAAAAGTTCAATGAAAAGTGCGAGAAGAAAGTTTCGAAGTATTTTCAACCATGTGCTTTTCACTGAAAACGCCCTCTGTGGTCCATTGAACAACTTCTCTAAGCAAATGGAAGCTATCAATTTTGCGATAATGTTTTGAGAAATCAAAACGAGTCAAAATACCAAACTAATGAAAAAAAATACAAGACTAAAAAAATAATAATGAAAACTTGTGGCATCGAAGTCATAAAACTAATAGTTAGGAGTTCAAATTGCAATGCAAATAGTTTTTTGTTGCAGTAGAAAGAAAGGAGGTCCTGTGAACTCTGAACAAACCTAATTGGACCCCATCATATTGTATGAGACAAAAATTATTCCCTCAATAGGGCAAAATCATCTCTGATTAGACCATATTATAGCCATTAATGATCAGAAAGCATACCTAAATGAACTTTGATGCAGTCATATCAGTTATATATGATCTCTAAAACAACCAAGGCGACATGCAAGCTATATCAGACTTAAATTTTCACTTATCAGACAGGCTGGCATATAAATGATTTCTAAACCGAACTATTTGACCTCTGATCAGATCAGATCAGGAATAAAACCATCTCTAAAGAGAAATAAAGGATCTCTGATCAGACCATCTGATGACTAAATGATATCTGAACAGGCCTAAATGACCTTCTATTCGATCATACCAGACCTAAATGATCTCTGCTAAATAACACTAGATCTATATCACAGAAAATCTCAGACATAAAATAACTCTCATGATCGGTCATCAACTCCAAAATTTTCTTAAAGTTTACTTTTTTTGTTCTGTTTGCGTATTTTTTAACTCGCATAATCTCAATCCCAATTCATCGCCTATCAGGCCATCGTAGACCTAATTTATCTCTAATCAAAAACATCAGAACTAAATGACCTGATCACACCATCTCAAACCTACGCTCGAAATGAGTTCAAGTGTGCTCTCGGCTTGCTGTGATTATACTCCCTTGGTTTTATGGAATTGACCACACAGTTTGAGGTGCCAGATGGGAAGTCGATATTTGCAGACAGTACCAGACACAATATGCTTAAGTTCATACCCTCCCAGACGGAAAGTACCCATGTCCAGACTATCAGGCGATCAAAAATCAATGACCCGGGTCTAATGTCGTCCCTAAAATCCTCCCAGTTTGTTGTAAGAGTGGGGGTAATTTGTCTATGGGCGGTAAGTTGATGTAAGAGTGTGGGGGTATTTTGTTCAGAGGGGTTAAAATGATGAAAGAGTTGGGCTGCAACGGGAGATCTTTTGACTTCAAAGTTGCCTGGATGCATTGTATTTTTGGAACACTGAAAAAACAAATGTCCGGTACATCAAGTCTACTCCATAGTAGCTTAGTCTGGGACCTATCAATGGGATTTTAAATTCTCAAATTCTCCTAAAACCTATCTAATTTTCCAAGATTCTAGTATTCAAGGGTAAATAGGTTGTTTTGGTAACTAAATTGAATGAAATTGAATTTGTTTCAGGACTCGAATGCAATCCATGCACGCAAAGAGTGGCGATGGACTCAAGCGGCAAAAAATACTGCCAAGGTTACACAAATAGTTTCAAACCTGTTCTGAAATCGAGGTGTGATAATGCTGGTTAACAGAATTTTCTAGTTCTTTATGATCGATATATTTAATGTCACCCAGTTCAATCATCATAGAAGAACGAGCAAAGTCTGCATTTTTTGAGCAAAATATGTA
>NC_134477.1:7224372-7293400 GCF_964194025.1 Convolutriloba macropyga
TGTTTAGTTTACTGTTCATGACTAAGCGGAATTTAAGGGTGTTTCCCATTATTGCACCCACAAAATTACTGCACAATTATGGTACATTTACAGTAATGGGCGTTCTATCCGCTACTTTTGTGTGATGATCCAAAATTATGGGTGACTTTAGTGCGACCAACGCTCCCTCTGATCAGACCAAACTCCAGATTTTGTCCTATGATCAGACATTCCTGAGTACTTGTTATAATCAACTGCAATTTTTTTAAAATAATCAGTTCAAACCTAAATAGTACTCAACTTAAATTTGAATAATGTAGTATATCTTGTTAAGGTTAGGGCGAAACTAATTGATAAAAATTATGATCAAAAAGTTCCCAGGTTGGGGTCCCAGACCAACACTCGATATGTCTAGACCGAAAGGAACGCACAAGGGGATGGCATGCGTTCAAATTACATGGCCTGGAAACCCGAATTAACGCACGAATGTCTGGACATAGGTATCTTCGAACGCACGATTTTGAGATGCCTGCAATAATGGCAATAAAGCTGCGGTCAAATAATTACGGTCAGTTACTGCTCTGGCGTCAGATTGTGGGGCAACTTATTTCCGGACTTTGGTCTCTGACCAGGCCGTATTTCATTTATTGTCCAAACTTTCGTGCGACCTATGATCAGACTTTAGTGTGACTTTGCCCTCTGATCAGGCCGTAGTAAGAGCACTGTCCAGACAATCGTGCGACTCAAGCGTTTTCAGTATTATGAAAATTTGGCATCACCACGCCACCGTTTTGCGACACATATTGTCTTATTAGAGTGGTGTAGGGTCGCACAACAAAGCCAGCCTGAGTGATGCGCAGTAAATGGGAGGAGGCTATAATGAGAAACACTTGGATTTTACTGTCGGATAATGACGCGACAAAAAAGAAGGTTTAAACGGAGTCAAGTTTGTATGAGTACATATATTTGAACAAATGGAGTATTGCTTGTATAAGGTTGCAATATTAAAGATCTTTTCCCAGAAAAAAATTTCATGGACAGGTGACTTCTTATTTTTTTCAAATGTAAGCAAGAATACTTGATTGCTAGACTTGTTGAGTATCAAAATAACGTGTTATAGCAATGAATATCTGCTTTTGAAATATGCAGTCGTCATTTTGGAATTATTTCTCGGATTGATCTATTCTGCCCCCTCCCCTTGAGTGCTGTTCACTCCACACAGTTACAAATTATATGTTGATATTTAGAGCTATATAGCATGTTACTTTATAAAAAAATAGCACATAAGCCTGGGAGCTAAGCTGGGGGGGCTAATTTTGCAAGAGAATAATTACTTCTTGCAAAGTTCCTGCAAGGTTACTGCAAGTTTTGAAAACAACTTGCACGATTAATGCAAGATTTTTGATCTTGCCTGCAAAATTTGTGCAAGATACTGATTCCTGCTTGCAAAATTTTTGCATGACTTTTAATCCACATTTTTTTCTGTTCCCTGGCTGTAGGTGTCGATTGTTTACGCAGAAAATGAAGGTTAAGCACGAGAAAATAATACTATATCGGAATAACATCTCAAGTCAGTTTTAAAAACCCGCCAGACTTTGATTTTTATATTATTCTTTTCCAACCCTTCTCTTGTTTTCATTCCGGACTTGGATCGGCAATGGCAGTGTTACACTGAAGAGCTATAGCAGAATTGAACACAGCCCTAGTGATAAAAACGGGCTCAAAACGCTCTCTTTAAAACAAATGGAATTAAAAAAAAACATTTTAAAATAAAGCAGAGCACATAATATAGCAACACCCCCCGCCCCGTTACAATTTGACAGGAAGAAAATAAAAAAACGAAACCTCAAAAACACACCGATACTTCTGTCATGAATAACTCTAAGGCCAATAATAACATTAGCTGTCAACTGAAGGCATCAATTAGGTTCAATTAAATCCCTAACGGAAGACAATTAGACCTAATAGTGATCAGAAAATTTCTATTCCTACATAAAAGATCCCATTTACCGATAATATCAGGAAATAAATCCGAATTTTAGTTTCTCTATAAATAAATCGTTTGATTCGAAAAATGGGAAAAAGATTGAAAGTGTTTGTTTTCGTCGCCTATTACGTTAATTAAACATAAAAGAGAAAGGATTTGGATGGCTGGAGATGTCTCTAGTTATTTGTCGAAAAATGATATTCAAAATATTGTATTCATTGATTTCAAAACAGGAGGGATGCATTGATTTGAAATCTTGCAGGAAACTGGCAAGAGTCTTGCAAGATTTTAAACTCCAAAGGTTTTTAGAAAAAAAGTCATTTGGAAACAGTTAAGCTGACAAACATTTCTGGTAACAGTCGGTTTTTAGTTACTTCTAGCTACCAAAAACACACAGATAAATTTTAAAGAATTCAAAAAACTGCAAAATTCTTGCAGGATTCTTGCAATATTTGATTCCGGTAATCACTAGGGCCATTTATTTATTTATGCTATATTTAAGGTAACCATGGCGTCTTTGGTGCCAACCTGGTAAATCTGGGAAGTTTAAAAATGTGGCAAAAATCTAAATCTGTCTTTTTAATGCTGCTTTTCAGGTCTGGAGCTCTTTCGCTCGTAATCACGACTCCTCTCGTTTATTTGGTGCTTCAATTTTTTGCTTCAAACCATCAAATTCTCCGTCATGACACCTTATGCATATCGTATCTACTATCTAGTACCAGTCGACAAGACATCAGCACCAGATGCTCCCCTAATGTTTTTCCTTGTTTGCTTGAATACTTCCCGGTTGTGCTCTGTTCCCCACGCTTTGCACTCCCTCCCTCCCCCCCCCCTACAACAGAGCACGTGTCATTACATAGTAAATCATTATAAAAAATTATGACACGTGCGTCTAGGGGGTGTTCACCCCCCAAGCTGGGTGGCGGGGGGGGCAAACGGAAAAGAAGCGTTTTATTTATGTGATATCGCCTTTATGTTTTTAGGTGGCTCAACAGCCGAGCCGCCCGGTGCATCCTTCCCGGAAATCCCAGTGGGATTTCCGGAAATCTTACTAATCCCAAAATTCCCACCAATAATGACGATTCCTAACGTCTCGTCTAAAATACAAAATCAATGTTAATTATTGTTGAAAAAGGGAACCAAACGGACGGTTTGGTTAAAAAACAGAAAAGACACGCAAGAAGTTGCACGTGTATGATTTAGACACACGCAACGAAGGAAAATTCTGCGTGTTTCTAATGTTTCTTATGTAGTGAAAATTACTGGCCTAGTGAAATTCTCAAAGTTACCTTCTCTTTTTTCCCTTTTTTTCAATTTTAATTAACTGTAGAATATTTATCCTAGTAGACAGAGCTGAAATTGATGTTTCTGGTTGCTTTAATGGGTAGTAACTGTCATTAAGTTTGGTTGATCCGGGAGAGAATTTATTTTCAATTTAACTGTGACAGCTCAGATAACTTGATCTTTTTATCAACTTCATTGCTGCAACAGTTCAAGACATACAACCAGCAATTGTGTCAACGCCCCATTTTACATTGCTGCAACAGGTTACAAGAAAGACATCACTGCGAGAGGTTAGCAAGGGTTGAAAGCGGACACACCCGGCGTCTAATCTGGATAAAAAAACCAATCTTCAAACGCAAGAGTCTTCGAGTAATGACATTCGATGAACGTGGACCCGTAGCTTCACATAATAAAACATCAAATTTCAAAAAGAAAAAATCAAAACATCACCTTGGTTCAGACCTCGACTTATGAAAAGACCATGCTCGGCCCGAATGTGATATGGAAAGACCAGGCTTGACTCACCCGGGTCACCGCCTTTCAACGCAAAACTATGTAGGATAAGATTATAAGGATTAGGTAAAGTGGTCTTAATGTATTAATGTTAGGTATAGACATGTTTTAAAATTAGGTACAGCCGCCGCCATGTATTAAGATTAATTATAGCCGCCACAATATATAAGGATTAGTTATAACCAACGCAATGTATTAAAATTGGTTTTAACCACCGCAATGTATTAAGACTAAATATTGGATCCAGGGTCTTTTTAGCAGTTTTTGCAAGCTCTTCGCTTCTTTTTTTTGAGTAAATTTATGCAGTTTTTTTCCTAAAGTGTTCTAAATACCCTCTTTTGATTGGTTAAAAATTCCATCATTTTTTCAAAATTGAATTGACAAAAAGGTGCAAATAAAATACACGGTATTTATTATGCACATCAAACTACAAAAGCACTCGAACATTTTTATTTAAAAGTTATTAATTAATATCAAAATAACTGAAAACAGAGGTACATATAGCCGAGTGGGTTTAGAAAGTCCAAAAAAAGAAAAAAAAATGCGTAGCTAACTGAATAATGGGTGCAATTGTTAAAACCTGATATTGACTTTATTAAACATCAGCTTTGTGTATACCACAGTAATCAAATTTACATATAGTTACTAATGAACTTTAGTACATGCACATCATGAACATTGTTCAAATTTGTTTGTAAATAATAAATAGTTGAAATGCAGCATAAAAAGTGTTGAATCCACACAAGTTCTACTTTTTCTGGAGTGGCCTGTGTTTCTTTTTTTGATAATTTTTGTTCAAAAATTTGTTATGTGTGACCGATCGTGCTAGAGAATCCGCGTTGTAGTAGTGCCTATTGAGGCAACCAATCACTATCCAATGTTCAACAATCTCACTGCTTGGGGAAGTGTTGATGATTGCAAAACAGAATTTGAGTAAATTTGGAACAAAATTTGCTGGTAATTAGAATGCGCTCGATAATGTCATAAAGTGAAAAGATATTTATGACAAATATTTTTTTTCTTTATCTTAAAGCACCATTTGTACAAGGATTCCTGGGAGAACAATCAAGTTGAAAACTTTTGCTCTGTTGAGAGAAGCAACTTTTTTTGGTTTTTGGATTTTGTGATTTTGTCGACCGTTTCTGTTTGGATGCTGGGATGAAACAAAACAATTATACAAAAAATGCAAGGAGAGTTAGAAAAGGAATATTTATTTGAAGTTATACTACCCCAATTGACATCCATTAGGTCAAAATTTGATGTAGAGAACGACAGCTAGATGAAAAGGGTCTAAAACCTACAAATGTTCCAAAACAGAAAACAAGTACATAAAACAGTAAGAGTGGTGGAAAGCATCCCAAAAAATTTTTGAGCAACCGTTCCAATCCTTTCAAACAGTGGTTATTGTTTCTCCTAGAAAAAATATTTCTGTCGCCTATTCTTAGTGGTTGATCGAAAAACCTTTTCAATCGAATACTTTCACTGCGATAAGGAAGATTTTCTCAGGCGTTTTGAAGTGAAACGAGATCAAATAAAAGTATGTCATGATTCTGAAATTGATGATTCGATAACGCAGGAATTTTTTCTTTGAAATTCCTTGCTTTCATTGTTGTTACGTTTGCTCTGGAGTCATTAGTTGTATCAAGTGATTCTATGGTTCTACCTCCGCGAACAATTCTCTCAAACCATATTTCTTGTAATGGAAAGGATTTTCTTGATAATGTCCTGTGAATGACAAGCTGGTGTTCATCGCAATATCTATTTTTCTGACAGGAGTAAATATAAAAATATTTTCTTGAATAAACTGGTTCTGACCTGAAGTAATTATAAATGGACGTGCAAATGTTTCACTAAAGTTGTAACAGGCAGGTTGAATGGTTAATTGGTATTTGATAGCCTGGTGATACACTTCGTTTACAACACACGTCGTTTAAACAAGGAACAGTGGAGAAATTTAAGGGAAACTGTGGATTGTAAGAAAAATTTTCAATAATTAGGTATTGCACGAATCAATTTCAGTCTAACTTTTGAATATGGTAGCTGTAACATTTCTCATTGGAAGAAATTGATGGCACATTTAACAAATTAGGTGCTTCCATTTTTCAGCAAAAGTTCTTCCTCTCGATCAAAAAACGGGCTTTTCCCATAATGGCTAGATTCTTCTTCAAATTCGTATCAATGACAAGCCAAAATACCTTCATTTTTTATTGTAGAATTTAATTCATTGGAAATTAAAGCCTTGGGTCCATAGAGAACATTCGAGTTGTACACTTGTTGATTGATAGAAACACTTCACAGTTGAAGAAGAGTCAGTATATTATATTGTTGACATTAGTTAAAAAATGTAACTCGTCACTTGTGAAAGACATGCCCATATCTGCTTTTCCAGGCTCATCTTTGTTCGTTAAGTCATCGAACAATCTTCTTTTTGTGACCAAACTTGGTTTCAATCTTGATATCTCTCATGTAAAGATAGATACTTCTATCTGTTTCAAATTCCAACTCAATGCTGCTTCCATCCAATGAAGTACTGGGATGAACTTTTTGAGGATGAAGTCCTCAATTGGTTCCAAAACAGGAATTTTGGCAAAATTCTCCTTGCAAAAGTTTGTAAAGTATCAGTATCAATAATTAGAATTGTTTTTTGATGTAGAATTCAATTCAGATTTTGAAGAAAATCTATTCTTGTATGACGACGTCGACTGAATTTTTGAAGTGATCTACAAAAAATGCGACGCTTTTTTGTTTTTCCTGCACCTAGCCGTTTACGTTAATTTCTCTTTTGAACATCAGCAGCAACAGATTTGAGTTTTTCAGCACATTCAAAACCAATCGGATTTCAGGAGCAGCCATTTCAATTAAATCAGCAGCCACTTTTTTTGTTGCTCTGATAACCTACCGCCCTAAAAACGGAATTTCTGTCCTCCTAAATGTTTGCGCTAAATCTCCGAATCCCCTACCCTTTTTTCTGGCATACCCTCGAAAATACGGTGAATCACTATCAGCAGCCATTTTCTACAAATTTATTTCTAAAATTGATTATCAGAAGTTTTTATAAACATTAGTACAGCTCCTGTTACTCCAACACAGTGGAACGGTAATTTTTTACCATAGGAGTTGCCGATCTCGAGTTTTAAGCTATTGATTGAGTTTTCAAGATTTTTTCAAACTGTGGTTTTGGAATGTTTTGATAAATCATGTATTGTCCAGTCAAGAAGATGTCCCCATTCTTAAATTTGATATAAAATTAAGGCATCCTAAAGGAACAGTTTTTGTATGACCCACAATTTTTTGTTCAACAATATCACTATAAATCATTGAGGTATTTATTCGAACAATGTCAAAAAGGATCTTGGGAAAATGTGGACCAGCACCACTTATGAAAACACCCATCCCATAAACAGCTTCTTCGCATTCACTGACATGACAAAGATCAGCATTAAATTTTACAAAAAAAGAGTTCCCTGTGGGAAGACTCAAAAAAATTTGCTGTGAAATTTTGTTAACGTGTAATCTGATTGGTGTTTTTTCACACTTTTCACCTTCCTAAACCTTTCTGATCATTTCTTTCAAAATAAATGAGACCAAGAGATATAGACCTGGATCAAATGTGTAATTTAGTCTGACGGATTTGTATTCGCTGTTGCCTCATCTAGATAGAAGAATATCCTTTTCTTGACATTTTGGTACAAGGATGGATAAGACAGTTCTGTAATTAAAACCTCCCTTTCTCCTTCAAGATTTTTGACATTTTGTAAAAAGGAGAAAATTTTGTAAAAGCACTCAAAATATTACTTTTGGCAACGATCAAAAGAAGCATTTGAAGTCAACTCTACAGTGTAAGAATTCATCTCTAATTGATACCTTTTGGAATTTCTTGTTCAAAAAGTTTGCCACGAACTTCATCGCCTTGTTTTCGGTAATTGTTACAAGTTGGTGGTTTCAGAGTTGTAACTTTCTTAGTTTGGAGAATTTTAATGGTGAATTGAGATATGTAATCTTTCCAAAAAGGGAAATCGTACTTGGAAGTTCGAATTTTGTCTCAATATTAAAATCGTGGTTTTTTGAACTCATTAACGAGCTTTTTCTAAAAATTTGATTAAAAACATTTGAATTTTTATTTTTTTGGGAGCTTTACCTATAGCTCTGTTACCTCTTGTGTTCATAAAGTTAACAAAACTACCCATTTTGTTAAAGTATTTCTCAACGTTTTCCTCCATGTAGCAAAAGATAACATTCTTCAAAGATGTATTTGCTCCTTCTGTCACAGTAGCTTTTTTTCCACTTCTTGTTGAGTAGATTTTTATGTCTCTCTTCCTGCAAAATGCTTCTAATACTCCCCCGATCTGAGTACCTTGATCAACCCACACGCTGTCAGGCTTAGTGTTCTTCCATAATATTTTTTTAAAGGCAGCTACAGCAAAAGATAAAAATTTTTTACTTCCTTGATTGAAAGCAGACCAGGCGAGAAAAGACGTCAACACATATCAATAAGTTTTTTACGTCGTTAATAAATTCGGACAATTTATCCATGAAAGCCAAATCGAGAAACCAAATCTCATTGATACGTTTTTCAAAACAAATATCCTTTTGAAATATCGAATTGCTTGTCAAAATTTAGTGTAAGGTCTCCTTCTGTTTAAAAAATTGAAAACCTTCTTCTTTGACAATCGGCTAGCTTTCTTGATGTTGTGAACTGGGCCATATACAGCATTTCCTTCCCTTCCAAATTTTAAAGAGCTAAACTACAGAGGTATCTCTGTAGCTTAGCTCTTTTGGATTTGGAAAGGGATCCAGTTTCCTCGGTCTTTGCTTTTGGCATCTTTGTTTATCATTTTATGTGCATTTTGGTTAATTGCTTTTTGGAATTGTGTATTAAATATCAGGATACTCAACGTTTTACCTTTTCAGAGAGCATACAAAGTCGACAAATGCAATTTTTGTATCTCTTCAGTCTAACAAAACGAAGTCAGTTTGGGATAGTTTAACGCGAGTGACTTTAAAACTTCATTAATAAATGGTTCGTTGCTGGGAGACCTTGTTTTGTCGTTAACCTCTTTATAAACAGTTTCTAAAGTTTTTGGAACCAAATCCTGTTTTCCGTCAATTTTATCCAAACTGTTAGGTGAAAACTTGAATTTCTGTTCATAAAGTCATATAATTGTTGAGGAATCAGAACAAACTGATCCATTTCATGAGAGACGATTATCAATTGACGGAATTAAAATTGATAAAAGACTGATCTCTTTTTGGAGCTCAGCCTCTGTCTTCTTCTACTGAGACCAGTTCTTTTTAGAATCAGCCGATGAATTTCTTCTCAAATTTTTAAAGATTCTTGATATGAAATTTCACTCAGCTCTCCTCTTAGAAGATTTTCTATGCACTTGTTTAGAAACTGGATGTAATCTTTGGGACAACGAAAGTTATTTTAATAATCTGGGAGTATTTCTTTAACGCAATCAGAGTAGAAAGATGCTGTGTGCTCATCGTTCAGATAGGTAAATTGTTGCTTGCTTTGGGGTAGAAAAATACAGATGGCGTTGAACCACTGTTAGTACAGTATCTTAGAGTGTCGAATGTTATTGAAGTCAAGCTAATAAGGAAATGAACATTGGGAAATGAAGTTACTATGGTATAACAGTCTTTTAGTTGAGATCCCAATCCGAACTGTAGACTAGTTCCTAGTCGGCTTTGATGAACGAGGATGTGCTTTATGTATACTGTACTTAAAGCTTTATTTCTTCCAGCGGTAGCTATACCTGCAAAATGTTTGAAATTGGAAATTTCGTCATCAAAATTAAGTAAATACTTTGTTCAAATTTTAAATAAACTCTGTATCAACTCAAAATCAACACCTTGAACGAATTCAACGTTCTTTATTGTTTTTGACAATAGTCCTAAAGAGATTGATAGTGTTGATAAAAACTGTAAGCTTCATCAAATTCTAGTTGAAAAGCTTGGTCCATCTAATGAAAAAACCTCGTTAATTTGTGGAAAATATTTTGTTCATAATTTTGGGAGTGTAAAAAATATCCAACTGTACAAGAAAAAACTGCAATCCAATCAGTTGTCTCCTCCTCAAAGTCTCAGCTAATGTAATTCCTGCGAAGCAACAAGCTAAAATCAGCAGTATTACAAAAAATTGGGACATGGAATCTACTAAAGACCGGTTACACGTCTGGTCAAATTAGTTCTGATATTGGCGTTTTTGATTATTATCATCAAAGACACAATTACCTAATTAAAGTACCTTACAAATGTGATCAGTCATTTATACGTTATCTTCCTCTCGATGGATAAGAAAACTGTGCATCTGAATTGAAACGTTAACAACAAAAATGTCAAATATATACAATAGTATAAGTGAACTAAACTTAACACACAACCAAAAAATTGTTCCGTCAAAGGAACTACTGCGAATAAGCATTGATATTTAAAAAAGTTCCAAATCTAGGAGCAAGACTAATAAAGATTTGCAATAAATGGGAATACGGTACTTATACATGTTAACCAACTCAATCTCTAAAACAACTCAGAGAATTTCAAAGAAACTATTTACAAAAAAAATAAATTACATTCACGAATCCAAAAACTAAATATTATCAAAAAAACCAATGTCCGTATCACGTAAACGTAAGCCTTCTTTTCTCAGTGAAGAGTTTTCTTGTGATGATATGGGTAATTGCTGCAATTTCATTAAGCATCATTGTTTTGTAACAATTTGTAAGCCTTCGGAAAGCCAAGATCTTTAAGAATTTCCTCATCCTTCACAAGAAGGATGATAAAATTTTGCATTTTTCAAGTGTTTTTGCAAGATAATCTGTTGTTGGTGAGCCATGCTGGTGTAAAATAAAAGCCGGCTCAGAATAATCAAGCCTTCCCTTTTTCCAATTGATGCCGTGCATAGTTTTTGTGTTCCATTTCGCTCGAAAAATTGGTTTGTAGTTTTATGTGGGTGACAATTGTATCCAAGTACATTTCCGCCCCTAAAAAATCCTTAAAGTTTCTTCATTCTGAGCATTCAAAATCCAGTACAACGAGTGCCATTCTTTGTTCTTGAGCGATTTTTCGAAAAAGAGATTAGATTCTAGTAATTGGAAAATCAGTGGATGACTAAAAATTTATATAGATGCAAAAGAACAGACCAGTAATGTGACCCAAGAGACATGAGCTCGGATTTTGAGTTAACATGTAGCAATAACCAGATCCATTGTTTAATTACTTTATACGCTCTGCAAAATCGGGTAGAATTGCATGTGAACGCAACACTTTCGATCTTGCCAGGAGAAAGTGCAGAATTGAATTACTGTTTCCACTATTTTCTTCGTGCGGAAAACTTTGGTCAATCTCCTCTAAGTTGACGTTTTGATCCTAAATTTTACACTTTGCCGGAAACAATTTTTTGGTTTTTCGTTGATTGGAAACATTGAAAAAATATAATTGTAACAATTGGAAACGTTTGAAATTGTGACAATATACATTGATTTTTCACTTTTTTTATCTATATTGATACTGGTCTTTTTGAAAATCTCTACATAAAAAAGAAGGTCACGCCATTGAGTTCCGTTCAGAAGATGCTGTGAATTGAAATTTCTTGTTTATCAGATTGAACTTTTAAAATAATGCGGCGTAGACCGTTATAAATAAGTCACTTTAGTTCTTTAAAATTGGACTCACTGTCAAGTTTATCAATTTTGGGAAAAATAGGAGCTTCAAGAACCGTATAAGGAGACTTTTTTAATCGGTGGTGAAAACATACGCAGAAAAGATTTGATTTAATTCTTAGGCTCAGAAAAATATATCAGGGATCCAACATTCCAACTCATTTTCAGGTTGAAAAAAAAGAAAACATAACAAAACATATCAATTAAAAAGACAAAGACATTTAAAATTATACATTTATTGAAATATACATTGTTGAATTTTAGAAAAGTCCTTCAAATTTTGTATCAATTCCTTGAAATCGCCAAAAGTGTAGCTAACATAAGTCAAATGTTTGACTCGTTGTTCTCTTTTCCACAAAAATTGAAATTTTAGAACTTATTCGATAAGTCACTGATGCTTATCCAAGCAGTATCCTCTGTAAAGAAAACTGAATAGTGAAATCTTTTATTCAGAACTGCAAATTCCATTCCTTGATGTGATGAGAAGAGAAGGAGGATTGAAGAATCAGAGGTAATGCTGTTTTAGGAGATGAGAAAGCAAATGATGCTGTGACTTTTCCGCATCTATATATACTAAACTCCAACCAATCAGAGCAAAGTATCCAAAAAGGGTAAAGGTTAGCAGAAAAAGTGACGCTATGATCCAAAAAAGGGAATGTATTAGCTGTAAATAGCCAAGGAAGGTATCATTTCATAGAAAAGTTAACATAACTATACGAAACAGATAAGCTCATTGATTAATAGTAACCAGAAAAGTAATTTTTTACTCGTGTGAACCGGTAAACCTAATTAACAGCCAAAGATGGATAAGTTATAGGAAGTTTGTAGAGGTCATTGACCAAAAATGTCAAGCTTTGATAAATTCTCATCTAGCTAACTCTGAAGTCGATATTGGAAACTGTTCCCATTTTGGAACTGAACTTCTGTATAAAAGGGTTAGGAAGTCGTATTCCAATTTGTACTTTTATTCACTCAGCATTGTAGTATTTGTAAAAATCGAAAGAATAGCGCATTTTGCAGCGATGAAGTAATTGTCATTGGCTCAGGAATTGGGATAAAAGCGTATTCACTTAGATTTATGTATGGTTCCAGAATTTCTGAGACAGAATTCAATAAGAAGAGTAATTCATACTTGTTGATTTTTACCTCCATATATAGAAAATTACGTAATAGTAGCTCCGTTTCTACTTAAAGGTTCTCTTCTACAATCCCAATAAAAAATTGCAGCAATAAAGGGTCAAATTTTGTATCGAATCCTTGAAATTACCAAAAGTGTAGCTGGCATAAGTCAAATGTTTGACTCGTTGTTCTCTTTTCCAGAAAAGTCGAAATTGCAGAGGTTGAAGCTGGTTGTCCTTGATGTATTGGAGGAAACTAACATAGAGTCTGCGGTTTTTGTCGAATGCTAATCTCTTTC
This sequence comes from Convolutriloba macropyga, assembly GCF_964194025.1. Lineage (NCBI taxonomy): Eukaryota > Metazoa > Xenacoelomorpha > Acoela > Convolutidae > Convolutriloba > Convolutriloba macropyga. The sequence goes on from NC_134477.1 coordinate 7,237,217, forward strand.
ACTTTTGGACACTATTCCAGCACGTGTTCCATGTTGGTATCGGTCAATTTTGAGGTTGGTTTTCTCTCATACCTAGTTCTCCATTGAGAAGATCATCCTTGAGGCAGAATTTTTGAAACTCATAGACTCGCAGCTGTTGGTACTTTTCAAAAGTCCCAAAATTGTCTTTTCCAAAGACTTGGTAGGTTGGTCCAGAATGAAATTGTTCTTTTCTCAAACACTGGGACACTGTAAATCATCAAATCTATTTGAATTGGAACTAAATCCCATATAAAAAAACAGAATCACTTCCTGGTTTTTGTGGAGGTTGAACGTACATAGAAGGAGCACTCGAATGAAAAGGCAAACTTTTAGAGCGGGACATTTCTACAACTTGAGCTGAGAGCGTGAAACTGTATAATCAATTCATATTTGTAACCAAATGGTCTCAGTATCTGGAAGTTTACATTTATGTTAACGACGTCATTTATACCTTTAAAAGGTAGTTAAATGAACTTACAATGAGATAATAATAATCTTTTCAAAATTTTAGGGATCCCAAATTTTGTAACCAGAATTTCAAAAGAATCCTGGTGTTCAGCTAGTCTGTGTGGCATTAAAGAAAAATAGTGTTATAAACTTTTCGAACAAGTATAACAAATTCTTTTAGCGGACTGTTTCCTGAATTTTATCAATTCGAAAGTGATTTTTTAAATTTTTATCAAGACTTGTTGCCTCCATATAAAGAAAAGTTTGTAATAGTAGCTTTGTTTCCATATAAAGATTCTCTTCTACTATCCAAATAAAAAATTGCAGCAATAATGCGTCAAAATTTACCTCTAAATTTTTCAGAGTTTATAGCTACAGAACTTTTTTTTCATTTCCATATCAGTTAAAGAGTATAAACCTTATCTACTTACTAAAAATACTCCGTTGCTAAGAAACTTTGTCGATTTCCTCTAAGTTGACGTTTTGATTTTAAGATTTACATGCTACCAGAACATTTTCGTTTTCGTTTTTTTGGTTCTTTGGAACCATTGGAAAATTAATATTATAACAATTGAAAAGGTTTGAATTTGTGACAATATCCATTAATTTTTTATCTATCACTATTTACCTAAAGTGATACTGGTCTTTTTGAAAAACTCTACAAAAAAAAAGAAGTTCGCTCCCTTGAATTCCGTCTTCAAGTGGGTGAAAATTGCATCCAAGTACATTTCCGCCCTTCAAAACTTCCAACTCTTTCAAACTTTTTCATTCTGAGCGTTCAATATCTAGTACAACGAGTGCCATTCTTCCTCCTGGAACGTTTTTGCGAAAAAACTTCAAAGTCTAGTATTTGGAAAATACGTAGATGACAAAACTTTATTCAGATGTAAAAGAACAGATTAGTAATGTGACCCAAGAGACTTGAGCTCTGAATTTGAGGTAACATGTACCAATAACCAGATCCATTGTTTCTTGCTTTAACCGCTCAGCAGAATCGGGTAAAATTGCAAGTGAACGCAGCACTTTCGATCTTGGTAGGAAAAAGTCCAGAAGTAAATTACCGTATCCAATAATTTTTTCGTGGGGAAAGCTTTGGTCAATTTCCTCTAAGTTGACATTTTGATCCTAAATTTTACAAGCTTACAGAAACAATTCTTTGTTTTTTTGTTTTTTGGAAGCATTGGAAAAATATTATTGTAACAATTGAAAATCTTTGAAATTGTGACAATATCCATTGATTTATTTCTTTGTTTATCTAAAGTGATACAGGTCTTTTTGAAAATCTCTACATGAAAAAGAAGGTCTCTCTATTGAATTCCGTTCAAAAGAAGTTGTGAAAAGGAAATTTTTTGTTTATCAGATTGAAACTTTAAAGGAGTGCGGCGTAGACCGTTATGAATAAGCCACTTTCGTTCTTTAAATTGGACTCACTTTCAAGTTTCTCAATTTTAGGAAAAATTGGAGCGTCAAGAACTGTATTAGAAGACTTTTTTTAACTCTTAGTAAAGAATAATGCAGAGAAATTTTGGTATATTTCTTAGGCTCAGAAAACTATTTCTTGAGAATCGAATATTCCCACTCATTTTCAGGTTGGAAAAAAAAGAAAACTGAACAAAGCATATCAATTAAAACGACAGACACATTTTAAAATTGCATATTTATTGAAATGTACATTGTTGAGTTTTAGAAAAGTCCTTCAAATTTTGTATCGAATCCTTGAAATTACCAAAAGTGTAGCTGGCATAAGTCAAATGTTTGACTCGTTGTTCTCTTTTCCACAAAAGTCGAAATTGCAGAGGTTGAAGCTGGGTTGTCCTTGATGTATTGGAGGAAACTAACGTAGATTCTGCGGTTTTTGTCCTCGGCTAATCTCTCTCACTTTTGGACACTGCTCCAGCAAGTGTTCCATGCTTGTATCTTTGGCAAACTTGAGGTTGGTTTTCTCTCATACCTAGTTCTCCAATGAGAAGATCCTCCTTGAGTCAGAATTTTTTTTGAAACTCATAGATTCGCATTTGTTGGTACTTTTCAAAAGACCCAAAGTTGTCTTTTCCAAAGACTTGGTAGGTTGGTTCAGAATGAAGTTGTTCGCTTCTCAAAATCTGGTACACTGTATATCTTCAAATCTTTCTGAATTGGAACCAAATCCCATTAAAAAAAGAACCGAATCAGTTCCTGGTTTTGGTGAGGTTTGAACTTACCAAGAAGGAGCACTCAAAAAAAGCAAACTTTTAGAGCAGGACATTTCTACAGCTTGAGCTGAGAGCGTGAAACTGTATAATCAATTCATATTTGTAACCAAATGGTCTCAGTATCTGGAAGTTTACATTTATTTTAACGACGTCATTTATACCCTTAAAAGGTAAAATAAATGACCTTACGATGAGATTATAAGGTAGTCTATTCAACAATTTTGAAGGTTCCCAAATTTTTTAACCAAAATTTCAAAAGGATCCTGATGTTCAGCTCGTCTGTGTTGCATTAAAGAAAAATAGTGTTTGAAAAATTTCGAACAAGTAAAACAACAAATTCTTTTAGCAGACTGTTTCCTGAATTGTATCAATTCGAAAGTGGTTTTTTAAGTTTTTATCAAGACTTGTTACCTCTATATACAGAAAATTACGTAATTGTAGCTTTGTTTCCATATAAAGATTCTCCTCTACTATCTCAATAAAAAATTGCAGCAATATTGCGTCAAATTTTACCTCTAAACTTTACAGAGTTTATAGCGACAAAACTTCATTCATTTCCGTATCATTTCAGGAGTATGAGCATTATCTACTCACTAAAAATACCCGCTGCTATTCATAACGACAATTTTTACCCATTACGGATTTTTCGTTACCACGTTTTTCTCATTTCGTCTTCAGCGAAAGAGATACCGGAGGAAACAGAAAACCTGTCTTACATTTATCAAACAGGAGGTTGCTTGTACACACTCTATAAGCATCAGTTCTTTGGCTAAAGTATAGAAGAGTCAGGACTGGTCTTTACCCGGTTAACCAGAGTGGTTGAGCACAACTTGGAGAATAAGTACGTGGAAAAAAGCACCCAGTGACTCCAAGAAACAATTGAGCAGAACGAAGTTCAAGCGTCACCTATTAAGCGCTGAACACCACGTACTTAAATTATTGTGTGTGCTTTGTGCTTTGTATTTGTTTTTGTAATTCGAGGTAACTTATTCTTAAAAATCAATATTACAATTTTTTTTCCTAAAATTGAATTTTTCTTGAACATAGCTTGCTTAGTGTTTTGAAGTTCTTAGAGTAAAGAAATCGCTCAAAATCAAAAGAATTGAAATAAATCAAAAGTATAAATGCATCACAAAATACTTTAGAAGAAATCAAGTAGAATATTTACCACATATCAATTTTCTTCAAACAAATTCTCGCAACATAATCTGACAAAGTTTGAGTTCAATAGCCAAATGGTCGGATTGCTTCATTAATTACAGGAAGTTCTCTAAGTCTAACACTGATGGGAGTTATCGGAGCCTCTGTGGTCTGAAAAAATGGGTTGTGAGCTTTTCCATCCTCTATGGGGGAGTGTCATTGACGGTGTAGTCGACAAATTAGTCTAAACACAATCCTGAACTGGATCGAAGTTCTCCAAAACATTGACTGAGATTGATGCAGTGCCGATACTCAGTTCACTACTGCCAGCGTTGGCCACTATCTGAAAAAGGTTGTTTTGCGGTTCCGGGCCTGATAATTGACTTGTCTCAGGTGTATTTGTCATTCTTCCCATGTAAAAGAAAACTCGATGTTCCCAGCCACATAGCACGGGCAGAACTCGTCTCCAGCAAAATGAACATAACAATGTCCACTGATTGCAGTAAATTCGTGGCCCATTGCGTGGGTCTTTATCTGGTTTTCGGTGATTGGGACTTGTCCCTGATGATACGTCTCGAACTGTTGCCTCTGCAGCTCTTTGTTATCCCATACTTTAATAGGCAGGGTTACAACAGACTTGTAGAACTCATTAGATAAGTCACTGATGCTTATCCAAGCAGTATCATCTTTAAAGAAAACTGAGTAGTGAAATCTCTTATTCTGAACTGCAGATTCCATTTCTTGATATGATGAGAAGAGAAGGAGGATTGAAGACAAACGTAGTTGAGATCAGAGGTAATGCTGTTTGAAGAGATGAGAAAGCAAATGGTGCTGTGACTTTTCCGCATCTATATATATTAAACTCCAACCAATCAGAGCAAAGTATCCAAAAAAGGTAAAGTTTAGCGGAAAAAGTGACGCTATGATCCAAAAAATGTAATGTATTAGCTGTAAATAGCCAAAGAAGGTATCAATTCATAGAAAACTTAACATAACTATACGGAACAGATAAGCTCATTGATTAATAGTAACCAGAAAAGTAATTTTTTACTCGTGTGAACCAGTGAACCTAATTAACAGCCAAAGATGGATAAGTTATAGGAAGTTTGTAGAAGTCATTGACCAAAAATGTCAAGCTTTGATAAATTCTCATCTAGCTAACTCTGAAGTCGATATTGGAAACTGTTCCCAATTTGGAACTGAACTTCTGTAAAAAAGAGTTAGGAAGTCGTATTCCAATTTGTACTCTTATTCACTCAGCATTTTAGTATTTGTAAAAATTGAAAGAATAGCGCACTTTGCAGCGATGAAGTAATTGTCCTTGGCTCAGGAACTGGGATAAAAGCGGATTCACTTAGATTTCTGTATTGTTCCAAAATTTCTGAGACAGAATTCAATAAGAAGAGTAATTCATACTTGTTGATTTGTACCTCCATATATAGAAAATTACGTAATAGTAGCTTTGTTTCTACTTAAAGGTTCTCTTCTACAATCCCAATAAAAAATTGCCGCAATAAAGGGTCAAATTTTACCTACAAAGTTTACAGACTTTATAGCAACAAAACTTTTTTTCATTTCCGTATCAGTTAAAGAGTATAAACCTTATCTACTTACTAAAAATACTCCTTTGCTAAGAAACTTTGGTCGATTTCCTCTGTCTTGACGTTTTGATTTTAAATTTTACATGCTACCAAGAACATTTTTTTCGTTTTTTTGGTTCTTTGGAACCATTGGAAAATTATTATTATAACAATTGAAAAGGTTTGAAATTGTGACAATATCCATTAATTTTCTTTCTCTATTTATCTAAAGTGATACTGGTCTTTTTGAAAAAAAAACTCTACAAAAAAAAGAAGTTCGCTCCCTTGAATTCCGTCTTCAAGTGGGTGAAAATTGCATCCAAGTACATTTCCGCCTTTAAAAATTTCCAACTCTTTCAAACTTCTTCATTCTGAGCGTTCAATATCTAGTACAACGAGTACCATTCTTCCTCCTGGAACGATTTTTCGAAAAAACTTCAAAGTCTAGTATTTGGAAAATACGTAGATGACAAAACTTTGTTTAGATGTAAAAGAACAGACCAGTAATGTGACCCAAGATACTTGAGCTCGGAATTTGAGGTAACATGTACCAATAACCAGATCCATTGTTTGTTGCTTTAACCGCTCAGCAGAATCGGATAAAATTGCAAATGAACGCAACATTTTCGTTCTTGCTAGGAAAAAGGCCAGAATTAAATTACCGTATCCAAAATTTTTTCATGGGGTAAACTTTTGTCATTTTCCTCTAAGTTGACAATTTGATCCTAAATTTTACAAGCTGCCAGAAACAACTTTTTGTTTTTTTCGTTGTTTGGAAACATTGAAAAAATATTATTGTAGCAGTTGAAAATGTTTGAAATTGTTGCAAAATCCATTGGTTTTTTTCTTTGTTTATCTAAAGTGATACAATTTGGAACTGAACTTCTGTAGAAAAGGGTTAGGAAGTCGTTTTCTAATTTGAACACTTATTCACTCAGCATTGTAGTATTTGTAAAAAATGAAAGAATAGCGCACTTTGCAGCGATGAAGTAATTGTCATTGGCTCAGGAATTGGGATAAAGCGGATTCAATTAGATTTCTGTATTGTTCCAAAATTTATGAGACAGAATTCAATAAGAAGAGTAATTCATACTTGTTGATTTGTACCTCCATATATAGAAAATTACGTAATAGTAGCTTTGTTTCTACTTAAAGGTTCTCTTCTACAATCCCAATAAAAAATTGCAGCAATAAAGGGTCAAATTTTACCTACAAATTTTACAGACTTTATAGCGACAAAACTTTTTTTCATTTCCGTATCAGTTAAAGAGTATAAACCTTATCTACTTACTAAAAATACTCCGTTGCTAAGAAACTTTGGTCAATTTGCTCTAAGTTGACGTTTTGATTTTAGGTTTTACATGCTACCAAGAACATTTTTTTCGTTTTTTTGGTTCCTTGGAACCATTGGAAAAAAATTATTATTACAATTGAAAAGGTTTGATTTTGTGACAATATACATTAATTTTTTTTCTCTATTTATCTAAAGTGATACTGGTTTTTTTGAAAAACTCTACAAAAAAAAGAAGTTCGCTCCCTTGAATTCCGTCTTCAAGTGGGTGAAAATTGCATCCAAGTACATTTCCGCCTTTAAAAATTTCCAACTCTTTCAAACTTCTTCATTCTGAGCGTTCAATATCTAGTACAACGAGTACCATTCTTCCTCCTGGAACGATTTTTCGAAAAAACTTCAAAGTCTAGTATTTGGAAAATACGTAGATGACAAAACTTTGTTTAGATGTAAAAGAACAGACCAGTAATGTGACCCAGGAGACTTGAGCTCGGAATTTGAGGTAACATGTACCAATAACCAGATCCATTGTTTGTTGCTTTAACCGCTCAGCAGAATCGGGTAAAATTGCAAGTGAACGCAACATTTTCGTTCTTGCTAGGAAAAAGGCCAGAATTAAATTACCGTATCCAAAAACTTTTTCGTGGTGTAAACTTTGGTCATTTTCCTCTAAGTTGACAATTTGATCCTAAATTTTACAAGCTGCCAGAAACAACTTTTTGTTTTTTTTGTTGTTTGGAAACATTGAAAAAATATTATTGTAGCAATTGAAAATGTTTGAAATTGTGACAATATCCATTGGTTTTTTTCTTTGTTTATCTAAAGTGATACAGGTCTTTTTGAAAATCTCTGCACGAAAAAGCAGGTCACTCCATCGAATTCCGTTCAAAAGAAGTTGTGAAAAGGAAATTTCTTGTATATCAGATTGAAATTTTAAAGTAGTGCGGCGTAGATCGTTATGAATAAGCCACTTTAGTTCTTTAAAAATGGACTCACTGTCAAGTTTCTCAATTTAAGGAAAAATCGGAGCTTCAAAAAATGTATAAGAAGAGTTTTTTAATTCGTAGTGAAGGCTAATGCGGAAAGTTTTGGTATATTTCTTAGGCGCAGAAAAATATTTCTTGAGGATCCAATATTCCAACTCATTTTCAGGTTGGAAAAAAAAGAAAACTGAACAATACATATCAATTAAAAAGACAAACACATTTTAAAATTCCACATTTTTTTAAATGTACGTTGTTGAGTTTTAGAAAATTCCTTCAAATTTTTGTATCAATTTCTTGATTTCACCAAAAGTGTAGCTAACATAAGTCAAATGTTTGACTCGTTGTTCTCTTTTCCACAAAAGAAATGTTTGACTCGTTGTTCTCTTTTCCACAAATGTTGAAATTTTAGAGATGAAGCTGGGTTGTCATTGATGTATTGGAGGAAACTATCATAGAGTCTGCAGTTTTTGTCCAATGCTAATCTCTCTCACTTTTGGACACTGCTCCAGCACGTGTTCCATGCTTGTATCATTGACAAATTTGAGGTTGGTTTAATCCCATACCTAGTTCTCCATTGAGAAGATCCTCCTTGAGTCAGAATTTTTTTTGAAACTCATAGAGTCGCAGTTGTCAGTACTTTTCAAATGTCCCAAAATTGTCTTTTCCAAAGACTTGGTAGGTTGGTTCAGAATGAAGTTGTTCGTTTCTCAAAATCTGGTATACTGTAAATCTTCAAATCTTTTTGAATTCGAACCAAATCCCATATAAAAAATCCGAATCACTTCCTGGTTTTGTGGGGGTTGAACGACCATAGAAGGAGGACTCGAATGAAAAGGCAAACTTTTAGAGCGGGACATTTCTACAACTTGAGCTGAGAGCGTGAAACTGTATAATCAATTCATATTTGTAACCAAATGGTCTCAGTAACTGGAAATTTACATTTATGTTAACGACGTCATTTATATCTTTAAAAGGTAGTTAAATGACCTTACAATGAGTTAATAATGGTCTTTTCAAAATTTTAAGGTTCCCAAATTTTGTAACCAGAATTTCAAAAGGATCCTGGTGTTCAGCTAATCTGTGTTGCAAAAAAGAAAAATAGTGTTATAAACATTTCGAACAAGTATAACAACAAAATCTTTTAGCGGACTGTTTGCTTAATTGTATCAATTCGAATTCGTAAGTTTTTATCAAGACTTGTTGCCTCCATATATAGAAAAGTACGTAATAGTAGCTTTGTTTCCATACAAAGATTCTCTTCTACTATCCAAATAAAAAATTGCAGCAATAATGCGTCAAAATTTACCTCTAAACTTTTCAGAGTTTATAGTGACAAATCTCTATGCATTTCTGTATCATCTAATGAGTATAAGCATTATCTACTCACTAAAAATACCCCGCTGCTATTCATAACGACAATTTTTATCCATTAAGGATTTTTCGTTACCACGTTTTTCTCATTTCGTCTTCAGCGAAAGAGATATCAGAGGAATCAGAAAACCTGTCTTATATTGATCAAACAGTAGGTTGCTTGTACACACCACTCTATAAGCATCAGTTCTTTGGCTAAAGCATAGAAGAGTCAGGACTGGTCTTTACCCGGTTAACCAGAGTGGTTGAGCACAACTTGGAGAATAAGTACGTGGAAAAAAGCACCCAGTGACTCCAAGAAACAATTGAGCAGAACGAAGTTCAAGCGTCACCTATTAAGCGCTGAACACCACGTACTTAAATTATTTTGTGTGCTTTGTGCTTTGTATTTGTTTTTGTAGTTCGAGGTAACTTATTCTTAAAAATCAATATTACAATTTTTTTTCCTAAAATTGATTTTTTCTTAAACATAGCTTGCATAGTGTTTGGAAGTTTTTAGATTAAAGAAATAGCTCAAAGGCAAACGAATTAAATTAAATCAAAAGTATAAATACATCCCAAAACTTTTTAAAAGAATTGAAGTAGAATATTTACCGCATATCAATTTTATTGAAAAAAGTTTCTCACAACATAATCTGACAAAGTTTGAGTTCAATAGCCAAATGATCGGATTGTTTGATTAATTGCTGGAGGTTCTCTAAGTCGAACATTGATGGGTGTTACGGGAGCCTCTGCGGTCAGAAAAAAATGGGTTGTGAGCTTTTCCATCCTCTATGGGGTGATTGTCATTGACGGTGTAGTCGACAAATCAGTCGAAACAAAATTTTGAACTGGATCGAAGTTCTCCAAAATATTGGGGAGGATGCAGTGCCGATACTCAGTTCACTACTGCCAGCATTGGCCATTATCTGAAGATCGTTTTTTGCGGTTCCGGGCTTGATACTTGACTTGTCTCAGGTGTATTTGTCTTTCTTCTCAAGGAAAAGTAAACTCGATGTTCCCAGCCACATAGCAGGGGCAAAACTCGTCTTCAGCAAATTGAACATAACAATGTCCACTGATTGCAATAATTTCGTGGCCCATTGCGTGGGATTTAGCTGTTTTTCGGTGATTGGAGCTTGTCTCTGATGATCCGTCTCGAACTGTTGCCTCTGCAGCTCTTTGATGTCCCACACTTTATTAGGCAGGGCTACATCAGCTTGTAGAACCCATTCGAAAAGTCACTGATGCTTTTCCAGGCAGTGTTCCCTATAAAGGAAACTGAGTGGAGAAGTCTCTTATTCTGAACTGCAAATTCCATTTCTTGATGTGGTGAGATGACAAGAAGGATTGAAGACAAAAGTAGTTGAGATCAGAGGTGATGTTGTTTTGAGGGAAGAGAAAGAAAATGATGCTGTGTGACTTTTCCGCATCTATATATACTAAACTCCAAACAATCAGAGCAAAGTATTCAAAAAGGGTAATGAAAAAGGGTAGCGGAAAAAGTGACGGTATAGTCCAAAAAAGGGAATGCATTAGCTGTAAATAGCCAAGGAAAGTGTCAATTAATAGAAAGGTTATCATAACAAAACGAAACAGATAAGCTTAATAATTAATACTAAAGAAAAAAGCAACTTTTTACACGTGTGATCCGGCAAACCTAATTAACAGCCAAAGATGGATATGTTAGAGGAAATGTGTAGAGGTCATTGACCAAAAATGTCAAGCTCTGATAAACTCTCGTCATCTAGCTAACTCTGAAGTCGATATTGGAAACTGTTCCCATTTTGGAACTAAACTCCTGTATAAAAGGGTTAGGAAGTCGTATTCCAAGTTGTACTTTTATTCACTCAGCATTGTAGTATTTGTAAAAATCGAAAGAATAGCGCATTTTGCAGCGATGAAGTAATTGTCATTGGCTCAGGAATTGGGATAAAAGCGGATTCACTTAGATTTATGTATGGTTCCAGAATTTCTGAGACAGAACTCAATAAGAAGAGTAATTCATACTTGTTGATTTGTATCTCTGACGATAAATTGAGAGATTGTTTTGCTATACATTGGTCATTCTCGAATTGTCCTGATAGGGAAAGTTGCATGTTCAAATTGTTCACTACGTCGGATAGTTCTGTTTTTTTCGTAAAAACGTCCAAGAAATTGTAAAAGAAAAAGGAATCAACATCAGTTCCGTCTATTCGATATACATCGGCGATTTCTTCCTTTCTTTTATGAACATTTCTTCCAAAACTTATGAGTGATCCTTTATCATGGTAGTTTAACAAGTGATGCCAGTATCAAGTAAAACCCTGTTACTAGAGAAGAAAACTAAAATAGAAAAAGCAATGCATAAAATGACATCGTTTATCTTGAGACTTAGTTGTCTAAAGTTGAAGTCTGATCGGATGGGAGGTTCTATTACAACAACATTACGTTGTACAAATTAACTTTTTTTTCAATAATTGATGGAAACTTTTCTTCAACTTTCTCTGGTTGTTATTAAAGCACGTTTAGGCTCTGTTTTCCATTTTAAAGAAACTTTGTTCAATCTCAGACAATAAAATTTATCAATATTTGAAATTTTGAATAATTTTGAATTACATCTATTCAAAACACTGGAACAACTGAATTTTTTGTTGACTGGTTTTCTTGTTGTGTTAAACTTGATGAATTGATCTGTATTGGAAAGAAAAGTTTCAGGTAAAGGTTAACAAACATGAGTGATTGAGCAAAATGAGAGAAAAATGTAAATCCGATTTTTTTGCCACGGAATGAAATTGAAGATTGCAAACTGGAACTTAGAAAACTATATGGAGAAATATTGCAGTCTGGATAATTGCAGTCTTCTAGAATATGCTAACATGACTCTTGTTTCTGAAAAAAGAAATGACGTCTATTACTTTTATTGAAGTGATATGTCATCACCGAGTTCCTCGAAACTACATAGCAACTTTAATCATTATACTTTCTGTTAATTTCAGGTTCAGTTGTTCAGCAATTTAACTGAATTTTATTCATGTCATCTTGAACTAAAGTAGCATTGCCATCTCTTGATAGAAAACTCCCAGTGAATTGCACAAAGTGAGACCAAATGGTTTTAAAGAAGAATTTGACTAGACACAAGCAGTCTTGTGATTGTGGGACTTTATCTTGTCCCAAATATCCTGATTTCCATACAAAAAAGAAGGAACACTTGAATTATCACCTTGCCGAGCATCATGGCCTGAAAGCTGTAAACTTAGTACTATGTGTACTGTGTGCTTGGAAGAAATCCCAAGCTTTTATTCTCTTCAAAACACAAGAGGAGAAAGCACGGAACTTCGACAAAAGTTGGCACCAAATCGATTGAAAAGCTCAAACAAATCCTAGAAATGGAGCAGCAAGACAAGAATAACGAACAATTTGCTCACCAGCATTTTTTTGACAATACGGAAACGGAAATCGGAATGGAAGAGATCAGTTAACTTGCTCAAAAAGGGACTTGGTCTCTCTTCAAGGCAGAGTTGCAAAGAATGATCTATTGGAGACGTGTGTACATGAGAGGAAAAATTCACAGCCTGGTTCTCGAGTTTTACGCCGGCCTGGTTCTTCACTGGGTTCGATTGACTAACGATCTCGCAGAAATAATTAGTCGCTCGGACGTATTAAAGGACTGTAACTTTAATTTTGTTGAATGAAGTTAAGAAAATCCTTAGTGATAGTCTATGTTCAATCTCGTGCTGAAGTTTGTAGAGCTTCAGCCAGTAGCTAGCATTGTAGCAAACTTCTCGTTAAGTAAGCTCAACTAACTTAGAACTCGCAAGATCTTAAGATCTAGCAAAACTTAGCAAAAAGACTAAAGTTGTAAAAGAATCAAATTTTAGTCTATCTGAGAGCCAACTGCTCTTGGTAACAGTTTCTAATGGTTCTAAATACAAAACGGTTTGACTAGTCAAACAATTGGGTTAAAGTAAATAATCAAATATTCATCATTTATAACATCATCGCTACTTGTTTCTGATTGGTTATTCAAGAAAATGATTTAGGTCATTGTTTACATAGTAAATGTCAAATAACTGCAATATTTACTTTTGTTGACATATGCACGGATGGTTATTACGTAGCTCTAAAGGCCTCAAAAGTACGGTATTTCACCTTTAATGATCATCTAAAGAATCATAAATAAACAACTTAAGAAATTTAACAATAAATAACAAAATATCGAAAAATGCCAATTTTGAACCATTTAAGTGCTAATAGCCACATTTGTGGGTCTGATGGAATAACGTTCGTTGGGTCCATGAATAGCTTAGAGGTAACCCTAATCGTCTGCCATAACCTCGGGTTGCTCGGGTTTTGCCTTCCCAAAAACGGGGGGGGTGTACAGATTTTCGGTCCCAACTTGTAAAAATTTTCATTTCTGACCATTTTTGAGTTTTGACAAACTCTAATTTTTTTTTCAGTTTCAAAAGTTATTTCTTGCTGTCTGATGGCTTTTCTAGCTGATTTGAAGTGGCGCCAACATCGCCGGCCCTGTTTTCGATCTCGGAAACACCATCGTAGAATACTGGCGCTAACTTCACGACTGGCCGGTTTAGCTCTCCATGTGCCATTTTGACTCTCGCTGATCTCACAACTCCATCGTCGCCAGTGAAGATCTCAATGATTCGTCCAAGCTTGTATTCACAGTGTTTCACATAGTCATCTACTAGCCACACTAACTCGCCTTCTTTCAGGTTTCGCACGTGTTCTTTTGGCCACTTCGATCTCTGCTTCCATTGTGGAAGATATTCGCGAGTCCATCTTTTCCAGATCATCTCGGCATATGCTTGAGCCGTTTTGAATGATTTTCTCAGGTCATGGTAGCGTTCACTGGATGGCATGAATGGTGCACTCGCGTTCTCTCGTCCTAGCAAGAAATGATTAGGTGTGAGTGCTGTCAAATCTTCAGGGTCGTCACTTACTTCCGTCAGGGGTCTTGCGTTGAGAGTCTGCTCTACAAGACACATTGTTGTACTGAGTACCTCGTCGGTGAGGCTTCTGTTGTCCAAGATTGCAATCATGGCCTTCTTGCAACTTTGAACAAGTCTTTCCCAGATTCCACCAAAGTGAGGAGCTCCGGGAGGGTTGAATTTCCAAACAATCTTTTTCTGTGCTAAGTCACTCTCAATCTTAGCTTTGTCCCACTCGTTCATGAATGCTTTCAGCTCATTGGCTGCTCCAACAAAGTTTGTTCCGTTGTCAATAATGGTGGTATTTGGGTAGCTACGTCTTGCAATGAATCTTGTCACTGCAGCTAGACATGACTCGGTGTCCAATGACTGAGCAACTTCAATGTGTACTGTTCTCGTTGTCAGGCAAGTGAAGAGGCAGCACCATCTCTTCAAGGTACGTCGTAGGAACTTGACTTCGACGGGTCCGAAGTAGTCAACTCCGGTATGGGTGAATGGGAACACATGTTCATCAAGTCGTTCTCGGGGTAGATCTGTCATCGGTGGGTGCATTGGGTTGGCGTTCCTGTGTCTGCATTTGATGCATCTCGACTTGATTTTCCTTAATGCATTTCTCAGCCCGATGATCCAGTATTCTTGTTGGAGCATGTTTCTCACATATTCTGCGCCCTCATGTAGGTCGTCTTGATGTGCTTTCTCCAACAGAAGTTGAACAACTGGATGTTTTGCAATTAACAATATTGGGTGTTTTGCATTGTAGTCAAAGTTTGAATGCTTCAGTCGGCCTTTCACTCTAATTTTTCCATCTTCCTCTATGAAGGATGACAATTTGGCAATGTTTAAAGTTATGGAGATTTCTTTGCTGTTTGTTATAGACTTCGAAACATTCGGGAAGCTTTCGTTTTGAACAAATCGAAAGAGTATTTGCTCTGCTTGATGAATTTCGTCTGCTTTGAGCGGACCCTTCTGCTTTGTCTTAAACCTCATGCAATGAAGTTTCTAATTTGGTTGAAGGAACTGTATCGTCTCCCGTCAAAAATTTGGTCTAGTTTTGTTTCTGTTGCTACAGTACTCATAACCTGCTCAGGCTCGAGTTCATTCACTTGGCACCACGGCTTTGGCCACTTTTCTTCATCTGCCTGGAGCCATACCGGCCCGTTTATCCATATGGACTCCTTGAGGCCTTCGATGGACATTCCTCTGGTTCCGATGTCGGCAGGGTTTTCGACACCTTTGACGTGTCTCCATTGATCCATCGATGAGTTTTCCAATATTTCCGCTGCTCTGTTTGCATCGAATACTTGTTGTTTCTTGTGCGCTGCCTGTAGCCACTGTAGCACTGTTGATGAGTCGGTCCAAAGATAGATTTTGTCAATTTTGACATCATGTTCATTGAGTATCTGCTTTCTGAGACGAACTCCGTAGACTGCGGCTTGAAGTTCTAATTTCGGTACCGTCATATGTCTGATGGGTGCCAAACAACATTTCCCTATTTCATATGACAGTTTTAGCGTTGCTTCATCTTGCATATATGCAACAATGCTTATTGCTTCCTCTGATGCATCTGTAAAGATGTGCAGTCTCAAGTTTGTGCATCCGTTTTCAAAATAAAGTCGATTTATTGACATTTCCTTATTTCTCTCAACTCAGAGCACCAATCACTGAATAGCTTTGAGTGTTCTGCTGACAACTCTTTGTTCCATGCTTGTCCCATCGCTGCCCAGATGCTTTTGAGTAGGAACCGCATTCGTATGGTGAATGGTGAACATATCCCAAGTGGGCGAACACTGCTGAGACAAAGGATAGGACAATTCTCTGAGTTATTTTTGCTGGAACTTCTTGCTCAGTTCCACGACAGACTATGAGACTGTCTGTGTCCACATTCCAGTTGAGTCCTATGATTGAGGATGATTGTGCTTCTGCTTCGAAAGTTTTCACAACTTTCGTTGATCTGTCTGTCTCTGGAATGTGTGACTTGACTTCTTCGTCACTTGTTATCCATTTCGTCAACTTGAATACACCTTTGATGAGGATGTCTCTGACTTTCTGATAAATTTCAATCGCTTCTTGAGGTGTTCTGACTGACTTGAGGAAGTCGTCCATGTAGAAGTTTCGCTGGACAGCTTTGACAAGATTTTCGTCGTTGACTGCATTATCTTTCGCCACTTGGTGCAAGGCGTAATTTGCACAAATCGGCAAGCTTTTCGCCCCAAAGACGTGTCGTGTGTACTCGTAGATTTCTATTCTCCGCTCTGGATCAGAGGAATCGTAAACATCGGCTGTCATCCTTTGGGACAGCTACTTGAAGAAACATTGCTTCTATATCGGCTGATAAGGCTATTTGGTGTTCTCGGAAGCGAAAAATGATTCCGATCAAACTCTGCAGCAGGTCTGGCCCAGGTAGAAGTTTGTCGTTTAGGGCTACACCTTGATACTTTGCTGCTGCGTTGCACACAGTCTTCTGACTTTTTCGGGTTTGTGCGGGTTTATGACGGGATGATGTGGTAAATACCATTGCAGTTTGTCATGGGTTTCATTCAGTTCAGCTTGATCTACTTTCCGAACGTATCCAGCGTTGACATCTGTGTCGATGAATTTCAAGGTAGCGCTTCTTTAGCGCCTCGCCTTTCTGTAGGCGTCGTTCTGAGGACTTGAGTTGCCCCATTGCAGAGTAGAAGTTGTTTGGTAACTTCACTTCGTCCTCTCGCCACAGAAGTCCAACTTCGTATCTTTCACCATTGAATCGGGTCGTTCGTTCCAACGTCTTGATTGCTCGTTGTTCTTCCTTTGAATGTAAGGTGACATCGCAGTTTGAAGCGTAGGACTCGATATCCCACCACTTACTCAACTGGTTTGCTAATTTGTCGTCTGCAATTGATGTTGCTGTGGTCGCAAGAATTGCTGCTTAATTCGCTGGTAGGGGTCCACTTAAAGCCCAACCATTCTTTCATTTCACTGCCCATGGTGCAGCTTTGTCTTCTGACTTCTTGAATTCAAAAGGGTGATAAATGTCGTAGCAATCTTGTCCAAGAATCACTTGAACATCGTTTAGATTGTGGTTCTGATCTGGCAAGTTCCTCAGATGTGGGTAACGGTCTTTCAACTCTTGCAGTTCCACAATCTGGTCACCCAATTTCAGTTTTTCGTGTAAGTAGAACTGCACTGTTGTCTATCGTCGAGACTTTTCATGCGCTGAAACAGCTATCGGCACTATTTCAGTCTTTACATCCTGTGATCCATGGATCTCTGCTACTGATAGAGCTGCTTTTCTGCCTTGGAGTTGGAGTTTTGATTTGTCCACAAATGAGATTGAGGATCCCGAATCACACATCGCTAGTACATTTAGGCTTAAGTCTCTGTTTGTCAGCTTGATTAGTACCACTGGAAGTCCTCCTTGGGTGATGTTAGTTGCTACTGCAGTTGTAGCATCTGAGACATTCTTTGCAGTCTCCTTCTTCGGTAGTTTGCTGTGCAAAAGCTTGTTGTGCCGCCTTCAACAGCTGGGTACACTGCATGTCCTGCTTCTGCAGTCCTTCGACATGTGACCTGGTTTCAAACAATTGAAACACAGTCGAAACTTCTGGACATGCTCTCGTCGTTCATTTACTTTCATTGATTTGAATTTTTCACATCTCCAAATGGGGTGTTGTCCGTCTTTGAAGGGACATTCGAAATTCTTGGGTTTGCTCGACTCTTCAGCGTTTGAAGCAAAGGTACTCGTCTTCGGTTTATCACGGCTTTGAAATTTGTTTCTGTCAAACGACGAGCTTGTCTGTGCTAACAAGTTCTCATGAATTGCAGCCTTGGAGGCAAGCCACTCTTTGAAAACAATCAGGTTGCCTCTCAGTAGTCGACGATCTTGCATGTACTGCAACCACTGTTCTCTCAGTTGCGGAGAAAGTTTTCTAGTTGTTGAACTTAGCCCTCCTTCTAATTCTAGGTCGGATGTGTATCCAAGTTGAGTCAAAGTGTTTACTACTTTTGTTACCACATTTGCAAATTTGACGATGCTCGTAGAATCGTCATGCCGAACTGGAGGATGAGTATGTATTTTCTTGAATTGAGCGTTGACTATGAAATCTGATCTGCCATACTTCTCTCAGAGTATATCCCATGCGTGATATTATGATTGCGAGCTGAATCCCATTCCCGATATTGCTGCCTTTGCTTGACCCGTGAGACTGGTCTTGAGGTATTGCATCTTTTCTGTATCGCTGATTGGCTTTTGATGAACATCAACATCAAAAAGACCTGAACACTCTGGCCACTCCAGTGGGTCTCCTGAAAACTCAGTCAGTTTTAGTTTTGGCAAGCCACTGGCACCACTGCTTGGTACTTGTTGGTAAATGACTTGGGGAGTGGTGTGTTTCATTGTGCTCCTGTTTTTGCTCTCGGCAGACCTGTTTCGAGAGTTGTTGATGCGACTCTGACTCCTGTTTCTAGTTTGAAGTGCTGACGTTCCCTGTTGCTGAAACCTCGTTCTTGTCAACGGCGATGCTGGTGGGTCCGTTACTCTAATTGGTTTAAGGACTTCTGGTTTCTTGAGAATGCTTGGTTCTGTCAGTTGCGTTGAGAAAAGTCCTTCACACGGTTGGAACAGCGGGGTAGTTTTCGGGTAAGTGCTGAAACCTTCGTCAACTCTCTCCTGTGTGACATTCGTTGCTGGGTCGATAACAACATTTGGAGATATGGGCCGTCTATGGACAGACTGTTGAGCAACTGATTCTGCCCACCCTGCTGTTCTTTCAAGATTTCGTTATGATCCAACACTTCCTATCTCATCTGCCACCGATCCAGATGCTCTTGAGCTTCCTTTGGTCAGCTCAAGTTTCATACGTCTTTCTTCTTCTTCTTCCTCTGCTTTCTTTCTTTCGTTTTCAAGTGCTCGCTCATGCTGTCGAAGACGCAGTTCATCTTCTTGTTGTTGCATCTTTAGACGTAACTCTTGTTCTTGTTTTTGCTGTTGTAAACGTAACTCTTCTTGCTGGCGACGAAGTTCTATTTCTTCACGCTCCTGCTCTAACCCCAACTGGCGCTCTCGCAATCGTTGCTCTGTTTCTTTCTTTGCTCTTAAGCTTTCGAGCTCCATTTCTTCGATCTGTCGCCTTTTTGATGATCGCGAATTGGCGATACTGGGCTGTTTTCTGCTTCCATGTGTAGCTGAATGCTTGGAAGAGACCTCGTTGTTCTCCTCAGCGTTTTCTATTGCTCCATTACCTGTATCAATTACAGTTTCGTCGTTTGGGTCTTTGTCACCAGCCGATGTAGTCGACACTAACGATTTTTGGTTTCCACAATCCTTGCTGAGCCTGTACTGTTTGATCAGGTCTTGATAATGACTCCTAGCATTAATGAAACCCGCAAACTCACGGGGACAAGCTTCTGTCTTCATTATTTGAAGAACTTCAACTGCGAAAACTTCATCTAGTTTTTCTATTAACCGTTCCGCCTGATCACACAGTATCTGTTTTTTGGGTTCGCTTAAATCTTCTACCTTCAGTTTCTTTTCGGGTTCTGACAATTCATTTTCAATTGTAACATATTCTCCCAATAATTTGTACACTCGCAATAGGTCTTTCCGGTAGTCGACGACTACTGCGCGACAATTTTCAAAGAATCGGAGATCTGGTATTTTGTCAACTACCCATCGCAAAACCTTCCTCTTTTCTTCTAACATACGCTTGGTGTCATTGTCAAAGCTTTCAAAATACTTTGGTTTTAATAGTAACCTCTGCTGTTGTCGGTTGTCTTCCAAGTTGTCGTCTCGAAGAAACATCGATAAGCAACTTCGGCTGTGATTGTTTTGTTTTGTGTCAGGTAGCCTTCTAGCTCGTTGAGGTGTCTGGAGAAGGACTTAAGTAGATCAGCTTGCTCTTTCTCTAACGTCTTGAGTTGACCACTCGCCTTCCAATCAGCCGCCTCCCAGTGTCTGTTGGGACTTTTGCTGGCCATCGTTGCTGGTTGTGTTTTGGTCCACCAGGTTGAATCGAAGATTCGTTGTTGTTCGTGTTACTGCTGTTGTTGTCCGGGTCGGCGGACCAAATGTTGCGGCTCCTCAAAAATCTCAGCGGAACCGATATATCACAGCCTGGTTCTCGAGTTTTAGGGCGGCCTGGTTCTTCACTGCGTTCGATTGACTAACGATCTCGCAGAAATAATTAGTCGCTCGGACGTATTGAAGGACTGTAACTTTAATTTTGTTGATTGAAGTTAAAAAAATCCTTAGTGATAGTCTATGTTCAATCTCGTGCTGAAGTTTGTAAGGCTTCAGCCAGTAGCTAGTATTGTTGCAAACTTTTCGTTAAGTAAGCTCAACTAACTTAGAACTCGCAAGATCTTAAGATCTAGCAAAACTTAGCAAAAAGACTAAAGTTGTTAAAGAATCAAATTTTAGTCTATCTGAGAGCCAACTGCTCTTGGTAACAATTTCTAACGGTTCTAAATACAATACGGTTTGACTAATCAAACAATTGGGTTACAGTAAATAATCGAATATTTATCATTTATAACATCATCGCTACTTGTTTCTGATTGGTTAATCAAGAAAATTATTTAGGTCATTGTTTACATAGTAAATGTCAAATTACTGCAATATTTACTTTTGTTGACATAAGCACGGATGGTTATTACGTAGCTCTAAATGCCTCGAATGTACGGTATTTCACCATCAATGATCATCTAAAGAATCATAAATAAACAACTTATAAAATTTAACAATGAATAACGAAAATATCAAAAATGCCAATTTTGCACCATTTAAGTGCTAATAGCCACACTTGTGGGTCTGATGGAATAACGCTCGTTGGGTCCATGAATAGCTTAGAGGTAACCCTAACCATCTGCCATAACCTCGGGTTGCTCGGGTTTTGCCTTCCCAAAATCGTGGGGGGGGTGTACAGATTTTCGGTCCCAAAATTTTTCATTTCTGACCATTTTTGAGTTTTGACAAATTCTAAGTTTTTTCAGTTTCAAAAGTTATTTCTTGCTGTCTGATGGCTTTTCTAGCTGATTTTCCAACACAGTTCTTCTTGAGGAGTTGTTGAGAAATAAAAATGTGATTTGTCTTTTTACAGAAAGATACAGAAAAGTCAACAAAAGTTATATTTGCCTGTTCAGAGCAGTGGCTCTTCACTTGTATGGATCTTCTGAATTGGAAACAAATGCTGCAATATTATTTTGTGTTTTTCTTCAAATATCTGGACATGACGCAATCAAATTTAAAGGACTATCATTCGATCTATTTTTGTTTGTTGAAAAATCTATTAGTTGTAGTAGTAGCAGTAGTAGCAGCCAGTAGTAGTAGTAGTAGTAGTAGTAGTAGTAGTAGTAGTAGTAGTAGTAGTAGTAGTAGTAGCAGTAGTAGCAGCAGCAGCAGCAGTAGTAGTAGTAGTAGTAGTATTAGTTGTAGTAGTAGTAGTAGTAGTAGTAGTAGTAGTAGTAGTAGTTGTAGTAGTAGTAGTAGTAGTAGTAGTAGTAGTAGTAGTAGTAGTAGTAGTAGTAGTAGTAGTAGTAGTACTGTTAGTAGTAGTAGTAGTAGTAGTAGTAGTAGTAGTAGTAGTAGTAGTAGTAGTAGTAGTAGTAGTAGTAGTAGTAGTAGTAGTAGTAGTAGTAGTAGTAGTAGTAGTAGTAGTAGTAGTAGTAGTAGTAGTAGTAGTAGTAGTAGTGGAGAACTTGTAAGAAGAGGCATTGAAAAGTACAAGAAGGGCACTAATTTATTGCCATACAACAACCATGTTTGCTATGTTGACAAATTTAACACGTTCTTTAAGAGATTCAGTTGCCCTGGTTGTGATACTTTCATAAAGCATGCAGGTCATTACAACAGTCATACAAAATGTTGCACAGACAGATTACAGCATATTTACCCAAAAAGTGTGTATACTCTGCGAGAGATTTTGTTTGACAAACTCGATGGAATCGGAATTTCCTACAACGATGATCTAAAATTTTTCAAGAACTTGGCTTTTTTTGACTTTGCATCGATCTGCATTCCTTCTGACGTTCTCAGAAACACAAATACAACTACTCGGATTGGAAAATTTGACCAAATATCCGTCTCCATTTCCTCCAACTTGGTTGAAGAACCTGTGTTTCTATGCAACAAAGACCTTAAGACCCTAATTGTTTCTTTTGTCGAAGCTCTTAAAAAGTTAGCTAACCAGAGTAAAATTGAAAGGCCAACAAAATTTGCATCAATTAAGGAGATAATTAATAGTCAAGCTAATGCCATCTTTGAGAAATTGAACGAACATAAACGTCAAACGACTTCTTCTTTTGAGTTCGAAGAAGAATGTATCGGAGAAGAAGAGGAAGCTGATATGTCTACTCAGTTTCTACAAAAAGGAAATATCATTTTTTGGACTTTCAACATTGGAAAGTAAAATTTCGATCTCATCAAGCCCTACCTTCTACCTTATCTCATTCATGAACGGGATATTCAACCTACGGTATTTAAAAAGACGAATCATTTTGTTTCCCTCAAGTTTGGTGATGTTTACAATTTGAATTTCCTAGGAGAAGCTACATCTCTTGATTCGTTCTTCAAAGCTTACAAGACCAAGGAAAGGATCTTTTCCATATGAATGGTACGACGCAACTTTTCTTCCTCCCTATGAATGTTTCTTCAGTAAATTAAGGGATCACAACCCCTTGGAGAAAGAGTTTACTCAGTTTTCTCAAGAAATTGCTGATCAGTGGACTCTCTCAACAAGAAGCTCTGAAAATTTGAGACTCAAAAGAAGTTCCTCCTTCGAGTCGATAACTAAAATTACTTGAAAGTGATTTGGGTGGAAGAGCAAATGTCTACATTTAGAGATTTTGTCATGTAGTACAACAACAAGAATGTTCCAACACTGCATGCATCGCAAAAAAATGGTATTATACCACAACAAAGGAAACGATATAATAAAACTTGGATTTACAGTTCCCAGTTCAGCAAAAATTTGTCTTCACAAGTCAACAAATCACAAATTTTCACCATTTGTTGAAAGTGACACGGACTTGATAAAATACGCAAAGACATGACTGGTGAACCTTCGATTGTGTTCACGAGAAAAGCAGTAGTTGATCAAAAGCACAGAAATTCAGGAATCATCTGTAAATCTTTCGTGGGTATTGATGCCAGTCAAACATATACCTTTTAAATGTGTCAAGGAACGCCAGCTGTATTGTACACACGATGGGAGCTCGACCCTAGATTCTCAACAATTCAAAGCTCGAACCAATAACTTGCGAAAATTTGGGAATATGGAAAATGTCTTAAAGGAAATGTCAGAAATCACGTGAGGAAGAACTTTCCTTACCTTTATAGCAGCAGTCTCTTTTACCTAAAATAAGAGATGGGAAAATATTTGGATATATAGAGCGCGATCTCGAATTTCCAGATGAATTTAATGACAAGGTCTCTGAATTACCTCTTATTTTTAAGCATTTTGATTTCAGTCGAGCAGATATTGGAGATTAATGAGAAAGTATGCAATAGAAAGCAACCTACTCTAACAACCTCAGCTAAAGTTGATTCCTAGCTTTAAAATAGCGAGGGGGGCGATCATTACTCCATTACTCAGTTTTCATCTCGGTCTTGACCTGAAATGTACAAAAATTTATAGATTTTTCCAATACACGCCAAAAAAAGCTTCAAAAAATTCTTCAGTCAGTGGTAGATGCTTCAAGAGCCGGTGATGAAAATCCTGACTCTAGCGTTGTGGCTGAGAAAATGAAACTGTTGGGTAACAGCTCTTATGGGTATCATATTGTGGACAGAATTAGATATACAGAGATTGAATACCCGAACGATGAAAAGCCGCACAAATCAATCATTGGAAAAAAGTTTAAGCGTCTGAAAAAGGTGTCGAAAAAACTTTCGAAGTTGAGCACGCAAAGTTGAAAGTTAAGCATCGAGAACCTCTAATAGTTGTTTTTTTTTTTCACTTCAACCCTTTGAGCTACGCATGTTGGAGCTCTGAAAGAAATTCTTTGATAAGTTTTGCGATGTTGACAAATTTGAGGAGTTTGAAATTGACACGGATTCTCTTCATTTAGCGCTAGTGCTTGAGAACTTCATCAAGCGGCAGCGTACAATTGAGTTAGACCTGCTAAAAAATTGGAGGCTTTGCGAGGGAAGGACTGTGACGATTCCTTTGAAGCCGATGCCTCATAAGCAGAAGCATAATAAACGAGAGCCAGGACTCATCAAAGAACAATTCAGCTGTATCGAAAAGATGTTCGTTCTTCAGAAGAACTTATTAATGCTACGATGCCATAGTTGCGAAACTGTGAATAAAAGAACCTTGGAGGAGACTGGGGTTGGACCAATGGAAAAATTTTGACGTCTAATGGATGAAATTATCAACCTCACTTTGACAAAGAGTGGTTTTAGAACAATAAATCATTGTGTTGCTACCTATAAACAGACTAAGAGGGGGCTAGCATATTTCTATCCCAAGCCCATTGTACAACCTGAAGGTGTTCATACGGAAGCTCTTAATCAATAACTTGATCAATATTTCTATATAACGTGTTTTCTAACGATCCTTTTGCAAATGCTGAACTGATGGTTAATAAGGTCGCTATTAGGTTTTAACAAATGTACCAATTAGTCAGTTACGTAAGCAAGTTTTTCAATTTTATCGATTTTATTAACCCACTCAGATAAATTTACCTCGGTTTTTAGTTATTTTTCATAAAAATTTATAATTTTTAAATTTAAATGTTGGAGTGATATTTTAAAGTTTGATGTCCAAAATTTAAACCGTGTCTCTTATTAATACCTTTTTTCAATTCAAGTTTTTAAAAATATGTAATTTTTAACCAATCAAAAGAGAGTATTTTGAATACTTTGAAAAAAAGCATTAAAGTACTCAAAAATCCAAAAAAATTGTGGAAGGCTTGCAAAGACTGCAAAAATACCCTGGATTCAATACATAATCTGAATAACTAATCTTAATACATAGCGGCGATTATAACTCGTCCTTAAACATTGCGGCTGCTATATCCAATCTTAATACATGACGGCGGCTATACCTAATCTTAATATATGCAGACCACTATACCTAATCTCAATACATGCAGATTTAATTTCTGAATACATTAGGGAGGACACAAATCCGAAAAAAAGCCGCTATACCCTATCTTAAAACAGGGGGTTCTCAGCCCCCCCCCCCTCACACACACACACACACACACACACACACACACACACACACACCCGGGAAATCGGTCAACACTATTACTACAGCGGTTAAAGCGTTGAAGTTTCATGAGTCAGCCGGCGAATGCGGTGAAAAAAATACTATATATCGCCAGTTTGCGTTGAAATTAAAAAAATTCACCACTTTGAAAAAAAAATTCCAAATTATGTGAGATACGCGGATAACGCAATGAAAAAAACGTAAAATCACCGCTTAACTTAATGGTGAAACTACATAAATGCACCGCTTAGAAAAAGTGCCAAAAATATGAGATTATGTGATAATTTTAGGGGGGTAAAACGATAAAAGATCAGGGGGTAATGAGGAGTAAGCGGTGAAAAATTTTTCTTACTAACTTTGCGGTGAAATGCGGTGAATGCGGTGAAATTATAAAAGTTCACCGCTAGAATAGGCGGTGATCCCCAAAAATTCACATAATTCACCGCTAAAAAATAGTTTCACCGCTTAATAGAGCTGTGAAATTACATATTTTGGCGGTGAATTTTGGTAATTTTTTTGTAAAATCGCCGCTGACTCTAGCGGTGAATTTTTAGAATTTCACAGCATTCATCTTATTTCACCGCAAAATCATGTACAAAATTTGCTGTGAGAAATTTTTTCACCGCTTATCTTAAATATTTTTCTCAATTTTTACTCGACCCGGGCAAGGAGTTCTTGAGAAGACACTAGCTGGACTTAATAGTTCAACTAGACTTTGGCTAGACCCAGTTTTCGGATGCTGGACATTTAGCTCGAAACAAAAAAAACGCTCGATTTTGACTCGACCTGGAATGTTTACGCTGGAAAAACTTACTTTCACTCTAAAAACTGACGAAATATTATAACGTAGTGATCGGGTTTAACTGTTCAATTTTGTCATTGTTTTTCATAAATTATCAAAAACTGATAGGTGCTATCATAAATATATTTTAAAAAAAGGAATTTTAGAACCAAATGAACCCAAATATAATATACTAAATTCGAATGAAAAGTTTATTGTTATAACTTTGTTAACTAATTCAGTTCAGCCGAGCAAATTCGCTAAATAAGTTACTAGCGAAGTCCTAAGAATTTAATATTTCTTAACATATTTTGGCAGAACTATGCAACGCTAGTTTAGTGTTGCTGGAAGATGGTACACATCTACAAAAAGGAGTATAGAGAAGTTATCTATTATAAATCCCACAAAAAGGCAACCTCGACTGATAAAAGAACATGCTCGACTTTAATTTGTTATGAAAAGACCTTATCTGGACCATGAAATGTCTTTACCTCGACTTTATATAGGAGCTGGACCGTGCATTTATAGTCAATATTGGACCCCCTACCAGAAACTTAAAGTTTTTGCATAAGTCGAGGTCTGAAACCTTGGCAGCGATAACCGGTAGGTTTGATTTCTAAATGCAGGGGTTGTAACAACTCGAAATTCTGTTCTAAATGCGAAACAGAATTTCGAGTTGTTACAAAATTTTATTGTAATTCCAAGCAAACACAATAGTTGTTGTCAGAGAGGAAACGATATATGAAAATGATATGATTTTGAAGCAGAGGTAGGGGATTTTCTTATTGGATACCAAAACATGGCTCCTCAAAGTTAAAGAAAAGCGAAGCGCCAGTCCGACATTTTTTCCATTTTGTTAGTTGAATTGGGTCAACAATTGCTGACAAGATACCAATAAACGTGGCGATGTACAAAAATAAAAATGTTCCCGCGCAAATTCACTACAAAAAAATTACTTCCTCTTCGGTTTAATCTGACGTCTTTTTACTCAGGGTTACAACATAGTTAATAAGGTAAAGAGAGGTTTCACTTATGATAGATTTTGCTAGCCATACAGAGCTTCGCAGAACACACAGTTGAAAAGCAGTGCATAAATCTTATCAGATTTTGTTAAATTGAACTCTGCTTACTCAGCCAGATTAAAAAAGTCAATTTTTTCAATGTCTTGAGAAATTGATCGTGGTTGTTTGTTTGTAACATCTTTTCTGGAAAACTGCGTTATCAATAGAAATAAAGTTTTGTCGAAACAATATAAAATTGAATATTATTATGGCAGTCTGGAAAATTGGAGAAACTACGAAAAAGTAATTGGATATAAGAAGCAGTTGTTTCAAACTTCGATAAGGTTCTAAATAACTTGACACATTAAATTTTTTGCTGAAATCAAAAACAAATTTAATGTGAAAGCTTGATCAACAAAAGATTTAGGAAACTCAATTTTGATAAACACCGACTATGTTTCGCAAGAATCAATTGCGACAAAAGTATCTTGGGTCAAGTTTCTCAGTAGACCCTTTTGAAAAATGACAGAAGTGGCAAATATACTTGGACATTCTGTGGCCAGGCAACATTACAATGATCGAAATTTGTTTCTGTTCAGTTGTTTGTAACGTTGATGCAATTAGCTAATTAGGTAGTAAAAGTGACTGCGCTTACGGACCAACTTGTGAAGAAAAACTGTTTGAACTTCAATTTTATCGAGCTTACATGGATATGTCATACTTAAACCGCGACCATGACTGAATATTTTCTACAAGTGACACAATGTTCATGGTCATGGTGGTACCATCGAATTGTGGCAAAAATAATTTAATTTTCAGTGTAGTAGCAGATTACACATTTTATCCAAGGTACAACCATACTTTTTTTCTCCACAGCGAGATGCAACCAACATAGACAAAAATCGACCAACATTAAAAATTTGTTTAAGAAAATTTAAAAACTTGGAGTTTTTCCGAACAACTGAAAAACATTTTGCTTATCTTCGCCACTTTGGATAGGACATTTTTTATCACAAAGAGTTTGTCAAGTTAGCTTTCACAGCACGACACAAGAATGTAAGTGTTATTTATATTAAACACAACACTTACTGGCAGTGAAGTTGATCATGAATCTCGGTAAGCAACTGAATATCACATATCTTTGAAAAACTTATATAACATAAAAACAAAAAACTTTCAATAGCGACTGTTTGGAGGAACAAATGGCTTCGTAGGAGCGTTTCGGTGAAAAGAAAAGATTGGTGCTACTCGCAAGAAAATTTTGATCTGCTTTGGCACAATATTTGCTTGGCTAGCAGTTTTTAAGACGATAAAGTTCCAATTGCCAGGAATTTTTTTCTTTTCCCAAAAGTGTTTTAAGAGATATCTACCATACCAAAATCAGGTCCTAGATGATCCAAATGTTCAATACAATTTGGCATGACTGTCAATTATGAATAGAATCCAATGCTTGAAGCATAGTATTATGAAGCGCAGATCAATGAGAACAGTCAAAACAGAATACTGATGGAGATGTTTTTGACGAAATTGAAATGAAAAACGAAATAAGCAGGCTGTAGGAGTCCTGAAAAAATTAGAATATCTTTTCCATTGTAAAAAAACTCAGAAAATGAGTGAATTGCAGATCTGATCAAGCAGTTTACTTTTATCTTATCTGAAGACACGAATTTTCTCATTGACAAAAATTCAACTGACAAAGACGCTTTTTTTATTTATTGACCAACTTTTAGCCACTAACAAAGAATTTTGAAGGTCCCCTTTATTTTATATCATCAAAAAGTCACAGGTAAAAAACAATCAACAGCGTTGCTTAAAGTTTGATCCGGGAGAAATCTCAAGAACCCGCAACAAAGAAGAAAAAGTTACCAAGAGATTACAGAAACAGCAGCGCTCAAGGTTCCAATAACATCAGCACCAACAGCAGCACCAACAACAAATCTCCAACAGAGTACCACTCATCAAAGATGACAGCATCAATGGCGCTGATGATAAAGACGAAGCAAGTGTAAAGAAATAGGAAAAACGAAGGGGATCTTACCATAGGAATACTGAGGAGAAACTGCTGCAGTCTAACTATATAAAATTGGAGGCGTTAAAAATTTGCAAAAAGCCGTCAATCTGCGTTCTCTCAAAGTGAAACAATTTGTGAATAAAAAATTGCTCCCACTAAACGCAGAGATTTTAGAAAAGCTTTTCTCTACTAAAATTTATTGCATATAGCACCCATGATCTTTGGTCTCTTGACTTGGCACACGTGCAAAAACCTTCGAAACCAAACGCAGACGCTTTGTGCTTTTTGTTTATTAATGGCTGTCTTTCACGCCGTCTACGTATTGAACCACTTAGACCTAAATATTCAATGACAAAAACTGAAGCTTCCAAACAAATGAACTAAATTGAACGTTGGAAAATTTTTGTTGTATGCCGTAAAAGAGGTCAAGCAGGCTTTCGAAACCTTTTGTCAGAAAAAAACATTGAAGTTTTTCAAGCCTTCAGTGAAAGGAAGTCTGCTTTCGATGAAAGGAACAACAGCTTTTTGAAGAAAATAATTAGAAAAATCTGGAAGAAGCGTGGACATAGTCGTCGATTCGCTTTGCATCGCAGGTCAAACTCGTTATTTGTCATCTATCACAATCCATCTGTTTTTTAACTTCAGATATATTTTACCGTGATTGTTTCTGGCACAAATTGACTCTACAAAAGCAGGTGAAAATTTCTGTTTTTTTAAAAATCCATTTGTAAAAGGCTTATACCTTTTCACTTTTCATCTTTTAATTGATAAGAAATCAGTTAAAGTTAATATTTTTGTCATTGAATTTCTTTCAACGTTTTGCATACAGTTGGTATGTATCTATGTTAGGCAAAAAATCAATAGCATTTAAACATTCCTTCATTTATTTTTGCTTAACTATTTACTAATGTGAATAATATTTTTACTCGTAGAAAATTTTACTAGCGGTAACTTTGTTTAGTTCCCGAACTAATTGTTTCATTTTTTATGCAAACTGATTTTTTATACCGATCGTGTTAATTGTTGAGAATTGTCTGCCTTATTGGTTTTCAAACGATAACTACGTTAATCCCTATTTATTTTGTTAACATTGATTGACATTTACGCTAGCAGAACATAGACTGGAAGGTTTCAATAAAAGCAGTGCTTGTCTAAAAGCACTGATTTTATTAAACGTTTTTTCTTTAAAATTAGTAGAAACAGATTTCACACTTTTGCCAGATGCATACTCTTTCCTAATCCGATGCAAACAGGTTTTAAAAATCCATCATAACATTGAGAGAATATGTGAGCTTCGTTATAAATTTCTGCTAAAAGAATGATAAATTAACTAGACTTTTGATTGTTTAGTGGTTTTTTTTAAATATTTCGTCACTAAACAACCAAATTCCAGCTGGAAGCAGATAAGGCTGAAGTCGCCAGAATTTTTTGACGTGCATTAAAACAATTTCCTTTCAGATTTTCGTATCAATAGGTCACTTGTCATTTTAATTAGGAGAGATAGTAAGGTTTAATTGTTTTCCTGGAAGTGGGATTTAAAGATTTCTAAAAAGGTTGTCAGCTTTTTGTAAATTTGTTTCTGGTATCATAATTTTCTTAGAAGCCACAGAAACTAAATATAAAACTCTTGTCTTTGTAAATTTCTAAAACTCTTTTCATATTTTGCCGCAAAATTGTTGTCCGGTATTTGGAAGTTACTCCGACAGCTATTAAATTGTGCTCCATTTTTCCCATAAATACTTATTTTTTGGCAATTTGTCTGCCCTCTGGGTTATTAGGTAAACAATTTGAAGTGAACATACAAAGTTCAAAAGACATTTTGCTGATTTATCTGCAATTTTGAATAGTTTTTGCCTAAATCACTAGATCACAACAAGGATAATGAAAAGGTTTTGCTGATTTACTTTATTCAGTGACTTCTTTCAGTCCTCGTTTTTATCTGTCTGCTGGTCTTTCTGCACTTGGACACAATTTTTTAATAGAAAAGGGATAGCAGTAAATTGAGAATATTTTATCATATTTAGTACTAATTGTTCGTCGAAACTCAACATAGCCAATAATCAGCCTCATTGTCCTTATCTCTTCAATCTGATCTTATAAAATATAGTCTCTTTTAATGTTTACTTTGCCCAGAGTGCAAAAATGTTCGGCAAAAACTGTAAAGTTTAAAATGTGTGTTTGTTATGAATCGTTAACAATTTCCTTGTTTCCGTTCAATTTCAGGCTCTCTGAAAAAAAATCATTAATGAAATTTTTTGCTTTTTTTCATATCCGATTGATTTTCGATTCAAAGAAAAGTTCAGTATAAATTTTTATTAATAAATTTTAATTGATTTATCTACAAAATATCTATCTTGTTCGACCTCAAGTTAAACTGGAATCTAACTGATATTAGACATAAGGGCAGCTAACAATTGATTTCGCGAGGAAAGAATTTAAAAATCAATTATGGTGCATAAATTCTTAAAGTCTGTTAAAATTAATACTGAAAAGGCAACAAATATTTCGAAATTTCTTATGTCATCTGAGTCGATACTGTAATTCTCAAACTAAAAATTTCCTCGTTAATGGTCAAATTTTCTGATGTCGAGTTCATTAACCACTCAGCGAAATATATCCTGGCTCTTTTTTTGTATATTTTCAAATTGTAAGCGTTCGAGAAATTTTTTGAAGTAACGCTCTCAATTCATACTGTGCCTGCTTTTGTGTTACATTATGACTAATTTTGTTTTGGCCAAAAATTTTAAACAATTTTTACTGCTTCCTACAAGTTTTGAAAGTTTGCAAGCGTTCAAATAATTTTGAGTAGTGATGCGCTCAATTTGTAAGTTGTTTCTTAATAGGTAACTTTTTTAATTAAATTTTTCGCTCATCATTTTTCACCATTTTTTGGACCAGTGAAACGTCCTGTCAAACAACTCAAGTCTTTTTTCTTTCTTTCCACAGCATTCTGCGGTACAGACCTAACCAGCAAAAAACGACAGGTCTTTAGCTCGTTTAATGGGCCATATATAACAATTATAATGAGAATAACCCGTATCTCTGAGTTCCACTTAAAAACTAGCATACGTAAATTTAAAACACGTATACGATCAAAACCGACCCTTATACATGAAAATTATCGTTTCCCGTTTTGATATATAGAGTATGCTATACCCTATTTTAACACAAACCCTAACACCCTAATCTTAATACAAGGAATCTACTGTACCTACTCTTAATAAATAGAATACGGCTATACCTTATTTCAATGCACAGGGGATAATTAACTATCTTAATGCAGGAAGGGAGACCCTCACTCGTGGAATGAAGCTATGCCATATTATTATTAAATGAGATCACTGCCTCGCTGGATGGACTGGACCCTTTACCGTGGTTTTGCCGCAAATTTGGCTAAAATTAGAAAAATTTTCAATTTTTGCAAAATTCGGTGGAAAAAAGATTTTTGTCAGAAGTACTCTCAATATCATGCAAACCGAATTTAAAACCGCTTCGCATTGAACGCATTTGCTTGCTCAATTGTACAATTTTTAGCTAGACAATGAGAAGTTCATTAGACGTTTTATTGTTTACTGGTTTTTGTTTCTCTTTTTTTGTCCACATTTTCATGCCACTTCCGGGCGGATACAGATAAAACTGAAGCCGCTCTAGTTTTGGGTTATTAAATAAAACAGCTTCATTTCAGGTTTTGTTTGTATCATTAGCTCATTTGTCTTTTTTTATTAGGAGAGATATAAACAACTGATTTCTTTTTTTATAGAATAGATGTTATTTATAATTTTTTCAGCTGAAGTTGACAATTGTATATAATAGTTGATAGTTACTTTGACAGATAGTAATCTATCTTCTAATGATTGACAAAAATTAGAGATCACGAAGGAACTCGTAGATAACAGAAACGGTAACAGTAATTGATGTAATTGGAAAATCGATACCTTTTGAATCAAAGACAGCACTGAATTTCACTCATTCATCAGATGCAAGCAAAACATGTGGAACGGCTTTGCCTACCATCTTCAATTTCAGGAAAACGTTTGCTCAGAAGGAAAATTGTTCTGTTGTTCAATTTACCCGAAGTCTATTACGAAGACTAGGGAGTCCGTTATTATTAGGTTGAGAACATTACAAAAAACCAGGTATAGGACGAACGGAAGTTTCAACTGTCTCCAGAAGGATATACATCTGCTATCAAATAGTACTGTGCAACGACTTTTTAAGAAACAAACTCTTAAGAATTAGGTAAAGCATAGGCAGCCCACTGGTCCCATGAATCAGACCTTTTTGCTCTTTTATGCACTGGGGGACATATAATAAAGGTATACATCTGGACTTCCCTAATTCACAACTTCTCAATTCCCTTTTATAATTTACCATGATCTTCCATTGAGTCAAGTACTTTGAATGAAGAGCAAGTTAAAATTTTTGATATAAAAAATGATGAGATGGAAAATTTCGTCTAATAAGAAAGTAAGTTGTGGACTGACGCAAATCAAATAAGCAACAGTTTTACTTAAAACAATAGCAATGACCACTTAGAAAAGATAACGGCTGTTAAAAGCGTTTCTACACTTCTCTATTGCAATAACACATATTGCGAAAAAATAGCAGAAAAATTACAGAATTTACAATACTAAACAATAACTTGATTTACAGTACAAAACAATAACTTGATTGGCTAGAACTACAACAATGAAGTGTCAAACTTTAGACACAAGAACTTTTTTCCTCCACCTTTTGAGGAAACGATATTTTTGTTTTTTCATAATAGGATACCTAAATAAAATTCTAACATTCTGTCAATTTGAAGCATCAGAGCAGAAAATAAAAGAACAAAAATTTGTTGCTAATTTTTCTTACTGTACTTCAAAAGATCGATCATTTTGAATGAAAAACTACAGATAAAAGAACACAAAACAATTTCAACGCATCTGTTTTTGATTGAAAATGAGGAGAAGAAGCGGAATGAAGCTCCAGATGGATTTCATTTGGATGGATCCGGAACCAATTGAAATTCTAATATTCAGATTAATGTCCTTGAGGAACAATGAAAACTTATAGTGCTTAATTAATAAAGTATTTTTGAGATGATATATAGCCTGCAAAAATGAAACCAAATTGAGAAAATTATAAATTTCCTGAATAGGAAGTTTCTGGAGCTACGTAGTTTTAAATATATTAAATGAAACTTCAAGACAAAGGTCTCTTTTTAACTATCGAAAAAGCTTTCAGCCAGGTACGAGTTCATCTTACATCTTTTTGTTTGACAAATCTCCAAATCTGCCTAATTTTGTTATTTCTACAGCTAAGCAATCACTTTCTTTTTGCAACCCTGTTGGTAAAATCAGAGAGGACTAACCATTTCATCAGAAAAAAGGTTTTTAAAGACATTTTTTACAATGACGACAACCGCACAAATTTTATTGAAATCAGAACAAAGGTTCCCAAACGAGAGTTCAGAAAGAGATTATTCGGGTTCTCTTTAGGTCATTCTGTTAGTCCAAATATACTGTACACCTCAACATTAAAGTCGAGAGTAGATTCAATGACAGC
This sequence comes from Convolutriloba macropyga, assembly GCF_964194025.1. Taxonomy (NCBI): domain Eukaryota; kingdom Metazoa; phylum Xenacoelomorpha; order Acoela; family Convolutidae; genus Convolutriloba; species Convolutriloba macropyga. The sequence goes on from NC_134477.1 coordinate 7,271,684, forward strand.
CACAGAGGGTGGAACAACTCCACACGCAAATTTGTTTTTGACTGTAGAAATTGAAACAGGAACACAAAATCAGAGAAGAGCAACAGAGATCATTCGCCCATTTTGAAGTGATCTTTGAATATATTAAACATTGATTTTCAGATGTTTTTCTTTCAAGTAAAAGTTTGTACTGATAAATTTTGTTTCACTATCACATACTTTTGAAAAACTTTTTTAAACTATAAACATTGAATCTGAGAAAGTGTACAAATATTTAAAACCTTTTTGACATGTAATGTTATAAACATTACTCCGATAGTAAACATTTATTATATGTCACCGGCAAGGATTGTCAAGTTGAACATCAAAGAGTGGTATTTTGATTGCAAAACTTGAGTAGCCATTTTTTTGGAACTTTTGATTTTTTGGTTTAAAGAAAGTTTTAATTTTTTTTTTCAATGCTAATGTAATACAACAAATTTTTTCAAAATTTTTAGGAAAAATGTTCTATATTTAAAATGTTCTTAGAAGTAATGACCTATATTTTAACAAAAATGTTGAGAAAAAGATTTATTTTTAAACAAAACACCAGTTTGCTCTAATGTTGATTATTAAGCTGCAAAAATTTTTAAAAACATATTAAGAGTTTTTTAACAAAATTTTTGCTTAAGATTATTCCGTGAAAATTGAAAACTGTAAAAGAAATTGCGCGATTGTAAATTTAAATTGGTGGCACTTTTCGCTGTTAACAACTAATTGCAGATTATACTTTTTTCAAATTGTAAGATTTTTAAAATTAAAAAAAATAAATTTGCATTCAAAAACTTGATTTCAAAGTGAAACCAGTTGACAAAAATGAAACTATTTTGAACAAAGTTTGAGGAGAAATTTTTTTCGAACTTGAGGAAACCAAAATTTCGAAGACTATATAAAATTCAATCAGTTTATTTTTTATTTTTACTTCACTCTCCTTCTTTGATTTCATTCGATGATATCAAATTCAATCGAGGACAGTGATCCCACTTTTTTTCTGCTGTATTCTGTCGCTAAGCTTGCTGTACATAACATTTTCGAATTTCTTTCTAGTCAATCTCTTCTTGGACACGCTGTGTTGTCTACAGCGAATCAGTTTTCCGTATTATGCTTCACTGATTCTAATTGAGCAAATAAAAATCCTTTGCCATTTATTGTGTTGACGACGAAGCCCGAAACTGATATAATGTCTACAAGCTGTCCGCAGTCTGAAATGAAACGACAACTCATCCAGTTTTGAAACTACTGATCAATGGAAAAGAAATAGATAAACTTTTCCATTGATCAGTGGTTGATCAGTGTATATATAAGTAGTATGGTAATCCGTCATATGACTGTAGGGGTGGGGTCCGACCCCCCCCCTACAAGACTTTAAACCTTTGAAAAACTGATTTTCCCGTCTAAGTTATTTATTCTAGTCAAAATGTGGATTACAATACTTTTATTTTTTAGGAAAGTTTTATATGGGTAATCATATATGGGAACTTATGGAATAATTCTTTCACTGCGCGCATGAGGGAAATTCATTTTGTAACTTGAACTTTTATTTCATTTTGGAGAGTTGGAATTCTTTGAATTTGTCAAGTTTTGTTTATAGTTATTGAATTAAATCAAAACGGCGGTCTGCCTTGGAACTTTGTTTTTCAAAGTTAAAGTAAATTAGTTGTCAGTGTTTGGCGGATTTTTACAGAATTGATTTTACGACGAGAGGCAAAAGTGGGGGTAAATTAAAATTATATTGGGTTTCCAATTGTGGTTGGGTAAATTGGACTGCCAAGTTTGAGAGTGGTGGAGTGCCCAGAGTAATTTTATGAGTGTCTGCAACTTTGATAAAACTTATTGTTTCCAGGGCATTGGAATGGGTCTTAAATTGGGAATTTTGTTAGAAATAGGACCTTTTTTCTTGCATGAAATCAGCTAGAAACGCTTTACTGAGAACAAAGCCTTATGAATGAAAGAAACAAGTCATGACACAACCGGTTTGCACTACGTGTGAGCTTACTTTTACAGATTCGGAAGAAAAATTGAATCACTTTTCCAAAATTCATAAAAATCGATATTTAAAGTACTGCAAAAATTGTGATCCGCCATTTTTTCTTATCCCAATTGTCTCATCGCCGTCGCCATAAGAGCTTCCTCACATTAAATCCCCTTTATTGTTTCAAGTCCCTTAGTTCTGGTAACATTAAAAACCAAATATGCCCTTTCTGTAAAACAGCTAGTTAACCATTGTCAGGGAAACAAAGTGGGCAAGATTTTTGCCAGGAGAACGGGAAAATTCAGCTTAAGTAATCGTTTTAGTATTTTATTAGCCTGATTTATTTTAAAAAAAGACCATTTGATTAACAGTATTTTATTCTTTGTAATTTGAAACTTTCCTTTCTTATTAAAGATGTACTAATTCAAAATACAGAATAAATACCAGTTCAATCACTCTCAGCGTCATCTATGTAAGCACGGGTGCAATTTTTGAGCAATATTAGAGACTCTTCACTGCTCTGCAAGGTAGATTCTTATTCTTCTCGAGAAATTATTGTTGATAATAAAATCTCGCTGCTGTCTGCTTCATCGTCCGTTTTTGAACTGATGGCCTTTCTTTTCCTGATTTTTTCCAATGAGAAGTTTTCAGTACTCGTTGAAGTGGTAGGGTTCTCTTCCGCTTCATTAAAATAAAAGATTTGGGGGTCTCCTGATTGGTTTCATCATCTTGATCGGATATCAAATTGAAATCAACAACATCATTCAATTGTTCATTTGAGTTTGAGGGTTGATTGAAACCAGGATCAGGGGTCTCCCAACCAGACGTTTTCCCTCCTTCAGGGATCAAAACCATCAATCATTTTGGGTATTCTACTCCCCAGTCAACATCCTGACAAAATTTTTGAGCGAACAGTTCTTCCCTCAGACTGTAATGTCCGAACGGTATTGTCGTTGTACGGTCTGTGTTGATGTATCGCTTGCCATCGTAGGCACTTAACGCAATCTTATTGACACAAACAGTTAGAATTTGATGCTTTTCAGAGCTTAATTTTTATGTTTTGGAGTCTCAAAAAATCGCCTTTCTGTAATGTTTTTTTTTTGAACATTTCGTGTGTTAGTTTGGTCTGTGCATACTTCGTGCTCCTTTTGGCACACATTTTAAGACTCTGCCCTGCAATTTTTGAGTATAATTTAGGTTTTAAGGCGCAGAACTCTTCAATTGGCGTGCCTGCAAGGTCGTCCTTAAACTTGAGGACAGTTTTTTCATTGGAACGATCATGTAGTTGATGATTTTCCGGGAAGTTCGACAAATCGAAATGGATTCTCATCCTTGAATTTTCGGCTAAATCTTTAAAGAAGTTCGGATTTTCTATTTTGTAAATAAATGAATCTGTGTCAGAATAAAAAAGAGTACACTCGGTTTCCATCTTCATAACATTATAATGCAAATCCATCTTGAAGAGCTTAGAAAGTTCCAGTATGCTAGCTCCCACTATTGTGGCTTTTGTCCAACTAATTGATTGTTTTTTCTTAGTCATTATGCAAAGGTCTTGATCCACAATTTTGATTGAAGAGCTGGTTCCTTGCGAGGTGGCGTTGAGTAGTTCAACATCATTCCTAACAAAAGTTACGGTTACTCTATTTCTTAGGCTTTCACACAGTTTGCCGAATGCGGAGACAGACATTAATTTAGAAAAGTTTTGACTCAGGCTGACGTTTGTTGGTGTTCAGTTGAATGTAGGTTGCGAGCCATTTCGACTGACAGAGTTTGACTGCGCGATGTAACTTGTTGACTTTTATTCCATTCCATATGAAAAACTTTAGCTTCCGGTAATGAGTGACATAATTCATTTTTGAGTGATACGTCTGTCTCAGTTTTTTTTTTAATTTTACTGTTTGAAACGTTTAGAGCAGTTTTCAGTTCAGATTGATATTCGCTCAACTCTATATGATCAACAGGTTCTTTATCTGATATGAAAGGAAAGTCACTGTGTTTATCATATAAATCATCTGGGTAGTCAAGGTCCACTTCTATATTATATCCTATATCCCCCTCATCGTCTGTGTTCAGAAGGTCTTCTAGACTGATTTCTTCTACAATTTCAAAGTCCTTGAGGGTGAGAGGATAATGCAGCATGGCTCCGCCGTAAAGGTTTTTTGCATCAATGTACAGTATGGCGATGGTTCTTTTGATTCATCAAAATTGGTGAGGAGTGAATTGTTGGCAATTTCTATGCGAGAACTGTACACTGATGCCAAACCGCCTCGGATCATTCTTTCCGCTAAATCTGAGATGTTGCAATCTGTTAACAATTCAAGATCGGGCTTGCAAACTTTGAGGCAGGCGCTCCCTGACAAACTCGAAGCTATTTGACAAAACTGAACGCAATCGAGCCCGTAAATCTCATAGCACACTGTTCTTAGTTCCCCAAACCAGCAAGCTAGTTGGAGCACATCTCCTGTTAAATAGAACTCGAAAAAGTCTTTGAGATAAACACAGTCGAACTCTCTGAACAGTTTCCGGAGTTGTTCAAGTTGTTCCTGCGTGATATCAATCTTATTATCTCTGAGACTGTTTTTCCAGTTTTGAATTTTAGGTAAAGATGTTTCAGTTAGCTTTTTAAACGAATCAACGTGTGAGTAGGGAAAACTACCGTTTTCAACAGCTTCCGTTGATCGGCTGAGTATCCTCTGGAGAAGTTGTCTAAGATTGTAAATTTGTCTGCAGGTGAGGTTTGGATTAGCTTATCTAAGTTGTCTGGCATAAATTGGAAGCTGTGTATAGATCTTAGATTTTCGTAAACAGTGACTTCAATTGTTTTGCGTTTTTTCGTTTCAATATGTACACCAAAGTTCAAGGCGATAAATTTTTTGTCATTAGTAGGAATACCGTTAATTTTTGTGTCCTGTGAAGCTGAGTGAAGGGCTTTGACGATATGATGCATGTCATAATTCATCATATTATGCACAACAACTGGTGTAACATCGATGGCTCTCCGCTTTAGGTTACATTCATTGTGAGCATATCCAATGAAACTTTCAGTAAAATGACAATGATCTATAGCTTTTTTAGCATCGTTAACGAATTTATTATTACAAATCCAGCAGCAGTTGTACGCTTTTTAGACGGTGCCACTCTATTGAATATAGGAAATTTACGCTTCTGGTTGTAGAAAAAGCGTGCTAGTTTTTCCAGTTTAGCCAAAAGCCTTCCCATGCAGTCATGTCCTGTATATATGTCAAAATGTATCGGCTTAGGATTATTTCGCTAAATCACCATAACACAGTAACTGCAGGGTTGATGTTGTTTAATAATGCTTGTGCTAGAAGTTTCTGGTCTGTTCTTGACTGTGGACACAGATACAATCAATGACTCTAAGTCAAGGTAAACCAAAAATGGTGAAAACCAACTAGCTGCGTAATTGTCGAACACTAGTTTGTTTTTCCCTGGCTCGGGCATTCTGATTTGTACTGAATCATTATCGTAACAAGTTTTTTGATGATTTTGAAACGATTCTTCAGATGCACTGACTTGGAAGCATTTTCGGCAAAGTTTCTATCATGATATTTTTACCACTGATCTTTTAAACAAGCTTGAGTAAGTCGATGATTAATACATAGTGATATTTTCACCATCGCTGGGAAGAAGTAAACCCAGAATGAAGAGAAAGGTTTTTCCAGTTGATAAGCGAGGCGGTAGGAGTTGTTTGTTGTGATACCTTTACAAAAAATTTTTACGAATGTGAGAATTTTCCATGGTTCCGTTTTTTTTTGTTTCTTAGAGATGAATTTCAGCAATTTTTTTCACTTTTTATGTTTTGTTTTAGTTTAGGGGTTTTACTTTCAACTATTAGAGACCATTGAACTTTTTTAAAACCTTCTTACATGAAAACATTCACTTGAACTTCATTCATGTCCTCAAATTTTGAAATGTCCATCAAGCTCATGGGCATATCGAAGTCACCCACATGTTGTTTTGCTGATTGGTTTTCATTGCTGTAGGTAATGACGTTCGTCTTTAGTCTAAAACAATTGCGGGGTGGTTCCAGAGTTTCCTTTTCAAACAACAGATGGTATCCTGCAGTGTAACAATACAAGAAACAATTGTCATCGTTTCTGTTATGGATGTTGAGCAGGTTTGAATCTCTCCTTAATTAATGCGCTTCTGGAAAAAGTATGAAACTGCTGCCACGGACAGGTACAAGCCGTACCAGCTTCATGGTAACTTTATTGATAGACGACAGCTGCCAACCGCTTCCATGGCTAGAGGACAAAACTAAATTTGTAACGATTGAATCCACTAGCTCTTTGTACGTTTCATCTAAATTTCCAGTGTGATACAGTGATACTGCCTCAGTATTGAAAAAAACTGTAACCCTCTCGGTTTCCTCTGCTACAGGTTTTTGAGGCTCAATTCGAGTGTCAGTTGCAATTTTTGGTGATACAAGTTAGTGTGTTTTCTCACAATGTCTGAAGTTTCCTTGCGTCTTGCGAAAACGTACTCCATATTGTCCAAACTAGTTGACTCAGGAGTGGTCTTATAATAGTTGATGCTGCCATTGTTCGAAGTAACTGTTGGTTTTACAGGATTCATGTCATCAGGAGCCATGTCATAAATAGTTAAACCATGTTCATTGTTGACATGGTTTGCATAATCAATTTTTGATTGGAATCCGATTCGACATGAATAACAAATTTTAAGCACTCGCTTCTGGTGGTTAGTGATGTAATGCTTGCGTAATAATAGTAGGCTGTTCTCATTTGCCAAACATTGTGAGCAACTGAAAGTTAACACATCAGGAAAGATGTTCTGTTTCCTTTTCATGTGTTTTTTTAGGGATCGCCTGTCGCTGAGCTGCATAGAGGATTCTGTGCATTGTAGGCCCATTTTAAAAATTTCTGTATAAAAAACTCCAAAAAAAATATTAACAAAATAGAAAATGCTCAAAGTGATACAGAAGATAAATTTTGGGAAAGAGTTAATTACAAAATGAATAAGAAAATTGGAATAATTTGGGTGAAATCGTTTCGCTTGGACTGAAATAACTTTAAAAGAAAAATTATCAAGACTGAGAAACTTGGTCTGAATTTAAGTGAAAACAGTTAAATGAAACTATGTATATTGATACCGTGTTCACAATTCAAACTCTCAGTTATTGTCAAAGCTTGGGTGTGTATGCTTGAAAGTGTTTGGTTTATTTTATAACAGGTATTTTGAGCTGATAACTTTTACCCGTGTGACATAGTAAACACGAGCATTTAATTTTCGAAAGGCAAGTTTTTGTAAAAGCATTGTGAATGAGTTATAGTAGAAAGCTGATAACAGGTCTATGCACAAACATAACTGAACTAACCTTAAATTCAATGTGGGAGGTTTTACTTTAATCGATTTATTCTCTATTTAAAACTTCATTTTTACTAAACAAAACTTTGCTTTAACGTTTAATTTCCACAGTATTGATATAAATTTGGACCTACCTAAGTTCAAAATGAAATATGCCATAAATGATTTTACGATTCATGGGAAATCTGTTCTCTGATAATTCTACAACAGAAAGTGGTCAAAATTCTTCCTGATACTCCCTTCTGGACTGAAGAGCAATGAAATAAGAACCACTTACGCTTTCTCTACTCACCATGTTAATCACAGATTCAGACCACTCCCCTCAATTGGAGGGTAAGCTAAAATGAAAAAAAAAACAAATTTCAGATATTGATAATTGAATGAAATTTTCCATTCAAAATTGGATAAATTAAGATTACGTGACAAAATTTAAAAATCAACATTTTATTAAGAAAAAATTTTTGCTTTGGAATCTGAAAAATGTTTTTTTTTTGCAATTGCTACACACTCTTCTTTTCATATAGGGTACAAAATCAAAAATGGTATATCCAGTTTTTGATAGAAAATTTAAGAATTCTTGAAAAATATATCTTTTTTCGGTCGAATTCTATCATTCAGTTCAACGGTTTTCAAATTATGCTTAAAAAATTGAAAAAAATTTGTGAAAATTTTAGAAATCAGATTTTTTTTTGTAAAAATACAAATACATGTAAAAATTTTTAACGTGAAAATTTTTCAAAGAAAAACATTTTTGTTGAGTCATTAGAAAACTTTTTTTGCGCTTGCTGCACATTCCATTTTTAATTCAGGCTGTAGAATCCAAAATAGATAATCAAGTTTCGAAGTTTAGAACAAAAAAGCTGCTTAAAAAATTGTTTTATTTTTTTGGAACTTTTGTTCAAAAATTTATTATAACTTCAAAATGTTTTTAGCGGTGCCTGCGGTTGCTTTGGTTGAATCCTTACTTTTGGTTCGACTGCTTCCATCGTATGCTTCAAAAGTTCAGATGATATTACAAAAATCTTTTACACAAATCTGTTTTTTCTCAGTTGTTTTCTATACACAATTTTTCTTTTCAAGAAAAATATTCCTTGAAACTTAGGTGTATTAGACGTTGAAACAATTGCAATGTGATTTTTTTATGTTAACCTTTAAGCAGTGCCCCCCTTAAGTTTTCTCCTCCAAAAGTGGTGCAGAACTTCTCAGTGCTTCTACAGAAAAATTTGTTTTTTTGTTTCCTTTTACGTTTTGTTAGTTGAAAGTACTATCTATTAAAGTTTAAATGGAATCAATTTTAGAACTTCAAATGTTAGAAACATGCAGCGAAAGATAAAGAACACTGTTAAGGGACTGTTTTTAGAATTTTTTTTTTATATTCACTTCAATGAAAATAGTTATTCAGATTTGTCAAAGAGTTTTCGCATTGCTGAAATTTTCCTCTTTTTCGGAGCGTTGCCAACAGAAGGGGTGTCTGTGTTCTCAGGCAATTTAGAGAATATTTTGGTTGGAGTTACTTCATGCCCCTGGTTTCAGGTGTCCTGTGGAGGAGTGTCAAAATTGTCACCAGATAGGTTGCGCAGTAGAGTATCGCTTACATTTTGTGAGCTGTCAAATTTGATCCACAAATTATTGTTTTTCAAACTTGGGAGAAGAGATGGGCTTGGCTGTGTGCTGTCTGGGCTCAACCTGGGGCTGGGGTCTGCATTAGTGGAAGTACAAATTGGAGACGGATTGATGGGGATTCTGGAGATTTTGGAAGCCCCCAAAGATCTGCTAAGTTGTCACACTCTTGGAAAATACCGAGCCGGTTTTCATAGAAAAGAACACAGTCACAATTGTATTTATATATAATTTTCTTTGTTCCCACTGGTAGATTTGATATATCGTAAGTATGCAGAGGGTCAGAGAGGGTTGAAGGTGGTATAATATCCCCTGATGTGCACCTCCCCATTGGCCGAAGCCGTAGGTATTTAGTCTACTAACCTTTAGAGGAATTCATTCCAAGCCATAGTAAACCAGAGCATCGGTGCGAAGACCATCTGGGGTCCAGCTCTTTGAGAAGTTGAGTCCCGTAAAGGAGCCTCAAGTCTCCTTGAATTTGAATTTCGGTCATCTCTTAGCCTATAGATGACTTTGGCACAGTGCGAGAGGGCACCCCGCTTTTATTTGGGCTTCAAGAAATCCCAAGACCATCTTTAGAAATCCCAAGACCATCTTTATTAGCATCCCCTGATGTAATGAAACCCCCACTGGTTGATTGAGGTTTTTCTGTCAACTGAGCAATGAATTTCACGAAAATTTTTGGTGATTATACAATGATCTTTCGTTGTCCAGTCCTCTTTTTCGTTTAAAGGTTTTTCTTGTACGATCACAACAAAACTTTCATGCATTTATTGGTGAACGATTTTGCGTTCAAATGAGTTTTCTATTTCTGATAAAGTAGGGTAAGACATTGAGAAAAACTAAAGAAAAAAGAAAAAAGAAAAGATAAAATGAGAATGTTTTCAAGTTCAAAAGAAAACAAAAAGAAATTCTTTCTAAAATTGAAGTTGAATAATATTTCTGGAGACTTGAATAATAGCGGAATAAAACTGGAAACAGTAAACGAACGTACATTTAAGTTACAAAGGCAATTATTTAGACTGTTTCAAGCATGATCTTGAATATGCAACTGTATTTCAGCAGGTAGGTAGGTAGGTAAGATGTTCAAAATAATAATTTGTATAATTGTAACTTTTTTGTATTCAACAAGCGTAAAACTATGGCTTTCAGGCGTTAATTTCAAGCTAAAAGATAACACGGAATGCACTGGCAATCTCGTTGTCCTGTTGGAAATACTATAGAGATATATGTTTGACACATTTCAGTTTGCAATTACTGTTCCTGGTTGCTGAAAATGTAGCTAAACACGCAGCCACCATGTATGTAAACGCTGTATTCTACACATTATTCTTATCAGTTGATGAATTCTGTTTTTAGCTCACATATATAGGTGTGTGTGTTTTTTTCTGTGTGTTCAAATTAATCTCGTTGTTTATTGGAAATACTGTAGAGATACAAGTGTTTGACAAATGATAGTATGCAATTACTGTTTCTTTTAGCTAACCATGTAGCTAAACATACAGCTAACCTATAGATAAACGTTATATTTTACACATTATTCTTATCAGTTGAAGAATTCTTCATTTAACTAACACGTGTGTGTGTTTGTGTGTGTGTGTGTGTGTGTCTTGTTCAAGTTTCCTTTCAAGAGAATTCATTGGTATTTCATTTTCAAAGTAAAACAGTTTGACTCGAAAAGTTGAGAAAATAATTTTACAATGCCATTTACAGCTGAAAAAGACACCGAGTTTGGAGACGCTCATTTCGACGTTTCTAAAAGCGAAAAACGTTTGAGCAGAGCAACGATTAAGTCTTATGAAAAAACTGGAAGTTATGTCTTTTTAAAATTAATCAAAAAAAGCTGAAAACGACTATGAATTCCAACAAAGAATAACACTAACACTTGAAGAGTTTGAAAAGCTGATGAAAAAATCTTCAATGATTCGATCCACCGCTAACAATTCTAATGAAACCGATATGAGAGCTAAAGCAACGTCAGCAAAGAAAAAAAAGTTGAAGCAAAAAGACGATGTCCACAAAATATCTGAATAAAAGAACCGCTTTGACAAAATGGTGGAAGCTATGTATGAGCGCTCACCTGCTTACTTTAAACAATTTCAAACAAAATTCAGGTTTTTTTTGTTTCAGATGAGAAATCATCTTCATTATTTGCCAGGAATTACGCTGAGTGCATGCATTTTGAAAACGGCTATTGTGAAGTGTTACCCTCTAACCATTATCACGTCTTGTTTGATGTGTCTGACGTTTCTACAGAAATATTGAAACAAAATAAGCTTTATGCGGTTCCTTTCCTTGTTTGTACACAACCTTCAAAACTTTGTTTTCAAACGGAGCCACAGTGGAGAGAACTGGAGAAATTATTGGAAAACTCAAACTGACTGTGGAATATAAGGGTTCAGCACCGCCAACAAAAGGAGACGCAACCACAATTCAGAAGCGGTTACCAAATTTGAGCAATGCCCCGATCAAAAATCACCGCCAAAATGATATTATTGCCTACAAATCTCTGGATAATGCTGAGAAAACATTGAATCAGCAAATGCAAACTGACTGTCTTTTTAAAATTAATCAAAAAAAGCTGAAAATGACTATGAATTCCAACAAAGAATAACACTAACACTTGAAGAGTTTGAAAAGCTGATGAAAAAATCTTCAATGATTCGATCCACCGCTAACAATTCTAATGAAACCGATATGATAGCTAAAGCAACGTCAGCAAAGAAAAAAAAGTTGAAGCAAAAAGACGATGTCCACAAAATATCTGAATAAAAGAACCGCTTTGACAAAATGGTGGAAGCTATGTATGAGCGCTCACCTGCTTACTTTAAACAATTTCAAAAAAAATTCAGGTTTTTTTTTGTTTCAGATGAGAAACCATCTTCATTATTTGCCAGGAATTACGCTGAGTGCATGCATTTTGAAAACGGCTATTGTGAAGTGTTACCCTCTAACCATTATCACGTCTTATTTGATGTGTCTGACGTTTCTACAGAAATATTGAAACAAAATAAGCTTTATGCGGTTCCTTTCCTTGTTTGTACACAACCTTCAAAACTTTGTTTTCAAACGGAGCCACAGTGGAGAGAACTGGAGAAATTATTGGAAAACTCAAACTGGCTGTGGAATATAAGGGTTCAGCACCGCCAACAAAAGGAGACGCAACCACAATTCAGAAGCGGTTACCAAATTTGAGCAATGCCCCGACCAAAAATCACCGCCAAAATGAAATTATTGCCTACAAATTTCTGGATAATGCTGAGAAAACATTGAATCAGCAAATGCAAACTGACTGGTTATCAACTGAAACTCCAAAAAATTTGTTTCGAATGAGTGAAAAAATTTATCACTCATCCTTACAAGTTCTTTTTCATCAAAGAGGTAATGAGCAATATAAATGCAATATAAGCCACACAATATTGAGTTTGGTTTTTCAATTGCTTGGTTTCTAAGCAATTCAAACACAGTTTGAATATAATCAGCAAAGGAAGCAAGTCTATTATGTAAATGTTTTTATGAAGTTAAGTTTTGTCCAAGTGGATCAGCAAAAATATATTATTCATTTCTCCGACAAAAATTTGTCCAATGTGTTCCAATTGACTGAGATGTTGATACATTCACTATGATGAAACTGTTGTGAGATTGGTTAACAGGGAAGTTGTCAGCTGCGAATACACCTCGGAATTTGTATTTCAAAAATTTGCATGTTTGTACGAGGTTGTTTATTTCATCTTTATCCATCAGTTTGTAATAAAATAATTTTTTGAAAGTCTTCGGGCAGAATCGATGAAGATAGTGCTTGCTTTTTCCCCAACAACCAAATTTTCTATATTGTTGGGTAATGCCGCTGAAAATTTATGTTCAATTGAAATTGAACAATTTGTAAGGTCATGGTGAATAAAATCATGTGACGCCTGCTGAGTGCTGGTCAGATCAAACGCCATAATAAAATGGTTGGGTATTCAGACAAACTAATTCCACGCCCATTATCGATATAGGCTAAATCTGATATTGTGTTGAAGTACAGGCGTTTTACGTCAGCTGTAATTATGGGGCTGTCAGCAGGGAGTCCATTTCGATAATTACAAATCTGCTCTGGATTAAATTTACTACGAAATTCAAAAGGATTGAGTTGTTTGCTTCCTAAGAAAGCTTCATCTGTGTTAAGACAAATAGCAAGACGTCGAATAGGCTCTCTGCTAAAAATATGTTCCTGTTTCCATCTTTGCAAACCAGTAGAAGCCAGAAATGTTTTTGTAATAGTTTCCAAGTGAGGATAGGACGCTGGACTTGTTAGTAAAGTTTTTCATTTGCAGAGACCACGTGATCGTTCAGTGTCATTTTTCTCACATACAAATTAGCACTTATAACTTTCACTTTGTATGATTTTCCAGCATAGTCAGAAATTATAACAAAATCATCTGTTGATCCATTTGCATTTGAATTTTTTAATCCGTTTGCTGATACTGTACAGTCAGAAAAGAGTGAATGTAAAACATTATTACAAAAGTAAGGAGCGTCTGTTTTGGTTACATCTGTTGCAGCTCCAGCATCATATTTTAAATACGCTTCAGATGCCTGAACCATCTAGAATTTGATTTCAAGGGAAATTTTTGCAGATCAATAAAATTATTTCTGTCTCCAGCAACCTCAAACTCAAGCATGGGTCCATTAGGACTGTAAACTGGTCCTACTTTTTGACAGAAGCTCCAATCAAAAGTTACAAGAAGCGCTGGTTTTTCAAATAAATCCAAGGAACTATGTGTTGCCTCTGTTGTTAAAATTTTACCGATCATCTTTAACTTTGGCAAATAAATCCGACCGACTTCTCTTTGGCTGTTTGTGTTTTGAAATGACTATCCTTCTTTTTTCGCTACTTTTTCTCGCTTTTGAACCTGAATGTTTGGATCGTCCACGATTCATTCGTTTTTGTCTCATTTGCAGTGCCAATGAGCCTCCTGTTTGCTTTTTGGCTGTATTTGATATCGCGTTTTTCAGCGCCTGCTTTGGTGATTTTTTTACTGACAACGTCCATAAACTCTGGTACGCTCTGTATCAGAAGTTCTTTTCCAACACGTTTTGCTGCTGGTATAATAATTTTTCTTGCAAGAGGTAGAGCGATTCTTTCCATACCACTTGCCAAAGCTCCAAAGCCGCTACCTCTTTGTCTATAGTGTCCCGAAAAATAAGGGAATGCAGATGGTTGATTGTTATAGTATGATTGCATTGCGTTTGCTCTCCAAATTTGTTGAATTGTAACGTCAGAATGACTTTACAGGTCCCTGAAAAAGGTACTAATTGACCTGTTTCGGTGCGTAGTTCTATAGAAATTGATTGAATTGTATTTGAAAGAAGTTTTTTGTAGTCCAAATTTGAAAAAAAAACTATTCTGTGTGTTGGTTCAAGCTCGCAGACGCTGCCGATTTTCAATCGTTGTTTTGAATCAATGATTCGTAGTAAATGTGCTTTTGCATCGGCAACGTATTGATAATCAATCATGTTTGTATAAATGAGTTTAAAATGTTTCCCGGCGCAAAGATCAGCTGGAAAGTCCCCCATAAATGCCTTGGTATCATCTTTTTGCAACAGTTTGTTTGCAATTGTGTCCATTTTATACCCAATATGTGTTCCTTGTCCATCAGGGACGCCCTTGAAACCAATAATGCTGGGAACTTCATCGCTTGGAAACCTAATTCCCTCGTATTTTCCAAAGACAATTTCAATTTTACCGGAATTTTTAATTTCTCTGTATGAAAATTTTGGATAGCCAAGAATTCTTTTAACGGTAGCTAACAGCTGTGACACAGTATGAAAAGTTCCTGGCATGACACCCAACCGCTCACCGTTGTATGAACGCGAAACGACGTTGACTCCAGAGCTATTCCGTTGACGATCTTCTAGACCACTTAAACTGTAAGGAGTTAGAATCCCGTTTGTAATGTGATGAATTTTTGTTGGAAAAATAATTTCACTCAAAGCTACTCTCCAGTCTCCCGAAAGTTTTATTTCATCATTGAAAAAACTCCTGAATGAAGCCAATGTGTTTTGATCGAAGATTTCCATTGAAGTTGTGGAAATTACATGTACCTTAAATTTATCTTCAAAACATTTACTTGCCATTGCAGAGGGGATTCTCGTACTAATTGAAGTTCGGGTTGACAGAACTTACACTGAATAATTTCCTTTTTGGTATCAGTAAGAGAATACGTTGGAGGGTTCAATGTTGGGATAGACGAAATTTCAAGAACCTCGTCTGTAAATGACTGTTTGTTACCCTTTCCAAATTTATCATCTTTTTTCAGCATTCGTACAAGATCACCAACAAAAAAGTTTGGTTATTGAGAGAATGTTGTATTTGCAATCAACGATACCAGTCGTGGAACTTCTTTTTTGTGACTTTGTTTGGTGTAAGTTTGATTGTTCGATTAAACCTAGAAATGATAGTTTTAACAAACGATTCCAGTTTATCTAGATATGAATAGGTCCACTTTTCTTCTAAATATCTATATATTTTATTCTTGAGGGAACGTATATTTCTTTCAGCGAAAGCAGTCTTTTTCTCACTGAACGTACTGTACAAACGAATTCCGCGTTTGTTGCAAAGGTCTTTGAAAGCACCGAGGAACTCTGCGCCATCATCTACCCAAACTTAATTAGGTTGCTTATGTTTGATCATCTTTTTGAAAATTTCTGCAGTTTTTGTAGCATATTTTGTTTTTTAGTGGTTCTTGACAGACAGTGAACTGCAACAAGAAGGTATTTTACGCCACTGCTATACATTGCAAGTTTCTCAACAAATGCTAGATCTACGAACCAGATCTAATTTTTATCGTTAACAATTACTTTAAGCCTGGGATATCTGAGGCAACGTGGACGATATTTGGTGAAGGATGGTTTCGTTTCCAGATAAATTTTCACTTTTTTCATAGATAATTTACTCAAATTTTGCATTTTTTTGCGTTTCCAAAAGACGCAGGTCCTTTTAAATAGAGGTTGTCAAGTTTCGTCACATCAGCTATAGAAAGCCCCGTCTTTTCTACTCATGTCTTCGTCTGTCTTCTTTTTGCGCTCGTCAACTTTCGGTTTTGCGTTTTTTTCTTTTGTTTCAGATCTTCCTATTGGTTGTTTTTGTTGCTGCTGCTTTTTCTTTTGTTTTCGAGTCGGTTGCTCTTCCTCTGTAAAACCCATCGAGAACTTTTTTTGCATGAGTATTGTAAACCAAGTGCGCTGCTATATCAAAATCACTCATTATTTTGGAATAGTTTTGCACGTAAATTTTTTTGGTAGGTTGTTGTAAAGTGTACAAGAAATTTGTCACCTTCACTCCTTGAGGTTCATCTTCAATATGGAGAACTTTCTTCTCTTCACTGATAGAAACAGTATTGGAATCAAAAATTTTTTAGGATAAGTGCCGCTCTTTTTGTTTTATTTTCATCCATTAGTTTTGGTTCCAGCATTATTGAGTCAAAGGCTGAATCTTACCAATTTTTCACTACAGGTTCGATTTCACTGTCATCACTAACAAACGATTCCGATTTTACATCATCTGGATCACTTGTTCCATCACCGATACTCCTTGTTCTCGTGATCAGTCTATCAGTGCTTGTGTCAGCATCTTGTAATTTGTTTCCACTGCTCTGCTCAAAATTTGGATTCGATCTTTGTAGGAGCGATAACTGAGTGGCTTTTTATTGATATATTGGATTGTCAAAAATTTCTTCCTTGGCTTAATTTTTCGATATGAACATCCTCTTGGGGATCAAAACAAATTCTTCTGCATGCATTATTTGATTTTTAAGTAAAGATAGCACGAGAATCCTATTGCATTGATCAGTTCTGATTTTCTCGTCAAAACAAACCGCTTTTCCTTCAGACTTTTTTCCTTTGATAATAAATGCTGAAATGAGTCCTCTTGATTTTTTGGTACCTGTTTGTTGACTGAAACATTGCCATTGATTACATTGAGCAAACACTCGCACAGAACATTTATAAAACTATTTGGTGCTTCTTTGAGGAACTTTCTGAAAGTACTATCAGACAGCTCGAGCATTTGCTTTAGCATACATAAATCTTTCTCTCGCATCTGTCAAATTAGTTATAACCGTTTTGGAGGAAGGTAGAAAAAAAATTGTTGGACCTGGTTGTATAATATTTGAACAATAACGCAAGGATTCTGAAGTTTTTGCATCCAAGTCGATGAGTAAGTGTCCGTGGGGTAATTTTGTTGCTAACTCGTAGCCTCCTTTTTAAAAATTTAAGGTGTTTAACTGTTTGTCAATATAGGTCATCTGCTGTATGTCTCTAGGTGATTTGATCAAAATGATGTGGGTTGTGTTCAGATCAATTGTTCTCGGCCATTTGCTCTGTTGGAATAAATTTTGCTTAACGTAAATGACGCTAATATTTTTATGACGTCCAGCATTTGCGAGTTTAGAAAACCCTTTGTCATTAAAAGTTTCCTCGCAAGAATTGTAAAAAACAAGCAGACATTTTTCTAGCTGTAAAATGAAATCAAACCCAGAAAACTTTGAGAAAAAAAATTTTCAAGTTACGCTCTATAGAGCGGAATTTTGGTTGCTCATGTTGATAGAACTAGTAAATAGATTTAATTTTTGGATGAAAATTGTTTCTTCGTAGTATTTGGAATATGAGCTCAGTCTTGCCACAGCAGGACGGCCCACAAACAGCCATCAATAGTCTATCGCTTGTTGGAATAGTCTTGTTCATAGCTTCGGATTAGGAAGCGCGTAGCCAACTGTGCGTGAAAGCAAGGAAAACCAAAAAGTTGACTCTTCACAATCAAGAAAAAAAAACAAGTTTGATCAAAGACACACCAATAAGAAACAGTATTATTACGATTTGATTAAAAGACACTACTTCCGATTGTGGTAGTCAAGAGTTACATAAATTCCATGAGCTTCTCTCTTGATTTTTTTCATTGAAAACCAAAACCATTCAAACCTTTTCCAGTAGGGGAATCTATCTGGTCTTATTTATCGCTCATTTTAAAAGAAGTTTTGATCAAAAAATAATTGAAACATCAGTTTTTCTGTTAGTTTTTGTGTGTATCATTTTGTTGGTAACTCTCTCAACCATAAAAAATTAATTTTTAGTATATCTAGAGTCTTTGTCTTCCTTGTTTTTAGTCACGTTGTATTTCGATTGCATGCCATAATCCTTTCCGTAGTGAATGACTCCACGTTTCCTTTGCTGACAACCTGCTTGATTTCATCAGGGAGACTTTAGTCGTCCATGGTCACTTGAACCGTTGCTGGCGACTTGCGAAGAGGTAAAGGGGTTAGTTTCAGTCTTTTCAATTTCTCTTGTGAAGACATGATACATTCAAAAATATTCGAGCAGTGAAATATATTTCTTCAGCGTCTCAACCTCAGCTATGGTGCAAAGAGTTTGTTGTTTCCTCAGAATAGATTGCCCCCGTGATTCTATTTTTTTCCTCTCTGACCAAAGATAGAGTTATTTGATTATCATTCGTTATGCAACTGCATACTGTCAAACTTGGAGAAAATTCACTCGAAGAACTGAAGGAGCTTCCTTCACCACTCTACGGCTCATTAGTGGGCAGTGTTAGCCAATAGAAATACAACTGTGCTTTTTTAAGCAAAAAGTCTTATCTTTTGTTTCTCGGGTAAGTTGAAAGAGTGCAAAGCACAAGTAAAATGTTTAATCGGATGAGAAATTTCTTCAACTTTGGGGCATGAAAGAGTGCCCAAATCTACAACTTCTTTCTGCAATAGGGTTTGCAGTGATTCCGATTTCTCTTTTCCTTTTGCATAAAATTTTCTGGATGGAAAACGAAGTTTAGTTGCGATAAAGATTTGGGGTAGAAACCAGTAAGGATAACTGCCAGTGCTCCAAGATAAACCGTGTAAGAACCAACTAACCCACTCTCACTAGCGGAAAGTAAGGTGTATGGCATTGGTGGTAGGAATAAGATTGTGTCTGAGTAATTGTTTGAGCAAATCGATAACTCTTTAATAATAAAACCAGTCTTTTTGTGTCGAAAACTTTCAAAATCTAAGACAACAACTTCGGAGTTCAACGTTCCAGCAAATTAAACAAATTCCTTTTAAATAGTTTCACGGAAAGACAAAACATTAAGCCTGTCATGTGACCAATATAAGCGTTCGTGATTGGACAAGGTAAAACGTATGAATATCAAGGGCCTTTCTGACTATGCTCTGCAATAAACTCTGAAGCGTCATGGAGTATTGCATGTAATCGAAGGAATTTGTAAGACTTCAAGTAAGTGTCTAACGAGGAGCTGTCTATACCAATAAGACCACCATGTGGTCTCAACTTGAGAACTATTTCCAAGTTAATGTCTGGATCCAGATAAAGACATGCTGCCAAAGAGTATCCAAACTGTTCACAATATTCCAGATAGTCAACTTTTATTTGTTCATAAAATTCATGAATGTTTTTCAAATCTATGGTTGCAATGGTTGTCATGCTGATTCTCAAACAGAGAAATAAATAAATGAAGAAAAGTTGCTCTTAAGTATGAAAATATCCAAGTTAAAAAAATTGACTTTTTCATGAAAGTTTTTTTCTTTATTTATAGTAGAGACCTTATCTGAGAAAATTTTCAAGTCAACAAAAAATCTGTTTTGAGTGCTCTTTCATAGTGCAAAATCCATTTCAGACATTTTTAGGACTTCAAATAAGTTTGGAATTTTCTCAAAAAAACTACTACGTAGGTAAAAAAAAAGTGAAGTCAACAAAAAAGTCATTTTTGAGTGCTCTTTCTTAGCGCAAAATCCATTTCAGAACATTTAAGACCTTGAAAAACTTTGAAAAATTTTCGAAAAAATTTTCGATTTTTTTAAACAAATCCAACTCTCCAAAATGGAATAAAATTTCAAATTACAAAATGAACCCCCCTCATGCGCGCAGTGAAAGAATTATTCCGAAAATTCCCATATACGAATACCCACATAAAACTTTCCTAAAAGATACAAGTATGGTAATCCATCTTTTGACTAGAAAAAAAAACTTAGACGGAAAAATCAGTTTTTCAAAGGTATAAAGTCTTGTAGGGGTGGTCGGACCCCCCCTACAGTCATATGGCGGATTACCATAATACTTATATATACACTGATCAACAACTGATCAATGGAAAATATTATCTATTTCTTTTCCATTGATCAGAAGTTTCAAAACTGGATGAGTTGTCGTTTTATTTCAGACTGTAGACAGCTCGTAGACATTATATCAGTTTCGCGCTTCGTCGACAACACAATAAATGGCAAAGGATTTGTATTTGCTCAATTAGAATCAGTGAAGAATAATCTGGAAAAATGATTCGTTGTAGACAACACAGCGTGTCCAAGAAGAGATTGACTAGAAAGAAGTTCCAAAATGTTATCTACAGCAAGTTTAGCGACAGAATACAGCAGAAAAAAGTGGGATCACTGTTCCTCGATTGCATTTGATATCATCGAATGAAATCAAAGAAGGAGAGTGAAGTAAAAATAAAAAATAAACTGAGTGAATTTTAGATAGTCTTCGAAATTTTGTTTCCCCAAGTTCGAAAATAATTTCTCCTCAAATTTTGTTCAAAACAGTTTTCCTTTTTTCAACTGGTTTCACATTAAAATCAAGTTTTTGAATGAAAATTTATATTGTTAATTTTAAAAATCTTACACCTTGAAAAAAGTATAATCTGCAATTTGTTGTTAACAGCGAAAAGTGCCACCAATTTTATTTTACAATTGCGCAATTTCTTTTACAGTTTTCATTTTTCACGGAATAATCTTAAGCAAAAACAATTTTGTTAAAAAACTCTTAATATTTTTTCAAAAAATTTTGCAGCTTAATAACATTAATAACAGCCCCCCCCCCACAAGAATATCCATTGATCAGTAGTTTCAAAACTGGATGGTTTGTTATTTTATATCTGACTGTGGACAGCTCAAAGACATTATATCTGCTTCGCGCTTCTTCGATAACAGGATAAATGGCAGAGGATTTGCATTTGCTCAATTAGAAGCAGTGAAGCAAAATCCGGAAAACTGATTCGTTATACGACAGAAAAACAGTTTTTCAGAGATCTTTTCCACCTACAAGCATATCCATTGATCAGTAGTTTCAGAACTGGATGGTTTGTTGTTTTATATCTGACAGTGCCCAGCTCAAAGACTTTATATCTGTTTCGCGCTTCTTCGATAACAGAATAAATGGCAAAGGATTTGCATTTGCTCAATTAGAAGCAGTGAAGCATAATACGGAAAACTGATTCGCTGTAGACAACACAGCGTGTCCAAGAAGAGATTGACTAGAAAGAAGTTCGAAAATGTTATGTACAGCAAGCTTAGCGACAGAATACAGCAGAAAAAAAGTGGGATCACTGTCCTCGATTGCATTTGATATCATCGAATGAAATCAAAGAAGGAGAGTGAAGTAAAAATAAAAAATAAACTGATTGAATTTTAGATAGTCTTCGAAATTTTGTTTCCCCAAGTTCGAAAATAATTTCTCCTCAAATTTTGTTCAAAACATTTTTCCTTTTTTTCAACTGGTTTCACATTAAAATCAAGTTTTTGAATGAAAATTTATATTGTTAATTTTTAAAATCTTATAACTTGAAAAAAGTATAATCTGCAATTAGTTGTTAACAGCGAAAAGTGCCACCAATTTAAATTTACAATTGCGCAATTTCTTTTACAGTTTTCAATTTTCACGGAATAATCTTAAAAAAAACTTTGTTAAAAAACTCTTAATATGTTTTTAAAAATTTTTGC
>NC_134477.1:7293600-7361100 GCF_964194025.1 Convolutriloba macropyga
AATCACGTACAATTTTAACAAAATAGGAACTTTGAATAAGCTCTTTTGTTGTAGCATTCTGCTCTGTAAGAGCTTTCTGATGACACAACTTATGCATTTCGTTGATGAATACGTAGGACGGATAAAAAAGACAAGCTAGCTGAGCTGCTTCCGGCCTTAAATGAAGTTGGGACAAAAATAAGATGTACATAATTGAACAAAACTCACTCCAAGGCGCTGAAATTAGTTCAAAAAATCGCTTGGAATGCTTGGAAAATGTGTAAAAAAAATCCGCTGAGTGTTGTTAATTTTGAAGTGTTGGATCCATCTAAGGCATTTCCCTATCCGAACTCCGACCGTTATCTTGTAAGATCTTTCAAGCATTTTTCAAATGGTGGTTATCATGCAAGTTTTTGCAGGAGAACGATGATCTTGCAAGACTCTTGAAAGATTCTTACAGGAAAACCGTCTTCTCGCAAGATCTTACAAGATAACAGTATAAATGATATGATTTTCTGCGGGGTAAACATTCACTATGCTACTCATGAGCCCAAACTTAAAAAATTTGTGCATCTGGACTTTAAAATAACGGACAAAAAACATCAGTATCATCAAAACAACAAATATGTAATGTGAGGTTTTGAGTTGATTAGAGAAAGTTTGCTCTAAATGGAAAGACCCCTTTAGTTTTTACTCACTAATCCTAACAAATTAGGTTCTCTAATACATAAGAGAAAGCATTTTACCAGATTCAATGACGAACGTATACTGATCAATTTTGTATAACTTAAATGCATTCCGAAAATTTTTTAGCCGTCTTCAACAAGGATTCTATCATTACCTAAAGTACAAATGTTTTTTTTTCACAATCGTCAGTCAAAGAACACTTTAAAAGCTTGTCAGTACAAACTTTTAGTTTCGACTGATATCAAGGAAGTGAAGGTAGACAGAAACTTAATTTATTAATTTCATCTGTTTTTCCCCAACACTGAGTGTAATGGTGAAATTCGTTAATTTTGAAGTCTTGGACTCATCTAAGGCGTTTCCCTAGGCAAACTCTGCCTTGAAAACTGTGCATGGGAAAACTGTGCAATGTTAATTATGGATTGTGTTGTGTGAAATCAGACTCCAATTGACTACACTCCAACCTAATTTGCTGAGTGGCAAAATGACAAAAAACACCAGTATCCTCAAAACGACAAAAAGTGTAATGTGAGGGTTCTGTCGATGAGAGAAAGATTTCTCTAAATGAAAAGACCACTTTAATTTTTTTTTTTCGTAATACTGTCAAAATTGGTTCTGAAACACATTAGAGAAAGCAATCTGCCAGCTTCAAGGATGAGCGTATTCTGTGGACTTTTGTACATATTGAAAGCAATCCGAAAAATTTGTATTCGACAATGATTCTATCATTCTTCAACAAGGATTCTATCATTCCTTATTGTACGAATGATTTCTTCTCAATCATCAGTCAACGATCACTTTGAAAGCTTGTCAGTACAAACTTTTTTAGCAATGACTGATATCGAGGAAGTGGTAATAAATAAAAACTAAATTTTGTTCATTTACTATATTTTTTGTGCATAACGCGTGTACTTAAATTCATCTATTTTGGAAAGCAGTGCAGTTGTAGTTTTGGATTGTGTTCTCGCTCGTTTGTTGTGGGCTGCTTGTCTTGTCGACGCTTTTCTGCTCACTCATCGTCGATTGCTTGGCTTTACTTGCCCCCTTTTTGCCGTTTTTTCCCTTGCTATTTTCTTCCCATCCTTTTCCGCCTATGGCGATGAGCTTTTCATTTATTTGTGTCTTCAGCGTGTGTTACCCCCTCCTTCCTTTCCTTCGTTCCTTTTATTTTACGTTTCAATTCAACCTTTTTCTGTGCCCTCTCATGTGCGTGTGCTTGTTTTTCTGATGATCTTATTAATATGGTTTTTTTAAGCTTTTTCTTGTAGCGCCAAAACCCCATCACCCTGTCTGCCCCGTTTGCGCATTTCGATGATGTTCCTACTTATATGTGTTAGCCTTGGCAACTATAGGGTCTCTTTTTTCTTTGGAGGCTAGAGAAGGTCGAATCCTATACTCTAATCTCCAAAGAAGCTAAAGAGGCCCGTGCTGCAGCTAAGACTTGTTTCCGGCATATCTTGCAAGACGGTAATTTTGCAAGAGTCTTACAAAATATTCAATTATCTTGCAAAGCTCTTACAAGAGAGACGCAGATCTTGTATTAATCTTGCGATAAGACGGTTATCTCTCACCTTCTTGCATGATTGGACGATTAATTTGCAAGATCTTGTAAGATATCTTGCATGATTATACGTTATTTCACAAGATTTTTGCAAGATCTTGCATGAATCGTACATTTTACAAGATAACCGTCGGTTTATGATTAGTTTTGTTGAAAAATTTGCCAAATTTTGTTAGAATTGCCCTAAAATTATGTAAGGAATGCCTGAATGCGTTTAATTCGGAAATTTTTTGTGTACTCAAATTTTGTTAGATATATCCTGAAAAAAGTACTGATTTCTTTGTAAGAAATGCGTTGAAATTATTCAAAAACATTTCAAATCAGCGCTTTCATCACCATAGGCTTTTAAACTGGTTCGCTTTCATAAAGCATGAGTAACGATTGAATGGTATTTTCTATTTCTCAGAAATATTTAATTTCTCTCTGAGGGTGTTAAATGGAAGCTATCTGTAAAGGAAATTACGCGTGTTGTTGTTTGTGGAAAAAGAAGCGTAAATATAACGAAAAACGTAAAAGAAAACAAAACAGTATGCTATTACTAAATTGTCTGAACGTTATTGTTTGACACTTTTTACGCTACACAAGCGTTCCACTATATGGAACTGAAATGGTGACTAAACGTACCTCTCTACAATTCCATTTCTGAGTTTTCCTGTTTTCATTTGTGTCGACATCTCGCAGTTTGTTACATTTAGCTTGAACAAAAACAGCTTTATGCTGCTTACTCTCATAGTTTTTTATAGTTATTATCTTTTCCCTTCAGACGTATTCAGTCAGAAATTTATCGTTTGTAAACTTGAAATAAAAAACTAAAGCGGCAACAATTATTGTCAGTGACTTTACATATGGAGCCACAACAACCCGTTGATCCCGTATTTATGGAAGCTTTGTTCAGAGCTGTAGGGTTGACGAATGACCACACCGAGTGGATTACAACACTACGCATAGAAAATATAGTGGGCAATCAAGGTTAGCTAATTATTAATCCTAAATTATTGAAGACCGTTAAAGCCATAAAATCTTTCTCATAAACTCGGACACTAACAAAAAGATGAGACTTAATAACAAAGTCAAGAGAAAGAGGTCACAGCTGGGTTTGTACGGCATCCTACAGAAAATGCCAACTATTGTGTTTCAAATTTGACAACTAAATTTTAGGGGAAAAATAGAAAAATTTTCCAATATGGTGTGAGTTGAAAAAACTGAAATACTGTTCAACATAACTTCACTATTTTGGTTTTTACTTCATATACATAGCAGAAAACACTTGATGCTTTCCGTTAATAAAAACTGCGAAAAAGCTTAAGATGCTCTCTTGCAAATGACCAGGAAAAATTTACACCCCCAATTTTCTTATAATCGTTCCGGATATTATCCTTTTGCAGTTCACTTGTAACCTTGTAACTGTAAAACCGCTATGTTTTCATCGTTTCCTTAAAAAATCAAGTTGAAGTTTTTAAACTGAGCAAATTTTCCTATTTCAATTTGGATTTGATTTGCTTATATCAAACACAATACGAGGTCTTTTTGTATACAAACTCAATCCAATTAAACCGAAGTCAAAAATATATACCTCAGACCGGTTTATACAAAAAAGAGTAAACTTAAATTTACTTTGGGTTTTGCTTTATACTCACGAGTCGAAATAACAGAAGTTGTGGTAGTAGCTGCTGAATTGCCGCCAAAGTAATTTGTAGAAGAAGGGCACCGTTTATATATAGTTTATAGCTCGAGATTAATTTTCAAAACAATACACAAGTTTTTTTTAAAAAAAAGCTTACTGCTCAAGAATGCTAAGAAGAGAAGACGCTATTACTATTTACTAATTCTCAAGTCAGCTTTTTTAAACATTTCGCTTAGTTACAGGAATGAAGCCCTTGTCTGTTGCAATTGTTGTTAAGTGCCTGCTGTGTTGTTATCTAAGTCCCCGTTTTTCTCTGTTTCAGTTGCCTATGACTATAAGTTACTAAGACTTTGACTACTACTAAGAGTGAATAGTTGCTATGACAATACAAGTGGGATAAAATGAATTGTGCAGTCTCAGCTCCAAAATTTCCAGGCTGTTTACTTTCATCAAGACATCGTCGTTTGGCAGTGAAGCGAGCTTCACGTCAGGACTCTTGTCAACTCCATGTTTGGTTATATAGATAGTTGCGTTGATAGACCTGCTGCGACAAAAAGTTCGGTCACATTTTTATTTATTCTCTTTTCCATATTTGCTAATAGTTCAATTGCGGCATTTAATTTCTGAATTTTTGTAAAAACTTCCGATGATCGACAAACTCTACTGCTCATGGTAAGTAATCTACAGAAAAGTTTTTGTCGCCAAGAGAGAAATGATTTTGGTCAAAAGCGTCAAAGCAACTTTGTCAGAAATTACTGTTGTAAATATTCTTGCATTAAATGTCTTCTCAACAAAACACTTTTGTTGTTGAAACAACAAAAAACATCTTCCGTAATTAACCAGTTCAGAAATGCTGCATATATTTTTATTAGGCATGTGAACATCATTGCTTCTAATTTTATGTTCAGTTCTTGCTGTAAAGGGGCCAAAGTAGTCTACTCTAAGTTTTAAAGAAGCTGTTGAGGGAACCTTTTTGTTGCTACACCGGCACTGGAGCCATTGTTTGTGATTAACCACCTTAGCACATGATACAATTTCTTCTAAATTGAACGCAGGCAATTTTTTGACTACGTATTTCCACATTATTGAAGAAAGTAGTCTCTAACAAGTTTAGCACCCTTATGTTCTTGTACTCGTTACACAAGCCTAAAATGACAACTTGATGATTCCAAGGTAACATAATTGGTTAATTTGGAGTTAGTCTACTGACTTCTTCCTTTGTTGTTTTTGGTTCGAACAATTCCAATCCTCTCAATGAATTGTGAGAACCACAAAATTTTTGTTCTAACTGCAATTTTTTTTAAAGAATGAGAAATATCATTTTTTTTGTAGGCTGTTCGTGCTGCAAAAGCTTAAAAATTCCTGTCTCCGCATTCTCTTTTTCTTCCATAACAAATATCCTTGTTGCTGGTACCTTCTTGTTGAGTTTTCTCCGGATGTGCATCCTTGTATATATTGGACTATTGATTTTACCAAATTGTCCCAATTGAACAACCAGTTATTCAGCTTGCGCAAGGAGAATTGATGGAGACAAAAAATTTTATCTGGGGCAAAGACAAGTTTCATTAGCTCAGATCTTTTGCCTTTAGGTGGCTTCAAAAAGGCCAGCGTAGTAGGCAACTCACTATTCTTGAGTTCGCCAATAATTTTTTTTAACGCTCATCTTCTTTCTTTGTAAAAGATTATTTGTACCCAGTGCCTCAGCCAATCGGCATTCCACAAACACTTATTGTTTACCATGGGAGTTGCGTATCCATCGCATTCCTGGAGTTGAGTAACAAGAAACTGTGACTTAATCTCCCTCTTTCAAAATGTTTTGCTTATCCCAATAGCTTGAGAGCTTTTTGTACTTCTTGGCAAAGCATTGGCTAGTGTCACATATGTGCCATTCTTCATATTTTGTGGCACTAGCTACGTAGGTTCAATATTTCCTCAGTTGTCAATGCACATATGCTACTACGTACATTGTGTCTTCAGGTGTATCAGCACAAACAAACCAGGATTGTGTCTTCAGGTGTATCAGAAAAAATGAAGATCTAATTTTTTTGTATTGAATTATCTTCTTTTGTTGCCGGCTTCAACTACAATAAAAAATTGTCTGGGAAATCTGCTTCTTCACTGAAGTCTACTTCGTTGTCACAAGGTTGTACAGTTTTGTCCTTATCTTCTTCATATGTTGTCCTGATTTCTCTGAATTCTCTTTTGTTCAGTAATTTCACAAATCCCCTCTCATTTTTTTATGTTTTGACTGTTGAAGCAAACTTAAAATTTTGTGTTGCTTTGGAATTTTTGCTTCATTGAGTAAATCTGACGTTAGGTTGAACTTTAGCAGTTTGATAGATACGTATCCGGTTCAGTTCAAAGCATTCAAACGTCAAAGTGTCTTTCTTTCAACTTCGAAAACTTTAGAATTTGTTACGCTCTGAAAATTTACCCTTTGAAAGCGCAGATTTCCCACCAGGTTTGAAATTTTTCTCACATTCTAATTTATTGTGTCCAATCTAATTGAAAAACAATTGGTTTCATCTTCCCAGTAGCAAGTCCACTGACAACCCATCCAAAAACCTTTACAACTTTTCTTTTTGTGTTCCCGTTTCTTGTCCTAGATTCTTTGTATTTCTGAGGCACTTTTACCCAAAACGATTCCAACTTCAAACAGAATGAAAAATCTGTTTAGTAAGATAATCAAGTGATTTAAACATTATTTCAGTTTGCTTGCTTCAGAATTGGTGTTTCTCAAGGTATTTGACAGGTGTAATATGACCTCAACGAGAACAGCTTTGAAATTAGTCTCTTCGTTTTGATAATGATGTCTTCAGATAATGATGTCTTCAGATGTATCATCATTGCAATGAGCATTCAACTTCTGAACACTTTTACCACTAAATGATGTCATTAACCACTATTGAGAGAATTATAAGTATTAACTCTTACGAGTACTCTGAAATGAAAAGAGTACTATCTGAAAAAAAAATGATTTTTTATTTCGTTGCTTGGATTCATTATGGCTGTTTTTACCTTTATTGCCTTATTAATCTAATAATTTTTTTGGTTGTAACATTTGGAATGGTTTTTTGATGCATTCGGTTAGATCAACTGCGTTGAGTTTGCAGTCTGTAATTCTGAATTCATTTCCCAGACATGTCTATCTGGAGCTTTGTTTTCTTACGTCTGCATACTGATAGTTGATATTCTTTTTCTTGAATAAGGGGCAGTTTAAAATTTGATGAGTGCCATCAGCTAGTAATCAGTGATTGTTTTGCATTTGCTTGATTTCTTTAACGTTCGATCTTGAATTTTAGTTCGTTGTCTTTGAAAGTCTTTTTCCATTTGAATATCTGTTTTTCCCCTACAATTTAGACGCCAAAATTTTTTTGTATATATGTCATACATTATGACCAGTCTTTGAGAAAAATCAGATTTGCTCTAGATTGGCTTTGCACCCCCTTTTTTCTTTGGGATTTGGACACAACTTTTCTATCTCGAGGTGAACGGATGCGCTTGATTGCATTTCACCGTCATAATGGTAGTACTTAAAAGTTTTATTGAACTTGTAGTTTCGATAAAAATTTTTGAGTTAATCACAAGATTATATGAATCGCGAAATTCAATTGGCTGTTCTATTTGCAAGGTCTCAAGTTAAAGTTGTACAGTCAGATGTGGAAGGCAAAATTTTTTGTAGCGGCTAATTTTTCTAGCATTCACCAGGATTGAGCGTAGAATTACCACGAATAGCCAACACTCGATATAGCTGACTTCGCAATCGTCACTGAACAACATTCTGAAAAAAATTCCATTTCTCTGAGTGAGTGAAATTAGGTCAATCTACGGTAAGATACTTTATCACACCGCATTCAAATTGGTTGTTCTGTTTTCTGTTTGATTTTTAGAACTGTCTCAGTCATAATTGTATGTTTTTTCAAGTTTTTCTGATCCGTCAAGTTTTGAAGATACATTTCTACTTGCTTCTTTTTTCCTACTAATTGAATAAGGATCAATTGTGTATAATCGGAGCAACATCGTTATCTGAGAGTCTGATTCGTTTTTTTGCGAAATTTTTTTGTTAGTCTAGGTTAAGAGCAAATTTCTCTTCAAAAAGTTTCATCTCTGGCTGAAACTCTTTTCAACTCATCTCAAACTCCTTTTTTTGTAAACGAAGCCTGAACGAAAGTTGCGTCTCAAATGGAGCGGGTTTCTCAGCATGCTTTGACTTCTATCATGAAGTTCTTGAACCGTCTTCTTCGTTGTCAATACCATTGTTCACTGACGAACAATTATTTTGTTGTATCGTTTGTGAAAAAAATTGCAGGTGGTGCTCTTATCTGGCCTGAAATTGTTAATGAACATGCTGATTGCGTATAAGTTTCTTCGGATATATGGCAATCAGACGGCGTTCAATTCGTTAAGGAAGCTTTTTTTTTGTTCTGTTTTATAACGGAAGAATGAATTCAAGATTAATCCGTTCTTCGAGGAGCTGTTTTAGACAATTTTCAATTCCTTGTATCTCTCTTGACATATTGTTTTGTGTTTGCAGGACCAATCAGTGTTTTGAATTGTAGCTAACCATTTTTGAAATTTTTTAAAGCTGCTCCGAACATGTCTCAATCTGTTTATCCTGTTGCTGCGTGTGTATGATCGAGTTCCGTAATTTAGGCAGCACCTTGATTATTTGCTGATAATCCGGACTTGAGGCAAAAACTAGTTTTGGTGCTTCAGTTTTGGCTTCCCCAGAATCTGGTTATTGTCTTAGAACTTTCTTGGACTCTCTTCAAAATTTTGCTCAGCAGTTTGTATTCCTCTGAATCGGTCGGCAGACCAAATGTAACGGCCACTCTTCCACTTATGACAAGAAAATCAACAAGCTGTTCGTTTCAGTAGTTCCATATCTGTTTCGAGAACCATAATGTTGTAGCCCAGTTTTAATGGTTTGTACGCAGGGTTTCTAAAGTTGACTTACGGATTCGGTTTGAAAGTTTTCGTAAAGCTTTCTTGTTTACGTATCGGAATCAGCTGGTATACGGAAAGAGATCCTGTGCTCTGTGATCTAAAGGAAATCTAGTCAAGTGTTATAATGAGAAAACTTAGCTGAAAAAATAGCGATAAACTGAATTTGTATTACATTTTTAAAATCATAGCGGATATACATTCACGCAAGCAAAAAAAATTGGTATACTTGGACCCGCTAAAATGAACTGGGTTTCCTGTTATGTGTGGGAGGGCAGCCGTTATTGTGTTTAAAACCATTAGTGTAAAATAAGTCAAACAATTTTTCAAATTTGCGCTTGTTTGAATTTTGACTATTTTTGATTTACTATTCACGTTTTTGAAATTCCAAAATCATTTTCTAGTTGTAATTGTAGAAACTGTAAACGATATAATAGAGTAAAGCTGATTTTTAGAGCTCTAAACACTACAAATTTCAGTGTTGTCTGGATTTCCAGGGTGTTCGCAATTTGTTCTTTCTTGTGAGATCAATACTCACTGTTATTGGTTGCTGATGTAGTCAATACCAGGTTGCTAGCGTATTCGATCTAATTCTGCACTTTTCTGACTGTTTTTCTTATCCTTAATAGGTAAACAAATAACACTTGACATCGCCATCATCTTGATTTTTTTATCGATTTTCTTACTTGTTCGTTATTTCTCCGGTTCATTTTCAATCTACTTTGCTGACAGGAGACTGTGTTATGACAAGTTTCCATTATTTTAAAAAAATTCGTTATTACTAGGAGTTTCATGGGGTAAAAATTTGGTCTCCTTTCAGTTTCCTTGTAATGACTAACGATCAGGATCTCATTTAAAATTACGTTCATAACTTTTTTAGGTCGGATACTAGTACCATTTTGACTAGCTTTTAGATAGGAGTAAACCAAGTTTTGTATATCTGGTTTAATTTTTCGCTCGCACCTTTTCGTTTTTCAAAATTCAACATTTAGCCAATTGAGCATAAACAAGTTATACAATCGTATAACTTGTTTATGCTCGTACAAGCCGGCTGCTCGTAAGTTAAATTTACATTTCTTAACTTAACCTTAGTTCATTGAAAATAATTTGCAATTTCATAGATATTTGCAATTTAAACCAAAGTAATAACAACCTTGAAATTTTAGCAAATTAATTCAAAAGTTCTTAGATTTTGTTCCTTGTTCATCAAAGTTTGCTAATTAACTCAATAACTGTGTTTTTTTTAAATAAACGACAAGCTTCGTAAGATTTTGAAGAAGATGCTTTATTGTTCAAGTACGGCTGCATTTTTTTCAAAGTTCTCTCTAGGTCAAATTTCGAGACATCAGGTCCTGCTTTTGAGGAATTTGGTTGAACTTCGATCACTAGGCTGACTATTTTAAATATAAATTTTTGCTCGGTCCGTAATACCCATTTTGCTGTTTTATAGTTAATTTAGCGAATTGCAAACCGTTTAAGTTTTTCAGAAGGGTTAATTTCAGTTAATCTAGTTAGAGATGATTGCTTCAATTGGTCTGTTTTAGAGCCGTAAAGTCGCTACAAAGCAGTGTAATTTATTTTCAATTATGCTGAGTTTTAAGGTTTGCCAAAATTTTTCATTTAAAACTAAAAGCTAGGAGAAGATAAGATAATTATAATGTGTATATGGCTGCCTCCGTGTCATAGAGACACTTCGGCATCCATATACACATTACTCTATTTCCCTTTGTATATCCACTATATTTCCCATTCTTAAAAATTTTGAAATCATCTTTTCTTGTCTCACTTAGTGCAATCCACTAGTGCAGAGTTAAGCTTGTAATTAACCGTTATCAGACGGATAGTTTGGGTTCTATCCCCACTGACTCCAGTGGACGTGTAACTAAAGAGACCGTGTAAAAAGCACGTAAAACCAAATTGCTAAAATCTGCAAATAATCTGTGATTATTTGAGCAAAAAATACAAGCTTTTAACTCTTTTATAATTGAAAAAAAAATAATAAAATTTTTTATATGTTCTCATAACAAAAATATATTTATAATTCTACTAATCATTTAATAATAAAATCTAAATCCACCATCACTACCTCTAACACCTTTAACATCGAATGGATCTATGGCTATCTTGTATTGTTCTATAGTTTCTAAAGGCTGTATATTACTATCAATATTATAATTAGTTACATATTTACTTTTACCCTCATATACGGCTTTAGTATAATCCTCTATAGTAATTTGAAATATAATAGTAGGCTTAGTTGCTTTTTCTCTTCTCCTCTTTTACCTGTAGTAAAACAATATGCGTTCGCTTTAAGAAAACATGTTTCTATAATAGTATCATTAGTTATTTCGTCTTACAATTTACCCAACTATGAGTTATGTAATATACCACTTATCTCATCTATTTCTTTTCCAATAGTGCTAACTAAAGGAACATTAAACTTTAAAAATATACTATCAGTATCAGTATAAGGATTAGTACAATCTGAGGATTTCTCATAGTAATCATATATAGCTTTATGCATAAATAGTTTAACTTTTTCTAATATAACAAATCCAATATAATTAAACTTATCTAATATAACAATTAATGTTGTTTTATGCACAGCAACAAAGTCATCATCAAACTCTATGGCATATTTGAAGTTAAAATTTTCTACTAATATAATTTATCTACTCACATCATTAACTAACTCTAAATCTTGTCTATTATATACATTCTCTATTGTTTTTCCATAAATTGCATTTTTCCTTAGTTTAAGGAATAGATCACCAATTTTATCTCCTCTAGCTTTAGTTTCTTTTTTCTTCTGAATAATAATCTCAATAAATGGTTTTAACCTCTCACTCTTTTGATATTCCAACGTTTGTTTAATTGTAATATCCTTCAACTTTAATCCATGATCTAAATACCTATATAATATCTCTCCATCATTAACATAGTCTATCTTATCCGTTAACGTTAACATGAACTTTTCATTTGGTTTCTATCCTTTCCTTTCGTTTTCATTTTGATAATCTGAAAACTGTTCAACATTAGCTTTTGTATTTTAGGAAAAAGTGTGTACTTCTTTGTTTTTTGTTTTAGCTCATCATTATACCTAACATCAATAGTATAGATATATCCAGTAATAATAACAGACATATAA
Organism: Convolutriloba macropyga; assembly: GCF_964194025.1. Lineage (NCBI taxonomy): Eukaryota > Metazoa > Xenacoelomorpha > Acoela > Convolutidae > Convolutriloba > Convolutriloba macropyga. The sequence goes on from NC_134477.1 coordinate 7,305,541, forward strand.
TATTTAATTTTAATACTAACATTATATTCAACAGTTGGTAAAGCTTGAACCATAGCAGAAGCATACAATGAATCGAAGTCTATATACTTTATATAATTCTCTTTACCTCTATACTCAGGATTATTATCATAAATACTAACCGTATCTTCTTTATAATATTCAAGTCAGTATATTTTAAATCCACATAACCAAGTTAATCTAGAAGAGGAATATGTATAACAAGGATCCATTTCAAAATAATCTAAACATTGAACTGTAAACTTTTCAAATACATTCACTGATAATAAAAATATATCTGTTTTCAGATAATCTGTTTCTTCGTCTGTAATACCACTTTGTTTTAGCTTAGAATGAAATGCTTTTTTAGGAGGTAGTTCTGTAATATCAATTTTATATTAACTATCTAACCACTCATAAGGGAATATACCTTGACGTCTCTTCAAATTCAATTTATTCAGTCTCACACACTCATCATCACTTAATGTTTTACTTATAGCATCTAAATTACGTGGATGGAAGAACTTAAACATATCTAATGCTTTTACAACCCATATCAATACTAAAATTGTTTTAGTCAGTTTTAGCTAATTCTGCCATTTTAAATTTCTTTGCTAGTTTAGTTATGATTAAGTGATTGTCATAATTAGATGAATTATATGCATACATTGCTACAAAATTATTTTTAGCTTATAGATTACAACTTTTGTGGACATAGCCTCTACATTTACCATTGAGATGATCAAGATCTCTAATAATATCATTACTCATTTCCTTGTTACAGTAATAACAGCTAATATATAATGGAGTAATAGTCTCCTCTTTTTGTGGAATATTTATATTAAATATTTCTTTAAATAATTTATTATAATATTCAATTTCATCTACTGACCATTCAACTGTGTCTTCACCAGCATAACATTCATACTTATCTTAGAATAAATCAGGATAAATATTTTTAATATATAACCTACAAGCGATAGAAATGTGTTTTCTATTTTTTCATTATACATTCAAAATCATATGCAATAGTGAAAGGTACTCTGTTTTTATAATATAAATTATAGAACTTTAGATAATCATCATGAAGAAATGTCCTTCCTTCTATATGATAAATTGCATTACATAAATCTTAATGATTATTTAATGCATCTTTAATTCGAATTGACACAAAACATTTTAGACATGGATAACACCTTATGGTTATGTGATTTTATTAATAAGAATGATACATCTATACAAAGAAAATATTGGTTGTTCCAATATAATATATTACATCCTTTTGGATCTTTATGATTGATTAATACAGTAGATATACTTTAATATTTTTTAGATTGAACACTTTAAATATTTTTTACCTCTTTTTAAGTCTTGTATTTTCTTTATGTAATAATAGTCATCAGGAGCTTCAATTTTCTCTCCTAGGAAACTTCGTTGTTCATTGAAGTTCTCTAATGAACTAGGTAGTTTTATCTCACTAATAAATTTAGGTTTACTATAATTACTAACTCTATTATGAATGTCTTTAGCAGGGTGTAGATAAGCAATTAAACACCAAAGAAAACCTTTACTTTCCGTATTATTTTTATTAAGTATATATCTAGATACAAAAGGGGATTCTACATCACATTCATCACTAGGATAAAAGCTGTGTATATGCATAATACATAGTTTTTTTTAAAAAATCTTTGAATACTCCAACCAGATTGATTCATCTCTTGTTCTTGCATTATAGTCCCCAGTTCACTATACAACCTATCCAAGCCATAGGGTGCATTATATTGTCTAGTCATTAGTCTAATTGTGAAATCATTTTCTTCCAATTTATCATATTTAGGTTTTGTATACTTTACTACATCAAAGATGTTAAACTTAATATGGGAATGATAGTGAAGCTGCATTGCAGATCTTTAGATATAATAATATCTTCAGTTATATTAATATCTATATTTATATTATTTTATTTGTTATATCATTAACATTATCTAGATACATCTTTGTTTTCAAATGTTGAACTAAATTATATTCACTCAGAGTCGTCTTACATGTTACACAATCAAACTTAGCCTCATTCTTTTTCATTTCTCCAATAATTAGTCTCACATTATACCTATGTTTTAATGTTTCTTCATGTTTATTATAAGCAGTATTATTAACTGGATACGGATTACAACTAACACAATACGTTATTTTTTCTAGTTCAGGAAACCGTCTATCTGTCTTTTATTCAATATAATCACTAGTAACTTCTACATCCTCATAATTAGCTTCATCATTGTTTTTATTTTTATGAGTTATTGGTTCATTCTTCAAGTGTATTAATTTTAGTATATGTCTTGGATAGTTCTTTATGTTTAACTCCTCATTGCATACATCACACCTATACGTTCTACATGTAATTCTTCTAGAGACATAGATTGCTTGATCACCCTCTGAATCATTATCTGAATGTTTATCTGAATGTTCATCTAAATCTTCATTCAGATCTTTATTTTTGTCAAGAACGAGATCTGAGTTGTGATGAATGTCAAAATAAACCTTATTTATGATTCATATGTAACGAAACCATAAAATAAAGAGATAGTAATAATCACACGAGAAAGCATTATAATGATCCAAATCAATGTGTAGTATGTAGAATGTGTAATTTGAAAAAAAAAACATATCTCATATTATAAATTTAAGTTTTTTAGATGTAGATTATGTATTCATCTTCATAGGTTTAGATTTATCATACTAAAGATCAATTTAAAAATATGCAGAGAGATATAATATATTGTTATGATTTACCCTATTAAAGTGAGTTTGATTCTACCATTGTTTATTATGTTATTAATTATCATATGAATTGCATATTGGAATTATGATCAATATGCTGATCAGAGGAAGAAATTTAAGGGATATAGGAACATTACAACAGAACCATTTGAAATGAAAAAACTTAACTTCAAAAATAATGGTCCATATAATTCAGGTAAAACAGCATTCATAAAAAGATTTTTGTGGTCTAAATAAAAAAATTAATATATTTTGCTTTGATGAGGAAGAATAGGATGGATGCAATATATATGGAGTTAATGATTTAAAATTATTAAACAATCGAGAAAACTTTGCCAATATTCTTATTATATTTGATGATATGGAAGATAACATTAGGATACCAGTTATAGATACATTATACTCTAAGGGAAGACATCACAATATTATTATAATATGTGTAGGACACGCAGTAATAGATTTAATTACTAAAGAAAGCGAGAACACACCAGCAATATACATTACTTCAAATAGCTCACAAGTTTTCTTTAATAGAATACAAGAAAAGTTTAATATTAATGCTAACCTTTACAGATGTAATCAATATCAGTATGAAGTAATGAAAGATTTTATTAGTGACTATTATATTGAATTAGATAAAGATAAAAATGTTAAATATAATTCTTGAGTTCGTGATCTTGATATCGAGAAATACATTGGGAATACAGAATTTAATGAAAAAGAATTTGATATACTAAGTGGATATTTATAAAATAGAATTATAGAACCAACTCAAGTTAAACATGCTCTTTTATTTTGATGAAAATCTAGACTTCAAGGGTATAAATAAATCGTTTAGTATTTAAAATATTTACAAGAATGTTAATGGAGCATGTAATGAGATATATAGTGCATATATTTCAGTATTTGGTGTAATTATTTTATTTGGATTAGCATATAATTACTATCGAAAACAGAGACGAATAATACTAATAATGATATTATTTTTATAGATAAACTAAATATAGATAGGGCAAGATTTTGTTAAATAAAGGTAAAAAGTTAACAATTGCTTATGGTGTGTCTCATAATAATATCGCTCCCAATTTACAGGTATTAAGTATATTAGCCGTTAGTCTTATATTTATTTATGCAACTAATAATATTATTATTTCTCCAACAAAAAAATGATACGTAGCGAATGTGATATTGAAATTGATATTGGTAATAGTACTCCAGTTTTTGAAATCAGACAGCATTATCGTAAAACTCATGATGGTTTATTGGAAAAATGTACAACATGTTTGGGAAATCCATTTAGTGGTTAACGAACTATTAATGAATGTAAAATTGAGCGTACAAACATTTCAACAGTAGCACATATCTGCAGAATTACTAGGATTATAAACTAATTGATGGTAATTGGTGGTAATTGAATGTAATAGATGCTTATTGATGGTAATTGGTAGTAAAGTATGATAGTTGATAAAAATTGATGGTAATTGATTGTAATTGATAGTAATTGATAGATATCGATTACATATTATAGATTGTTTTTGCATCCGCAAAAACTAAATATCCATTACTTCAATTGATGGTAATTGATGATAAGAAAATAATTGATGGTAATTGATGGTAATTAAAAATCTTTGCTTAAAATAAAAATTTTATTCATGTTTTGATTTTTATGACTAACAAGAGAAGATTTATCAAAATTTACATTACACATATTGCATGAAATTTTTTGAAAGCAACAATCTTTACATAAACCACCAGTTTTATAGAAGCACTCTTTATTCTTTTAAAATTTACGTGAGCAAATTTTTTTTTACTTTTTTTATTAGTTTTCTTATCTTTATTTATAATACTAATTTCTGATTTTATATCGTTTATAATATTACTTTCTGTTTTTATCTCATTTATAGTTTCTGTTTTTATCTCATTTAGAATTTCTGTTTTAAAGTCATTTTTAATATAATCTTTTATGTCTTCAATAATATTATCTTTTGGTTCATCTAAAATCTTATTTAATTCTTTTTTTCTTTATGTTTATTATAATCAACATGATTATTATTATTACTATTATTAATATTATTATTATTATTATTATTTATTATTAATTTTATTGTTAATATTATTATTATTATTATTATTATTATTATTATTATTAATATTATTTTTATTATTATTATTATTATTATTATTATTATTATTATTATTATTATTATTATTATTAATATTAGCATTACTAATACTAGTATTATCAATATTATTATTATTATCTTTATCAATATTAATATTATCAATATTAATAATACTATTAACAATATTATCATTATCAGAACTATCAATGTTGATAATGTTAGTATAATCAATCTTGCTCTATAGTATTGTTGAAATGTTTGTACGTTTATTTTTACATTCATTCATACAGTGTAAACCATTAAATAGATTTCCCTAACATGTTGTACATTTTTCCAATAAAATGCCATGCAATTTATGATCATGCTCTTTGAGTTTAAAATCTGGAGTACTATTACCAATATCAATTTCAATAGCACATTCTCTACATATCATTTTTTGTTGGCAAATTAATAATATTATTAGTTGCATGAATACATATAATTCTAATGGCCAATAAACATAATATTTATAAATTGGGAGAGATTTTTTTTTGGCAAAGATTTCTAGATTGTTCAATTAAATCATTAACTCCATATGTATTACATCCATCCCCTTCTTTCTCTTCAAAGCAAAATACATTAATTGTTTCATATAGACTACAGAAGTCTTTTTTGAATGTTAATTTACCTGAATCAGATTGACCATGAATAATGATTTTTATTCCTTTCAAATGGTTCTGGTGTAAAAATCCTATATTCCTTAAACCTCTTCTTCTGATCAGCATATGGATCATAATTCCAAAATGCAATTAATATAACGAATAATAACAAAATCAACAATGGTAGGATCAAACTCATTTTAATAGGGTAAACTAAAACACAATTTTATTTCTCTCTGCATATTTATTAAATTGATCTTTAGTATGTTAAAATCTATACCTATGAAGATGAATACATAATCTACATCTACAACATCTGAATCTATAGTATGAGATATGTTTATTTAAATTACACATTCTACATATTAGATATTGATTTGGTCATTATCATTATAATTCTCTCTCTGTGATAATGACGATCTCTATATTTTATGGTTTCATTACCTATGAAACATAAATGAGGTTCATTTTGACATTGGTCACAACTCAGATCTCGTTCTTGACAAAAATAAAGATCTGAATGAAGATTTAGATGAACATTCAGATAAATATTCAGATAATGATTCAGAGGGTTATCAAGCAATCTATGTCTCTAAAAGAATTACATGCAGAACGTATAGGTGTGATGTATGCAATGAGTTAAACATAAAGAACTATCCAAGACATATACTAACATTAAAACATTTGAAGAATGAACAACTAACTCAAAGAAACAATAATATTGATGAAGTTAATAATGAGGGTTTTGAAGTTACCAGTGATGATATTGAAAAAAAAGCTGGATAGACGGTTTCCTAAACTAGAAGGAGAAAAGTATTGTGTTAGTTGTAATATGTATCTAGATAATAGTACTGCTTATAATGAACATGCAGAACCATTAAAACATACGAATAATGAAAGACTAGATAATGGAGAAATAATAAAAAACTGGAGCTAAGTTTGATTGTGTAACAAGTAAGACTACTCTGGTGAATATAGTTTAGTTCGACATTTAAAAACAAAGATGCATCTAGATAAGGTTAATGTTATAACAAAGATAATAGTATAACTAAAGATTTGAAATGAATGAAGATAATAATATAACTAAAGATATTAATATAACTGAAGATAATAATGTATATAAGACAATAATATAACTGAAGATATTCAAATATCTAAAGATCCGCGAAGCAGCTTTACTGATAATAAAACCACTACAGTTTGTTGTAAGATATGTACTTTTAGATATACTAATATTAATCATAATGAAACAGATGAACATAAAGAAAACAATAAATGAAAGAAACTGATAAATGGGAAGTGGCGAGAGAAAGTTAATGAGTTAGGACTAGATCATAAAATTAGATGCAATCAATTAATGATAACTAGAAAGAATTATGATTTAAAATTATTAAACAATCGAGGATGTTTTTCCAATATTTTTATTATATTTGATGATATGGAAGATAACATTAGAATACCAGTTATAGATACATTATACTCTAAAGGAAGACATCACAATATTAATTTAATATGTGTAGGACACGCAGTAACAGATTTAAATACTAAAGCAAGAGAGAACACTCCAGCTTCAAGAGAGAACACACCAGCTTCAAATATACATTACTTCAAATAGTTCACAACTTTTCTTTAATAGAATACAAGATAAGTTTAATATTAATGCTAACCGCTATAGATTTAATCAATATCAGTATGAAGTAATAAAAGATAGTTTTATTGCTGCCTATAATATTGAATTAGATAAAGAAAAAAATGTTAAATATGATTCTTGAGTTGGTGATCTTGATATCGAGAAATACATTGAGAATACAGAATTTAATTAAAAAGAATTTGATATACTGAGTGGATATTTATGAAATAGAATTATAGAACAAACTCGAATTAAACAGAATGAGCTACTCTTTTATTTTGATGAAATTTTAGACTTTATGTTATACATAAATCGTTTAGTTTTTATAAATTTTACAAGAATGTAAAGGGAGCATTTAATGAGTTACATATTGCATTTATTGCAGTATTTGGTGTAATTAATTTATTTGGATTAGCATATAATTACTATCGAAAACAGAGACATATTAATTCTAATAATGATATTAATTTTATAGATTTATTAAATACAGATAAGGCAAAGATTAGGTTAATTAAGGGTAAAAAGTTAACAATTGCTTATGGTGTATTTCATAATAATATCGCTCCCAATTTACAGATATTTTGTATATTAGACGTTAGTCTGATGTTTATTTAATACTATTTTTGCAACTAATAATATTAATAATTCTCCAACAAAATGATACGTAGCGAATGTGATATTGAAATTGATTTTTATAATAGCACTCCAGTTTTTAAACTAAGAAAGCATTATCGTAAATCTCATGATGGTTTAATGGAAAAATGTACAACATGTTTGGTAAATCTATTTAGTGGTTTACGAACTATGATTGAATGTAAAAATAAGCGTACAAACATTGCAAAAGTAGCAGATATCTGCAAAACTACTAGGATTATGGAGTAATTGATGGTAATTGATGGTAATTGGTGGTAATTGAAGTTAATAGTTGCTTATTGATGGTAATTGGTAGAAAAGGATGATAATTGATAATAATTGATGGTAATTGATTGTAATTGATAGCAATTGATAGATGTGGATTATATATTATAGATTGTTTTTGCATCTGCATAAACTAAATACCCATTACTTCAATTGATGGTAATTGATGGTAATAAAATAATTGATGGTAATTGATGGTAATTAAAAATCTTTGCTTATAATAAGAATTTTATTTATGTTTTGATTTTTTATGACTAATAAGAGAAGATTTATCAAAATTTACATTACACATATTGCATGAAACCTTTTGAAAGCAGCAATCTTCACATAAACCACCAGTTTTATAGAAGCACTTTTCATTCTTTTCAATTTTACGTGAGCAACATTTTTTAGTTTTTTTATTAGTTTTCTAAGATATTCAAATATCTAAAGATCCGCAAAGCAGCTTTACTGATAATAAAACCACTACAGTTTGTTTTAAGATAGGTAATTTTAGATATACTAATATTAATCATAATGAAACAGATGAACATAAAGAAAACAATAAATGAAAGAAACTGATAAATGGGAAGTGGCGAGAGAAAGTTATTGAGTTAGGACTAGATCATAAAATGAGATGCAATCAATTAAGGATAACTAGAAAGAATTATGATTTAAAATTATTAAACAATCGAGAAGATTTTTCCAATATTTTTATTATATTTGATTATATGGAAGATAACATTATAATACCAGTTATAGATACATTATACTCTAAAGGAAGACATCACAATATTAATATAATATGTGTAGGACACGCAGTAACAGATTTAATTACTAAAGCAAGAGAGAACACACCAGCTTCAAGAGAGAACACACCAGCTTCAAATAGACGTTACTTCAAATAATTCACAACTTTTCTCTAATAGAATACAAGATAAGTTTAATATTAATGCTAACCTCTATAGATTTAATCAATATCAGTATGAAGTAATAAAAGATAGTTTTATTAGTGACTATAATAATGAATTAGATAAAGACAAAAATGTTAAATATGATTCTTGAGTTGGTGATCCTGATATCGAGAAATACATTGAGAATACAGAATTTTGTTAAAAAGAATTTGATATACTAAGTGGATATTTATAAAATAGAATTATAGAACCAACTCAAATTAAACAGAATGAGTTACTCTTTTATTTTGATAAAATATTAGACTTTATGTTATAAATAAATCGTTTAGTTTTTATAAATTGTACAAGAATGTAAAGGGAGCATTTAATGACTTACATATTGCATTTATTGCAGTATTTGGTGTAACTAGTTTATTTGGATTAGCATATAATTACTATCGAAAACAGAGACATATTAATACTAATAATGATATTAATTTTATAGATTTATTAAATACAGATAAGTCAAAGATTAGGTTAATTAAGGGTAAAAAGTTAACAATTGCTTATGGTGTATTTCATAATAATATCGCTCCCAATTTACAGATATTTTGTATATTAGACGTTAGTCTGATGTTTATTTAATACTATTATTGCAACTAATAATATTATTAATTCTCCAACAAAATGATACGTAGCGAATGTGATATTGAAATTGATTTTTATAATAGCACTCCAATTTTTAAACCAAGACAGCATTATTGTAAATCTCATGATGGTTTATTGGAAAAATGTACAACATGTTTGGGAAATCTATTTAGTGGTTTACGAACTATGATTGAATGTAAAAACAAGCGTACAAACATTGCAAAAGTAGCAGATATCTGCAAAACTACTAGGATTATGGAGTAATTGATAGTAATTGATGGTAATTGGTGGAAATTGAAGTTAATAGTTGCTTATTGATGGTAATTGGTAGAAAAGGATGATAATTGATAATAATTGATGGTAATTGATTGTAGTTGATAGCAATTGATAGATGTGGATTATATATTATAGATTGTTTTTGCATCTGCATAAACTAAATACCCATTACTTCAATTGATGGTAATTGATGGTAATAAAATAATTGATGGTAATTGATGGTAATTAAAAATCGTTGCTTAAAATAAGAATTTTATTTATGTTTTGATTTTTTATGACTAATAAGAGAAGATTTATCAAAATTTACATTACACATATTGCATGAAATTTTTTGAAAGCAGCAATCTTTACATAAACCACCAGTTTTTTAGAAGCACTTTTCATTCTTTTCAATTTTACGTGAGCAACATTTTTTAGTTTTTTTTATTAGTTTTCTTATCTTTTTTTATAATTCTAATTTCTGATTTTAAATCGTTTATAATATTACTTTCTGTTTTTATCTCAATTTTAGTTTCTGTTTTTATCTCATTTAGAATTTCTGATTTAAAATCACTTTTAATATAATTTTTTATGTCTATAATGTTATCTTTTAGTTCATCTAAAATCTTTTTTAATTCAATTTTTCTTTATGTTTACTATTATCAACATTCTTATTATTTTTATTACTATTATTAATATTTTTATTATTATTATTATTTTTATTACTATTATTAATATTTTTATTATTATTATTATTATTATTATTATTATTATTATTATTATTATTATTATTATTATTATTATTATTATTATTATTATTATTATTATTATTACTATTATTATTATTATTATTATCATTACTAATACTAGTATTATGATTATTTTTGTTATTATCATTTTTATTATTAATATTATCAATATTATTAATACTATTATCAATATTATCATTATCAGAACTATCATTATTAATAATGTTATTATAATCAATCTAGCTTTGTACTATTGTTGAAATGTTTTTACGTTTATTTTAACATTCATTCATACAGTGTAAACCATTAAATAGATTTCCCAAACATGTTGTACTTTTTTCCAATAAACTACAGTGCAATTTACGATCATGCTCTCTTAGTTTAAAATCTGGACTACTATTACCAATATTAATTTCAATGTTACATTCTCTACATATCATTTTTAGTTGGCAAATTAATAATATTATTAGTTGCATAAATACATATAAGCCTAATGGCCAAAAAACATAATATTTCTAAATTGGGAGCGATTTTATTATTGGCAAAGTTTTCTAGATTGTTAAATAAATGTAAATCATTAACTCCATGTGTATTACGTACATCCCTTTCTTCCTCGTCAAAGCAAAATACAATAATTGTTTCATATTGACTACAAAATTTTTTTATGAATGTTAATTTACCTGAATCAGATGGACCATAAATAATGAATTTTTTTCCTTTCAAATGGTTCTGGTGTAAAAATCCTATATTCCTTAAACCTCTTCTTCTGATCAGTATATGGATCATAAGTCCAATATGCAATTAATATATCGAATAATAACAAAATCAACAATGGTAGGATCAAACTCATTTTAATAGGGTAAATTAAAACACAATTTCATTTCTCTCTGCATATTTATTAAATTGATCTTTAGTATGTTAAAATCTATACCTATGAAGATGAATACATAATCTACATCTACAATATCTGAATCTATAGTATGAGATATGTTTATTTAATTTACACATTCTACATATTAGATATTGATTTGGTCATTATCATTATAATTCTCTCTCTGTGATTATGACTATCTCTTTATTTTATGGTTTCGTTACATATGAATCATAAATAAGGTTTATTTTGACATTCATCACAACTCAGATCTCGTTCTTGACAAAAATAAAGATCTGAATGAAGATTTAGATGAACATTCAGATAAACATTCAGATAATGATTCAGAGGGTGATCAAGCAATCTATGTCTCTAGAAGAATTACATGTAGAACGTATAGGTGTGATGTATGCAATGAGGAGTTAAACATAAAGAACTATCCAAGACATATACTAAAATTAATACACTTGAAGAATGAACCAATAACTCATAAAAATAAAAACAATGATGAAGCTAATTATGAGGATGTAGAAGTTACTAGTGATTATATTGAATAAAAGACAGATAGACGGTTTCCTGAACTAGAAAAAATAACGTATTGTGTTAGTTGTAATCCGTATCCAGTTAATAATACTGCTTATAATAAACATGAAGAAACATTAAAACATAGGTATAATGTGAGACTAATTATTGGAGAAATGAAAAAGAATGAGGCTAAGTTTGATTGTGTAACATGTAAGACGACTCTGAGTGAATATAATTTAGTTCAACATTTGAAAACAAAGATGTATCTAGATAATGTTAATGATATAACAAATAAAATAATATAAATATAGATATTAATATAACTGAAGATATTATTATATCTAAAGATCTGCAATGCAGCTTCACTAATAAAAAAACAACTACAGATTATTGTAAGATATGTAATAATAGATATACTTACAATAATCATAATGAAACAGATGAAGATAAAGAAAATGTTAAAAAAATGAAAAGTGATAAATGGGAAGTGGCAAGAGAAAGTTAATGAGCTAGGATTAGATTATAATTTGAGATACAATCAAATAAAAATAAATACTAAGACTTATGATGATCCTAAAATCTTGAAAGCATTACTGGTAATGTATAACATTCATTCCCATATTAAGTTTAACACCTTTGATGTATTAAAGTATAAAAATCTACAGATGATAAGTTAGAAGAAAATGAATTCACAATTAGACTCAAGACTACACAATATAATGCGTCCTATGACTTGGATATGTGGAATAGTGAACTGGGGACTAGAACGCAAGAACAAGGGAAGAATCAATCTGGTTGGAGTAAGCAAAGATTTGTTAAAAGAACTATGTACATACACAGATTTTAACCGAGCGCTGGATATAATGTAGAATTCCATTTTGTATCTAGATATATACCTAATACAAAGAATACTGATAGTATATGTTTTCTATGGTGTTTAATTGCTAATCTACACCCTGCTAAAGACAATCGTAATAGAGTTAGTAATTATAAAAAACCTGAATATATTAGTGAGATAAAACTACCCAGTTCATTAGATAATTTCAATTAACAATGAAATTTCCTAGGAGCGAAAATTAAAGCTCCTTATGAATATTATAACATAAAGAAACAACAAGAACTAAACAAAAAGAAAATTTCATTCAATGTGTTTAATATAAAGAAAATAAAAGTATAAATACTGTATTAATCAATCAAAATGATCCAAAAGGATGTAATATGTTATATTGGAATAACCATCATTTTCTATTTAAAGATGTCTCATTTTTATTACGAAAATCATATAACCATAGGTGTTGTCCATGTCTAAAATGTGTGTCATATCGAACTAAAGATGCATTAAGTAATCATTTAGATTTATGTAATGCAATTGATCTTGTAGGAAGAAGAACCTTTCATCATGATGATTATCTAAAGTTTTATAATATACACTAAAAAAAGAGTACCCTTCACTATTACATAATATATTGAATGTATAATAAAAAAAATAGAAAACACATTCCTATTGCTTGTGGGTTATACATTAAAAGTAATGATCCGAATATATTAGAAGATATGTAGGAAAGTTATGCTGGTGAAGACATGGTTCATTGGTTTGTAGATGAGATTGATTATTATAATAAATTATTTGAAAGAAATATTTAATATAAATATTCCACTAAAAGAGGAGAAAATTACTCCATTATGTACTAGCTGTTATTACAGTAACGAGGAAATTGGTAATGATTTTGTTAGAGATCATGATTACCTAAATGGTAAATTTAGAGGCTCTGCCCACAACAATTGTAACCTACAAGCTGAAAAAAAATTGTATCAATGTATGCATATAATTCATCTATTTATGGCAATCACCTGCTCATAACTAAACTAGCAAACAAAATTAAAATGGAAGTTTTAGCTAAAACTGACGAAAACTATATTTGTATTGATATGGGTTGTATAAAAGCATTGCATGTGTTTAAGTTCTTCCATCCTGTTAGTTTAGATGCTAAAAGAAAAACATTAAGTGATGATGAGCGTGAGGTTGAATAAATTTAAATTGAAGAGACGTTAAGGTATATTCCCCTATGAGTGGTTAGATAGTGTGGATAAAACTAATAATACAGAACTTCCTCCTAAAGAAATAATTTGTTCTAAGTTGAAACAAAATGGTATTACAGACGAAGAATATCAGCAAGCATTAGATTGTTGGGATAAATCTGGTTGTAAAACAATTAAAATATACATGATGATTTATCTAGAAACAGATGTATTATTATCAGTAGATGTATTTGAAAATTTTAGAGTTGAGTGTTTAGATTATGATGAAATAGCTTCTTGTTATACATATTCTACTCCTAGATTAACTTGGTTATTTGGATTAAAATATACTGATGTTAGACTTGAATATTATAGTGAAGATACGGCTAGTGTTTATGATACAATACAAAAAATTATAAGAGCTGGGTTAGCTTCAGTGTTGGGTCATTGTCATGTCAAATGTAAAAATAGAAAAATAGATACTGAGTATAGAGGTAAAGAGAACTATTTAAAGTATTTACACTTCAAGTCATTGTATGCTTCTGCTATGGTTCAAGATTTACCAACTGTTGAAATTATTGTTAGTAATAGTGATATTTATTTTAGTTCTATAAGTAATACTGGTTATATCTGTAATATTGATTATAGGTATAATGATGAGCTAAAACTAAAGACAAAGAAGTATCCATCTTTTCCTGAAAAGACAAAAGCTAATGTTGAACAGTTTTCACACTATCAAAAAGAAAGCGAAAAGAAAGGATAGAAACCAAATGAAAAGTTGATGTTAAAGTTAACGGTTAAGATGGACTATGATAATGATGGAGAGAGATAATTTTGGTATTTAGATCATGAATTAAAGTTGGAGGATTGTTACAATAAAACAAATGTTGGAATTTCAAAAGAAGTATGCTGTAGAGTTTGATGATGAATTAGTTGCTGTACATAAAACAACAGGAAATTTTAAATTAGAAAATTTAATTATATTGGGTTTGTTATACTAGAAAAAGCTAAACTATTTATGTATAAAGCTATATATGATTACTTTGAGAAATAGCTAGATTTTACTTATCATTATATTGATATTGATATTTTTTCTTTAAATATTAATGTTCCTTTAGATAGCACTATAGAAAAAGAAATGCTAAGGTAAATGATAAATATCCAGCACTCAGAGTGGCATAAATTGAAAGACGAAATACCTAATGATACTACTTTAGAAGCATGTTTTCTTAAAGCAAAAGCATATTGTTTTACTACAGTTAAAGGAGGAGAAGAGAAAAAGTTAAAAGGAATAAATAAAGCTACTGTCAAAAATCAAATTACTGTAGAAGATTATACTATTGCTGTATTTGAGGGTGAAAGTAAATATCTAACTAATCATAATAATGATAGTAATAAACATCATTTTGGAACTATAGAACAATATAAGATAGCTATAGACTCATTCGATGATAAAGTTATAAGAGGGAGTTATGGTGAATTTTGATTTTATTATTAAAATATTGGTAGAATTTTAACTATAGTATTGGTATGGGAACAAATAAAATAATATTTTTTTTATTCTTTTCATCAATTATAAAAGATTTAAGATGGTATTTTTGTTCAAATTATTCTTGAAGTGGCTTCACAGATTTTAGCAATTTGGTATTACGTGCTTTTTACACGGTCTCTTTAGTTACACGTCCAGTGGAGTCAGTGTGGATAGAACCCAAACTATCCGTCTGATAACAGCTAATTACCAGTTTAACTCTGTACTAGTTTATTGCACTAATTCAGGCAAGAAATGATAATTTTAAAGTGTATAAGAGTGGTAAATATAGTGGATATACAAAAGGAAATAGAGTAACGTGTATAGGGATGCCGAAGTGTCTCTATGACACGGAGGCAGCCATATACACATTACTGATAATGCGATGTCACTCCTGTTTTCTAGTGTTTAGACCTATACAATATCTTTTATAAAACTGCAATATGTGAGTATTTTTATTTGGGAGTTGTTCAAATGTTTTATTTTGTTGCGAGCTTTGGACAAAGTAATAATATTTAAATGTTTCCAGAAAAAGAAGCTCTAATATAAAAGTTGTTTACTCAGAAAACTTTGTTTTTTTTATAGTCACACTCCCGTAAAAGCACCATAAGATTGTTTTACTTAGTCTTGTGGAATTTTTAAGCAGGAAAATTTTGCCTTCGTTATACTATGAAATTTTTGAGTGTCACCAACGGATACATCAAAATGACAAAATTTCATCAAATGTCGTTAAAAAGAAACAAATGTGCATTTTTTTCACTTATTTTGTCATTAATTTTCATCTTCTTATTGAATAATATTTAATATTTAAAAAAAATGTTGTGGAGTGGTAGAGAGCGATTTGATTTGATCTGAAGAATAAGGAGAGTTGTTTGGCAGAATAAGGGTCATTGAAAGTGTTTAACGCATTTTGCGCAGTTTGTTTGAGTTTGAAACTCTATTGATAATATCTCTGTCTGACCCTAACTGCTGACTCTTGTCATGCAAATATTTTGCTTCTTTATGGAAACGTTCAGCAGATGATAAAAATGTAGTTATTTTGTGTTTTAATTAATAGCAGAGACCATTAACTTATTTAACGAAGGGATTTTACATTCAGTCTGTATAATTCCAACCAAGTAATTAGTTTTTTCAAGTTGATTACAATCGTTTTTATAGCCGTCCCATATATCAAAAGCCCCTTTTTGCAGAAATGGTCCAATTTATGTTTTGTATGCATATATAATTTGACTTCTGCATAAAAATTTTCTGAGTTCATAAAAAATTGACGAAAATTGTTTGTTTATTGTAGCAAAAATTGAATGTGGTCCTTGAAATTTAATTTATTGTCAATAATTTTATTACCTAAATACTTTACAGATTTTTGCATATTCAATAGATTTTGTTTAAATTGATCAGGTCTTGAATTTACAGTTTTTAATTTTTCCGTTTGGAACTTGATACAGTATGTTTGTCAACAATCAAGGTTAGTTTATTTGTGTCGAGTGAGTCAATTATTTTCTAATCGATTATCATCTATTTTTTTTTGTTCTCGAGAGCTGTCGTAATTTTTTATGCTAAACACAGACTAATTCAAATTTTCTTACCTTGTTCGTCCACTACTAAGATGTGGCTGATATTTCGAAGCATAAGGTTTTTTACTATGTTTTAACTTGTTTGTACCGGAATGAGATGCGGGCTATCTAGAAAGTTTTCTAAGTCTCGAAAAATATTTGTACGAATTGTTGTAGGCCATGGTATAGATCAATCACTGCCGGTATCAATTGGCCAAAATTACAAAAAACGATTTGACCGCGATCTAACGAATGTTAGAGCTGAAGATAACAATGTGGAACACAAACGAGGAAACTTAAAGTACAATCGTGTATACGGATGGAAACGCTTGGCACTTAAAGTGGAGGGAAAATTCGCTGATGAAATATGGCTTGGGGGCATATTAAAGCAAGAAAAGAGGAAACAGAGTCGAAGTAAAGGGCAAACGAGACGTAAACCAAGCAATCCAGAAGAATGGGCTGTTTCATACCATGGCATGAGCAGAGAGGCTGCAGAAAAAATTGTAACACAGGGACTGAGGACAGATCGGCAAAAACGGTAAAAAGCAATCTCTACGGTTAAAGAACATTAACTGTTAAGACCTGCTATATCTATTCAGAAGTTCAACTATTCGACTCCACAACCGTTTGTTTAACTGTACTGAAGATCACTGTTATCGCAAAATTCTCGTTTCAATGATTATAATAATAATTAATTGTGGTTTCTGCGTAATCGCAGCGGAACAGCATCAGGCCTACAGTAGCCTGCTCTCAGCTGCCCTTTTTTGATTCTAAAAGTAAAACATTAAGTGATGATGAACGTGAGGATGAGTAAATTGAAAATGAAGAGACGTTAAGGTATATTCCCTTATGAGTGGTTAGATAGTGTGGATAAAACTAATAATACAGAACTACCTCCTAAAGAAATATTTTGTTCTAAGTTGAAACAAAATGGTAGTACAGACGAAGAATATCAGCAAGCATTAGATTGTTGGGATAAATCTGGTTGTAAAACAATTAAAATATACATGATGATTTATCTAGAAACAGATGTATTATTATCAGTAGATGTATTTGAAAATTTTAGAGTTGAGTGTTTAGATTATTATGAAATAGCTTCTTGTTATACATATTATACTCCTAGATTAACTTGGTTATTTGGATTAAAATATACTGATGTTAGACTTAAATATTATAGTGAAGATACGGCTAGTGTTTATGATACAATACAAAAAAGTATAAGAGCTGGGTTAGCTTCAGTGTTGGGTCATTGTTATGTAGAATGTAAAAATAGAAAAATAGATACTGAGTATAGAGGTAAAGAGAACTATTTAAAGTATTTACACTTCTATTATGTAGAAGTGTATATACTTTACACTTCTACATAATAGAAGAACTATTATGTATGCTTCTGCTATGGTTCAAGATTTATCAACTGGTGAAATTATTGTTAGTAATAGTGATATTTATTTTAGTTCTATTAGAAATACTGGTTATATCTATAATATTGATGTTAGTTATAATGATGAGCTAAAACTAAAGACAAAGAAGTATCCATCTTTTCCTGAAAAAACAAAAGCTAATGTTGAACAGTTTTCACACTATCAAAAAGCAAACGAAAAGAAAGGATAGAAACCAAATGAAAAGTTGATGTTAAAGTTAACGGTTAAGATAGACTATGATAATGATAGAGAGAGATTACATTGGTATTTAGATCTTGGATTAAAGTTGGAGGGTTGTTACAATAAAACAAACGTTGGAATATCAAAAGAGTGAGTGGTTGAAACCATTAAATTATTAGAAAATACAAACTTAAGTATGCCGTAGAGTTTGATGATGAATTAGTTGCTGTACATAAAACAACAGGAAATTTTAAATTAGAAGAATTAGTTATATTGAGTTTGTTATACTAGAAAAAGCTAAACTATTTATGTATAAAGCTATATATGATTACTTTGAGAAACAGCTAGATTTTACTTATCCTTATAATGATATTGATATTATTTTTTTAAATATTAATGTTCTTTTATAGAGCAATATAGAATAAGAAATGGTAAGGTAAATGATATATATCCATCACTCAGAGTGGCGTAAATTGAAAGACGAAATACCTAATGATACTATTATAGAAGCATGTTTTCTTAAAGCAAAAGCATATTCTTTTACTACAATTAAAGGAGGAGAAGAGAAAAAGTTAAAAGGAATAAATAAAGCTACTGTCAAAAATCAAATTACTATAGAAGATTATACTAATGCTGTATTCGAGGGTAAAAGTAAATATGTAACTAATTATAATATTGATAGTAATAAACATCATTTTGGAACTATAGAACAATATAAGATAGCCATGGACCCATTCGATGATAAAGGTATTAGAGGAAGATATGGTGAATTTAGATTTTATTATTAAATTATTAGTAGAATTTTAATTATAGTATTGGTATGGGAACAAATAAAATAATATTTTTTTTATCCTTTTCATCAATTATAAAAGATTTAAGATGGTGTTTTTTAATCAAATTATCCTTGAAGTGGCTTCACAGATTTTAGCAATTTGGTATTACGTGCTTTTTACACGGTCTCTTTAGTTACACGTCCACTGGAGTCAGCGGGGATAGAACTCAAACTATCCGTCTGATAACGGTTAATTACCAGTTTAACTCTGTACTAGTGTATTGCACTAATTGAGGCAAGAAATGATAATTTTAAAGTGTATAAGAGTGGTAAATATAGTGGATATACAAAAGGAAATAGAGTAACGTGTATAGGGATGCCGAAGTGTCTCTATGACACGGAGGCAGCCATATACACATTACTGATAATGCGATGTCACTCCTGTTTTCTAGTGTTTAGACCTATACAATATCTTTTATAAAACTGCAATATGTGAGTATTTTTATTTGGGAGTTGTTCAAATGTTTTATTTTGTTGCGAGCTTTGGACAAAGTAATAATATTTAAATGTTTCCAGAAAAAGAAGCTCTAATATAAAAGTTGTTTACTCAGAAAACTTTGTTTATTTATAGTTAGTCCCGTAAAAGCACCATAAGATTGTTTTACTTAGTCTTGTGGAATTTTTAAGCAGGAAAACTTTGCCTTCGTTATACTATGAAATTTTTGAGTGTCACCAACGGACACATCAAAATGACGAAATTTCATCAATTGTCGTTAAAAAGAAACAGATGTGCATTTTTTTCACTTATTTTGTCATTAATTTTCATCTTTTCATTGAAAAATTTTTAATATTTAAAAAAAATGTTGAGGAGTGGTAGAGAACGATTTGAATTGATCTGAAGAATAAGGAGAATTTTTTGCAGAATAAAGGTTCATCGAAAATGTTTTACGCATTTTGCGCAGTTTGTTTGAGTTTGAACTCTATTGATAATATCTCTGTCTGACCCTGACTGCCGACTCATGTCATGCAAATATTTTGCTTCTTTATAGAAACGTTCAGCAGATGATAAAAATGTAGTTATTTTGTGTTTTAATTAATAGCAGAGACCATTAACTTAATTAACGAAGGGATTTTACATTCGGTCTGTATAATTCCAACCAAGTAATTAGTTTTTTCAAGTTGATTACAATCGTTTTTATAGCCGTCCCATATATCAAAAGCCCCTTTTTGCAGAAATGGTCCAATTTATGTTTTGTATGCATATATAATTTGACTTCTGCATAAAAATTTTCTGAGTTCATAAAAAATTGACGAAAATTGTTTGTTTTTTGTAGCAAAAATTGAATGTGGTCCTTGAAATTTAATTTATTGTCAATAATATTATTACCTAAATACTTTACAGATTTTTGCATATTCAATAGATTTTGTTTAAATTGATCAGGTCTTGAATTTACAGTTTTTAATTTTTCCGTTTGGAACTTGATACAGTATGTTTGTCAACAATGAAGGTTAATTTATTTGTGTCGATTGAGTCAATTATTTGTTTTTTTACAGAACTTATTCTAATCAATTATCATCTAGTTTTTTTGTTCTCGAGAGCTGTCGTAATTTTTTATGCTAAACACAGACTCATTCAAGTTTTCTTACCTTGTTCCTCCACTATTAAGATGTGGCTGATATTTTCGAAGCGTAATTTTTTTTTACTATGTTTTAACGACTGGTTTGTACCGGAATGAGATGCGAGCTATCTAGAAAAATTTCTAGGTCTCGAAAAATGTCAGAATATCGATCAAACTATAGTCTTAAACTTAGTCAGAATTAGAAAGAAAGTTCAACTTACCAGATTAGAAAGGCAAAAGCAAATTGATTTTAATCACAGAATTTATATAAATGAATCGTCAAGAAATGGTGCTTAGAATCAATATTCGGTTCAAATTGGTGAATCTAGATAACTAATATTAGAGTGAGATTATTTGAAATAAAATCTTCCCAGCATGTAATAAATGATTATGATATCTCCGGAAGTGTGAATGAATTCCTAGAAAAGTGAAAATGCATTCCATTTATGGTTCCCTTTGCGACGGATTTGCAGAAGCAAATCATATTTGGTAACCCTTGCGAGCCCCACTATAAATCATGGTGCTAAGATTAGTTTTGAATCTTGACTTTTTCGCACTGATAATGGGTATATATACAGCTGATTTTTGAGTCCGTTTTCATCCCCAAAACCAAATCACCATCTTCATCTAATAATCAGATCTCTCCTGTACATCTCTAAATTCTACTGTAAAATATCATTCTTGCTGTTCTCTCATTTTGAGAAATTAATTTTTTCTACTTAGTTACAAACGCTTTTTATTCCGCTTGCGAAAACCCATAACACAACAGGTTATGGGCCCAGCAATTTTCTAAGTCTTAAAACTAATTTCTAAAACAAAGCTAATTTGTTGTTGACAGTCATAATCCTTTTCTCCTTAGTACCTTTTCTTTTCACAGCTGTTTTGCCTGCTCAAACTACGATGGATCAACAGACAGTGAAGCTGCTGACCTACCCAGAAAAGGCACACAACTTTCCAATCTGGAGCACAAGATTTGTGGCAATGATGCAGACAGAGGGACTCTACAAATCACTACTTGGGACAAAAGAGTAACCCAACGAGCCTGCACCATTAGCCAATGGGGCGAGCATTGATAAAAGGAGAACCACAAGGTGTTGAAAGATGCATATGAGAAGGAAGTTGCAGACATCAAGGAGAAACGGAACATTGTGTGGTGCCATCTGGCACTGACTCTAGATGCAACAACCTCATAATGATTAGACATGACTGTGTGGGAGATGAAGGCATCGGAGATAGAGCAAAGGCTTGGAAGCGTTTGCAAGAGACATTTCAGAGTGTGGAGACGCCGACAGTGGTGACCTTGGTGGCACATCTTGCTCAACTGCAGCTCGAGGATACTGAGGATTTCGATAGCTTCTTCATCAGAGGACAGGAGTTGCTCACAAGGCTACAAGAAGCAGGGGAAGCAGTCTCAGAGACCCTCTTCAAAGCCTTGGTCCTCAATGGTCTGCCAATGAGGTATGAAAGTTTTGTTATACAGGAAAGCTTTAACCCGGCAACGAACTTCACAGAGTTGAGGAAAAGGCTGCAGAACTTCCATGAGAGCACAGCACAGAGGCACAAGGGACAAAGTGGTTCAGTGGCACTGGCAGTGAAGCGTGATTTCAAGAGATGCAGGCATTCTACACGAGAAGACCATACCAGAGACGCCACAACAGAATGGGTTAGCTGAGAGGTGCAACAGGACACTGCTGGAGTTGGCAAGATGTTTGCTCATTGAATCAGGACTTCCCAAGATGATAAGGGGAGCAGCAATTATTCACGCAACAAAGATCAGGAAATTGGTTGTGAGACAAGGAGAAGAAAAATGCCCTGCAGAGCTGATGCGAGGTATAAAACCTAAGCTTTCAATTAGTAAACTATCTATTTTTGGTTGCACAGTCTTCACGAGGAAGCGAGACAGAGATGTCAGCAAACTTGAACCCAAGTCACTGGAAGGAAAGTTTGTTGCATACACTGAAGGAGACAACAGATACCTGGTGTACGTACCCAACACACGCAAGATTGTGGCAGTTCGAGATGTGATCAACAAGGAGTCATAAGTGGGCTCAATCCCTGACAACACAGAGACGCCCGACCTACTAGATGAGGAGTCACAGCAACTGGGGATCTGGCACCCAGATCATGGTCATCAAGACTATAGCAACAAAGAGGTGCAGAGCACATCTACTGCAATAAAGGAAGAGTGGCATGACGCAGAGAGCGTGAATACTCAAGAAACGACACTGAGACGAGATGCCTCAGATGTTGAGGATGCCTCAGCAAAATTACTTATATTTAAATATATTAAATCAGAGAATTTATATAAATGAATCGTCAAGAAATGGTGCTTAGAATCAATATTCGGTTTAAATCGGTGAATCTAGAAAACCATTATTAGAGTGAGATTATTTGATGTAAAAACTTCCCAGCATGTAATAAATGATTATGATATCTCCGGAAGTGTGAATGAATTCCTAGAAAAGTGAAAATGCATTCCATTTATGGTTCCCTTTGCGACGGATTTGCAGAAGCAAACCATATTGGGTAACCTTGCGACCCCCACTATAAATCATGGTGCTAAGATTAGTTTTGTTTCTTGACTTTTTCGCACTGATAATGGGTATATATACAGCTGATTTTTGAGTCTTTTTTCATCCCCAAAATCAAATCACCATCTTCATCTAATGGTCAGATCTCTCCTGTAAATCTCTGTAATCTACTGTAAAATATCGTTCTTGCTGTTCTCTCATTTTGAGAAAATAATTTTTTCTACTTAGTTAAAAACGCTTTTTATTCCGCTTGTGAAAACCCATAACCCAACAAAAAATTTTTGTACAAATTGTTGTAGGCCATGGTATAGACCAATCACTCCCGGTGTCAATTGACGAAAATTACGACGAACGATTTGACCGCGATCTAACAAATGTTACAGCTGAAGATGACCCTGTGGAACGCAAACGAGGAAATTTTGAGTACAATCGTGCATACGGATGGAAACGCTTGGCACTTAAAGTGCAGGGAAAATTCGCTGATGAAATATGGCTGGGGGGCGTATTAAAGCAAGAATGGAGGCAACAGAGGCGAATTCAGTGGAGAGAGAGTCGTAAAACAAGCTATTCAGGAGAATGGGCTGTTTCATACCATGGCACGAGCAGAGAGGCCGCAGAAAAGATTGTAAAACAGGGACTCAGGGCAGATCGGCAAAAACGGTAAAAAGCAATCTCTACGGTTAAAGAACATTAACTGTTAAGACCTGCTATATCTATTCAGAAGTTCAACTATTCGACTCCACAACCGTTTGTTTAACTGTACCGAAGATCACGGTTATCGAAAAATTCACGTTTCAGTAATAATAATAATAATTAACTGTGGTTTCTGCGTAATCGCAGCGGAACGGCATTAGGCCTACAGTACCCTGTTTTCAGCTGCCCTTTTTCTTATTATTCCCCACATTTCAGACTGGTTTTTTAATAAGCAGCATTGCTCTTTTTGATTGGTGACTATAGCCACTTTTTTTTGCGTCTGAAACTTTCACGTGGTACCATCATTGCAGCCAACATTGGTAAAACTATGGTCAACCTGAAGCTATGGTTAAGTAAGAGCTCATCCTCACACAGACAGCTTCACGGAGGCAGGGGATTGAACTCTCAATCATTGGCGTGTGAACCACACACCTTACCTCTCAGCTATCACGCCACGTTTTCAATGAAGTGGTTAATCTGATACGCTCTGCTTATAATTACCACTCAATTGATTCGGCAATGTTGCCCCACTATTATAGGTCGTTCAATGTACGGTAGTAAACGCACTTTTATCAAATGCGGGGGGAATTTAAAATGAGAGATGAGTGCCTTGGGGATGAATTTTGTAAATGTCAATTGTTTTTCAGAAGAAGTAGATACTACCGAGGAAATCATTCATTTCATATGTTTTTGTTCACAATGTTATATCATGCATGTAATGTCATACAATTTGTGTCGGAACTTCCAGTCACCCTTTTTTTGTAAAGCGAATTCTGGTCGATTATTATCCTTTGCGGAGTAACAAATGCGCATCAATAAAAGCTATCAAAAATTTAAAGCGGTTATAGAATACACTTTTTCAAATTTTTCGTTTCTCGAAGACCATTTAAAGCTTTCAGATTTAAATTTTTTCACAAATTCGCTTTTCCTCGCTGCTAAAACAAGTCGCAGGGAGAACTTCAGCTGCTTAGGTTTAACCATAATAATAACTGTATACTGTAAATTTGATATAACATAAACAATACTCGGGTCGAGACCGAATGGGTAAATTGTAAAAACTTGCAAGTTTCTTGCAAAAGACGGTTAACTTATAAGAATGTGCAAGTTTCTCGCGAAAGCTGGTTAACTTGTAAGAACTTGCAAGTCGAATGGTAAACTTGTAAGAACTTGCAAGTCGAATGGTTAACTTTTAAGTTTCTTGCAAGTTCGTTCCGGTTGAGCCCGACTCCTATTGGTTAATTTAATTTAATACTCAGTCATTTACCGTAGAAAGTGCGTGAGAGTTAGTTGCTCATTTTGGATAACATATTACAATGCAACCTAAGTAGATAAAAAGTTTACTTCTCAATTTTATCAACTCAAGAGGTCCTCTTGCAATTCATTTAATGAACAGTAGATCTCAAATGACTTCTTCACGACTGCTTTATAAAAAATAGTGTTCCCTAATTTTTTAAACCCCTTTTGACTTTGATTGAAGTTTCAAATTCATATGTCAGCATTTTCTCAGAATATCTCCATGACCCTTCATTTATTTTACCAATTCTTACTCTTTAATTTGAATTCGTACTTTCCCAGATTCGATATTTTGCATCTGATTACAATGATATCTTGCAATTTTGCTCATATCTTTATTGTTTGTTGCTACAATATAGCAGAAACGTTGTCTTGTAGTAACTTATATTCTCTAATTATGTAAGTCAAATGTTTAACTTGTAAGAACCTTGCGTTGAATGGTTAACTTTCAAGAGCCTTTTAAATCGAATGGTTAACTTGTAAGAAACTTGTAAGTCGAATGATTAACTAGTAAGAACTGGCAAGTTGAATGGTTAACTTGTAAGAACTTGCAAGTTTAGGGAGAAACTTGCAAGTTCGTACAAGTTAACCATTCGGTCTTGGCCAGGGTATATCGTAAAAGAAGTAATTTTGATTGACTCTGTGAAACAATCTGTTGACATTGTTAACTTGTCCGAAAATGAAGTTTTTCAATAAAACTTGTGTTCTGCAGCACATATAAAAAAACTTTTTCTTAAAGAGTCGATAAGAACTTGCAATTTATTTTCAAGCTTTTTTGGGGACAAGATATAATTTTTTCGGTCAGCTAAAATAAAAACAATTTTTTTCTAACAATTTTTCTACACAAATTAATTCAAATTTGTAGTAATTTTTGGAATAAATTGTTCTCAAATTGGAAAAAAAAAGGATTACTGAAATGCATGAGCAAGAAAAAAGTATTCTCTTGTTCCTTAACAACTTCTGTTACCTAAAGGAAACTCAGTAAAGCATTTATATGGGTTTGCTTGAAATATAAAACTTAAGATTAAATTGGTGTCCATCAGCATGGGTCCAGCAGCTATGTTTAGAAAAAGAAAGTTATCCTAATATGTAGTCATTGAAATTTCAAATAATTGTTCTCAGTGTTACCATGTGTAGTTTTATTTAAGCATAGTCAACTTTTTTACTAAAATTTTACAGAAAACCATACTTAATTTACAACTTGTACTTGACGTTTTTCTCAACAGTTAAGAGGCGAACAATTTTAGAATGAACCTGAAATTTTCTTTGTCTTTTTGTTTTAAATTTTCTCAAATGTCAAACCTTTCACGTGTTGCAAAAATTAACAAAATAACAAGAAACATTTGTCCAAAACACAAACCTTGTTCACTAGCCACTCGAAATTGTTTCTTTTCTGATCACCTTAAATCTGCTAGGTTTGTTCTGCCTTTGTATGGCATAGGTAAACAACAATTTTTTTCCGAAAACTAAAACTCATACATGGTCTTTAAATGGTATATTCACACAATTAACACTTAATGAAAACTATTCTTATGTTGTTTTTGGACAGCAAGATGAATTAAGAAACATTGTTTGGTCAAAAAGGTAAAAAAAGGTACCCCAATTTTTCTTTTTTTAATGAAGCGCTCCCATTTTCTCTATCTTCTGTTTTTAAGGTGAAAAATACTGGAGTAGCTATGTATGACAAACCAGGAGATCATAAAAGCTAATTTGGCTTTCTAATTTTAAAAAAATATATATTCTACAGAGTTTAATCCGATTTAGCTGAATTTCCATGTTATTACGGTATCAGATGAAACTGTAAAAATTTATATATGCCATAGTATTAACCTTGATTTGTTTCTGCTTTAATTTCCTATGTAACAAATCTGGAAAATTTAATATATTCATATAATGATTTTGGGTTACATTTTATAAGCATAAAAGAAAATTAGGTGAGGAAAAATTCAGCAAAAAAGAGATGTATCGCCATTAGTAATTTAACATAAACACGTATTTCAGCTCTATAACCAGGTGGTTTAAGATAACAAATCAAGACGCTCAATCAAAGTTTTCCTTGAAAAAGTTTTTTAATTCTACGTACAATTTGGAACTAAACCCTGGAATCAAACTAAAGCAGAACACTGAAGTCAATTTAAACTAGAACTGTTGAAAAAAATTGACAAGTTTGACCAGGAGGAAAAATTTCTGTTTGATCATCAAAGTAATACAATTTGTGTTCTAGGTTTAAGTATGGGGTTGGAATTTACAGTAGCCCGGACCCAGAAACTGCTGAAGACTATGCAGTGGAGTTCGAGTCCGGAGGAAACCAATTCAAGGTCATTCTTCAGTGTCGTGTCGACATGACTAATGGGCGTACTAAATCTTACCCAATGAAACAAGGACAAAGGGACACTAAGTACTATGTAACAAAAAAAAACAAATACATCCGACCGTACGGTCTACTCTACAAAATGATTAGGACTTAGAGGGAACTTCGGGAACAAATTTTGGGAATCCAGTGTACTGTGGGTAGGGGTCATCTTTGCAATCTTAAACATCTTGATTTCTTTTTAGCTTATCTTTCCTAAAAATTTGCGTCTTGAATTTTCCATGCAATATACATGGGACACCTTTTAGACGACAATTAGAACAATTTTACTGGGACACCTTACAGACGACTTTTCATGAAATCAAACCCATTTTAAATTAAATTACATTTCAGAACATACCCTTGTCAAAATTAATAGAAAAATTATAAAAATTAAAAAAAAAATTGAAATTATTGTTTTATTTATAATTTAATGGATATTTATAAACTAGAAAATAATTTAGGAAAATTTATAAATTTTTGATCGCACTGTTTTGAAATGTTTTTCTAATTTCTCCTAAGTTCACGCTAAGGCTCTACGAAGTTTTACTTAAAACTTAAATATGAAGCCATTCGTAATAATTTCTAATTTATAAATATTTTTGATTTTTGGAAAATAAAGGATTTTTTATAAAAGTTTATAAAACTCCAGTATGTAAGACAAAATAGCCGAGGACGAGGAGAGGACACCCAGGAACAAAGAGAGGACTCCCGATCTGGATAAGAAACGATACGGAAACGAAACCAGTCAACAGAAAGAAAAAGAAAAATGCTTTGGAGAAAATTGTTTGAGAAAATGAAAAAAAATGGAAAAAGAGGATGAAGAGGTTTCTTGATGCCCTAAACTGATAACTCTAATGTTTTTCTGTTGCTCTTATTGTGATGCTCTTTTTCGTATATTTAGGATTGAAGAGCTTTTATTAATTGCATAGAATAGGTCTCTAGGCTCTATAAGATGCGTTTCTAGGCTCTATAGGATAGGTTTCCAGGCGCTATTCCCTAGTGATGAGTGAATTCAAAACATGCAAGAGTCTATCTACTTACCGTCTCTGATTCTATATTCCTTTTCGTAAATACAAGGCACCAATGGCCATGCAATTTTTTGGTGAGTTGTTTCTTTAAAACTGGGCATCTTGAAGAGCTTATTTGTTGAAAAACTGTGTTTGGTATAGAAAAATGAACGTTATAGATTTCTCTCTATAATTGCTCTCTATTGTAATTGCTCTCTATTTTGCTCTGTTTGTTCAAAGTGGTTGTTCTCATTGTTTGTTTAAAACCCATGAAAATTATCAGTGGTGCTTGTCATTTTTGTTTCTTCACTAGAAAGATAGGATAGTATAGTCAGTAAATAGAACTGTTTTGCATTAGATAATGGTGCCCATTATCTAATGCGAATGAAAGTGCGCTTAGAGTTGCGATTGGCAGATATTTAGTCTAATTAAAAACATCTTGTCCTAAAAATGAAGTCGCGTATAAGTTTTCTTCAGCAAAATTAGAAACATGCATTTGCTCACAGAAAAAAAATGAAGACGCTAAAGAGATTATGAATTCAAAAGTAAGGAAAAACAAATTTTTCTGAAGATTTTGAATAATTACCTCAAATTATTTGGGAGCACTTAAGTAATTTTTCTTCTATTTTCAAACAAATGTCTCATACACCTAAAATTTTTCCGAAACAGCGCATTTGCATATTTTGAAAATTAGAAGTTTTAGAAATTTTAGATACTTTAGAAAGTTTAGAAGTTAGATATTGTAGAAATTTAACCTAGGCCTCAATAAATTTATCAATAGTCTAAAAAATGTTTCTGCTGGTATTCAACTTTGCAAAAAAATGTTTCATTTTTTGTGAGCTGCAAAAAATTTTGCTTTATTTTTTTAACTGTTGTGAAAAATTTTTAGCTTAATCAGCACGCAGACTCTAAGTTGGTTCTAAAATTTTTTTAGTTTCAAAAGGTTTTCAGAAATCAGTTTTCTTATTTTCTCTAAAAAAGCAAATGGTTATGTGCTGCCCTTTATGAATATTTTTGATTCATCCATACAAATCAGATCGCTCAAGCAGAATTTTGATACAGTCGAATAAGTTGGGTTTTTCTGAAGAAAAATGTTTCTAAGCGCCAACAGCTAAGAAGATAGTAATATAAATTGAATTTTTTTTTCGTATTTTCTCAGAAAAGACAGATCATATCAGTTGAAAAGTGAACAATGATGGTCATCAGAAAGATTCAATGAGAAAAAACTCACTTCTACCGTGTAAAGTTTATAAAATAAGAATATCTACAAGCTAGAAACAAAATTCGAATGTAGCACAGCTAATTTCCCAGCAATCGGGAAAAATCTGTCAAAATTGTTAATGCACAATGTATTTTTACTTGCCATGCGAAAAAAAACTCGGCATTATTCTCCCGTTAGATTTTTCAGACAGTTAGTTTTTGAAACAAATAAGGTTTATTAGGAAAAACTTTTATTTGTTAATTTTGTATCTGGTTATTTGAAAATCCCCCGTGGAGGGAACAAATAATTGTAATATTTGAACAATTGCATGAGCTTTTAGGCAGTTTCAAAAAAATTATTCATCTACCCCAATTCATTTTTATCCATAATTACCGCTAGATAGTTGCATTTCCTGCAAATAGTCTTTCGCCCATTCATGGCTAAAGACTACGAGCAGTTGAGATGCAAAAATTTTATTAACCGAAATTCTTCTCTATGAAAAGCATATATTTCAAAACAAAATTTATGAAATGTAGCTTTTTCTGCTTTTGTTCTCTGATTCCAAAGCCACGCATATATTCTCGCATGATACCTATTGAAGGACAGTTTTCCATAAAATTTTCGTTGCGTCTTTTTTGCGTTAAAAGAACTACTGCGTGAAAAATATATAATTACTACATGAAGTGCTGTAAAGTTCGAATTGTCTTCCAGTTTCCATTGAAACTCGGATCATTCTTCACATTTTTTCAGACAATATTTCGACAAATTTTTGTAAGAAATGCGATGAAATTGTTGATGAATCATGCTTTGTGATCTTTATCACAGCTTTAGCAGTATTTCTCATTAATTTTTAGTTTTTTAACGGCAGTCAACTCAATTCTAACAAATTTAGCGCTCTTGTCGCTGCCGCCAACTCGATTAGGAATCTGAAAGATTTTCATCTGGATGTGTACATATATTACCAATAATAAAAGTAAAGTGCATCAAACGCAGGAATTTAACTATTTCGTGTAAACTTATACAGTTATATATTAGAAAAAATGAACTCTTCACCCACTGTTTTCTTCACGTTGAATATGCTCGTGCGATTTGTAAACATAGTAATACAACCAGTAACTTATAAACACAGTCAGAAACGAAGAGGGAAAACAGACTCGGCTGAACAGTTCGATCCTGCTGGCTGTGAAATAGGGTTTCTCAGGGGTGGGGGATGACAAGTCGGCTGGGGGTTGAAGTGCGGCCATGGATACCCTGCGTAGCATTTCTTTCCTTTTTGGGTCGGGTGTTAAACCCTTCTGGTGTTCGGAGAGAATGGCAGTTAATGGCGACATTGAGCTGAAATAAATTTTATTTTGACGAACAAATCAATTCGATAATAAACAGAGCCCGGGTCGAGGAAGAATTGGAAAGATATGTAAGATAAGCGGTGAAAGGTTGTTTTGTATTCACCGCAAATTTCGTACATAATTTTGCAGTGAAGTGCGGTGAAATTATGTAATTTCACCGCTACAGTAAGCGGCGAATTTACAAAAAGTCACTACATTTCACCGCGTACTAAAGTTTACCGGCCGTACCCGGGTTCGACCCTCTCTCCTCCTGAACGGCAGCCACATCTTCTACCACTGCGCGACCTGTCACTAACTTGTTGAATATTTTTTGCAAGACTTGCGTTTTTTAGCGGTGAAATTACATATTTTGTGGTGGTTTTTTGTAAATTCACTGCTTGTTCTAGTGGTGAAATTACAAAAATTCACCACTCATAAAAAGTGTCAAAGAGATTTTAGATTAAGGTATAATTTTAGGGTGATTAAAACTAACAGTTCCTCCCTTACTCCCCATTACCCCCTTATCTTATATCGGTTTACCCCCCTAAAATTACCCACTATTCTTGCACCTTTTTGACACTGTTTTCTAAGCGCTGAATTTATGTAATTTCATCGCACTCACCGCTTATCTCACACAATTTGGACACTTTTTTTCAAAGTGGTGAACCTATGTAATTTCACCGCTACCAGGCGATAAAATTTTTTCACCGCATTCACCGCCTGATTTATGTAATTTCACCACATTCACCGCTTATCTTACATAATTTTGCGTTGAATGGCAGTGACACCTCGACGCGGGAGTCAGCGTTATTAAATTTGAACCTGATTATATCTCAAACTTGGTCACAAGTTTGAAATATAGATACGAAAATCAAAAGAACGCTCATAAATCAAACAGTTTTGGGCAAAATTGATGGTTTTATTCAAATACATGATCATTTTTTTTTCGGGAACCAGCTGTGCAGTCCAAAAAAAGCAAACTTCACTTTGTAAATGTAAACAAACACATCGTCAATTTGTTACCCTGGATCATAAAGAGAGAACATACTTTTGCATAAGAAACTTTACCGTGTTTCGAACTCGGAGAGACTTCCGAACTGTAGTTCGAGTGCATTTGAGAGTATGTACAGATCTAAGTCCTGAATGAGGTTGTTGTCCTTCACTTGATTCAGAGCAGTCAGGTACTCCTGTTGTTTCTTCTTCCTCTCATTAATGGCAGCATTCCTCTTCTTCTCTTTTGATCCTAGAAATAGGGTTAATGTTGTCTTTAAACGGAAATTTGGGCCTTGCCTCGCTTTGCCCATGCTGTGAAAAAATATTGGCAACTATTATAAGGACTTGATCAGTATTGATTTGTTATTTTCAAGATGTAAGCTGCATTGGAAAGTTAGTGATGCAGGTTCGAAACTCTTTCACCCCCCCCCCCCCCCCCCCGCCAACGCGTTAAGTCATAGCATATCTTGCAAAAAAATATACATATGCTAAGATCATGAGAAGGCATCGTGAAAACTTACCAGCGTAACACGGCCTTGCTGAGGCACGCCAAGATTTAAAAGATCAGCAAAATCAAAATCTTACCTTTGTCGGCAAAAAGTAATAAATCTTGGCATGCCTCAGTATCGTTTTAACACGCTATTTTTTTCTAATTTAATCCTGGCATCTCTTTGTATGATCTCAGCAAATTATAATTTCTTTAATGACATTGAAAAGACTTTACATGTCAGCCGGAAAAGGATTTAAGTTTCACAAATTTATGCTCCAGTAAGTTTACTTCCGAAAATTGCCACCAAAAATTGGTAAAAATCATTTAACAAAAAACCCCCGAGTCGTGGACACCTGGACCGAACTCCAAGTTTATATCGGCATTAAGTAAGTCTAAATACAAGTCTTATACCGTTTTTCAGTACTGGTCAAGTCTAATTACAAGTCCTACAAGTCTGACGACAAACTTGGCCAAGATTTGAATAACACTTGCTAGTTGATTCCCAAGTTAGGGTCGACTTTTGAAATTATTTCGTGTAAAAATTTCAATTTCCAGAAAATTTCGTAACATGCCACGATTTTTGGCCACTTTATTGGGGTGCTATAAAATGATGCCGGGTGCATTCCAAACAGTAAATTAGCAGCCCGGGGACAATTTGGCTGCGGTTGTGTCTGTTTGAATTTATTTCAGGTGTTTCTGGGTTGTTTTCAGCTCGTTTTCAGTTCGACTCTGACACAAATTGACTATATTTTAAAGTATCTTTCAGACATTGACAGCTTTTCGGCTACTTTTGTCGTTTTGTGGACCTATTTTTGACATTTTTTGGCTATTTTTGACAATTTTCTTGGCTAGTTCTGAAGTTTTGCGGACCTATTTTTGACAGTTTGCTAATTTTTTTAAATATTTTCGGCGTTTTTCGTCTATTTCTGAGTATTTTTCGGCTAATTGTGAAAATTTCGGGATCCATTTCGGACTTGCCGGGACTTGGATTTAGGCTTGCCGAAGTCATGGCCAAGAGTTGGATTTATATTCGCAAGAGTATAGACTGACTTGATCAAAGCTCTGAATAAGTAACGAAATGAAACTTGTAATTAGATTTGCAGAGAACTGAAATTAATTTGGTTTTAGGTCCGGGCAAGGCTTAACTCAGACATTCCAAGACTTAAGAATTGATTAGGGACTTGCGAATTATATAATTTAACAGAATCAGAGTCAGCAAGAACCAAAGTCGGTCTGGTTAGACAGTCACAATTGAGACTGGCTGGTTATCTCGCAAATATTTTTCAGACAAATTTCTATTCTGAAAGGCCATGTCCATTTTACAATGACTATCCTGTATGATTCCGTATGTTCTAGTTGAGCTCTTCTCTCATTGGTTATTAAATATGCATTCTCTTTATTTTTCCGCAAAAATTCTCCGAGATATAGTTGGGTGTATTCTAAGAGGTACTTAAACTTCGTTCCATTTGCTTGATCGACGAAACAAAGATCGACGAAACAAAGATCTACAGAACTAAACATTTGTCTACATAATGTACAATCTATCTGGCACAAAACGAAAGATGTAAATGCCCTCTTGGAAGTAAATGAAATTAGTTTGGGAGTATTTATAGAATCGTTGATTACGAACAACTCAGATGACGATTTTATTCTAAAGCAGTGTTGTCCCCCGGGGTTTCTTTCCTATAGTGCACCAAGGGTGAATAAAAGAGGAGGTGGAATTTGCCTTTTTTACAGATATGATATCCATTTGGAAATTTTTGAAAAGTTTACCTCTGAATTTTTTGAATGCTGCTGTGCCTCTTTAACTGTTGGGGCTACCAGTTATTTAGTAATCGCTGTTTATCGACCAACTGGATTAAATGTTAAATCTTTCATTGATCACTTTACTGTTTTTTTTGAAGAGAAAAGGCAATAATTCTACAAGATTGTTCTCCTGGGTGATTTTAACATTTCACTAAATGTAAATAACGACACATCAAAAAAGTGGAACTCATTTTTTGAAGATTTCGGCCTGACTCAATACGTCTCTGAGAAAACGCATAGAAGTGGCGGGATTCTTGACCATATTTTTGCGTCAAACAATATTTCAATTAATGTTAAATCGAACAGCTTCATTACTTCTTCGGACCATTCGTTTATTTGTTTCTCGCTCAGCAGTGTGAAACAACTCAAATCTCAACAACATTTGATGTATAGAAATTGGAAGAAAATTGACTCTGATGGTTTTATTGATTTATTTAAGTCGTGCTTAAAGTTCGATGTTGCCTCAAGTATTGATGAATCATGGGATATGTATCTAAGGTTTGAGGGGAATATTTTGGATTCCGTTCTACCACTCAAAATAAAAACATTTACTAAGCATCAATGCCCACTCTTTGACGATGAGCTTTCGAGATTGAAACGAAAGAAGAGAAAAGCAGAGCGTAAATACAGAAAGTCGAAATTATCTGTCCTGAAATCTGAATACAAAATTGTTACCCATATATATTTTGAAAAATTCTTAGAGAAGCGTAGATTGTACATAGAGAATGCGTTGATGGAAAATTGTAGCCGTAAAAAGTTTGCCACATTAAAATTGCTTCTTGGTCAAGATGTAGAACAGCTCCCGAAATATGAAAACAAAAACAGCTTGCAAACGACTTACAACGAGTTCTTTATATCTAAGGTGAAAAGTTTTATTGCACCAATTCCGACTGCGATAGGTCCAGAAATTCAGAAAACTGAAGTAAACTCAATGTATTCGTTCACAGAGTTGTCGATAAGTCAGTTTAGAGATTTAATTTTGGCGTCGTCAAACAGTACATCTCCACTGGACATCATTCCGACACATCTTGTAATGTAATTTTCAGATCATTATTTTCTCGACCTCCTGAAACTTCTTAATCTTTCGCTGAAGGCGGGATATTTCCCCCAGTCCTTTAAACTGGCCATTGTTAGGCCCCACTTGAAGAAAGCAAATTCTGACAATGAAGATTTTTCCAATTATCAACCTATCTCGAACCTAAGTTCCATTTCAAAACTATTAGAACGTGCGGCTTTCATACAAATGCGCGAACACCTTGAAAAGAATAGTCTCTTAAACAAATACCGGAGTGCCTACAGGAAGTTTTTCTCCACAGAAACAGCGCTGGCTAAAGCTACAAATGATTTGCTCCTCACTTTAGATAGGACAAAGAGCACTTTTTATATTGGACTTGATCTATCAGCCGCCTTTGACACTCAGTACGTCTCTGAGAAAACGCATAGAAGTGGCGGGATTCTTGACCATATTGTTGCGTCAAACAATATTTCAATTAATCTTGAATCGAATAGCTTCATTACATCTTCGGACCATTCGTTTATCTGTTTCTCGCTCAGCAGTGTAAAACAACGCAAATCTCAACAATGTTTGATGTATAGAAAGTGCCTTTGACACTCTCGATCATGAAGTACTTCTTTCAATTCTTGAAACAAGTTTGGGTTTCAAAGATAAA
The DNA here is from genome assembly GCF_964194025.1 of Convolutriloba macropyga. Lineage (NCBI taxonomy): Eukaryota > Metazoa > Xenacoelomorpha > Acoela > Convolutidae > Convolutriloba > Convolutriloba macropyga. Next base: position 7,341,999 of record NC_134477.1, read on the forward strand.
GTGCTTAGCTTTTTAAATAGTTATCTGAGTAGTAGATCTCAAAAAGTGTTGATTGATGGTGAATATTCGATGCCAAGAACTATAAAAACGGGTGTTCCTCAAGGATCTATTCTAGGTCCCCTTCTTTTTTCATGCTATCTTGTTCCTCTGGAAGTTTTTTTTGAACTTCTTGATGTCAATTGTCATTTTTATTCCGATGACACTGTTATCTATTTTGTTTACCATGCTTCGATAAATCAGGGGGCTTTTGATTTGATACTTACGACTCTCCAAAAGTGGTTCAGTGGTGCCAAGCTCCGATTAAACTCGAATGAAACTGAATACATGTTTGTTAGTAGAAAGAATAGTTTAAATTGCGACATTGAACTTCCAACGGATGCCAATTGTTCTAACAATGTTACTTTATTGGGCTTCAACTTAGATTGCAGACTTTCATATGCAAAACAAGTTAGTTCCGTGTGCCGTAGAGGTTACTATTTCCTGAGAAAATTTTATTCCATCAGAGATACAGTCGACAGAAAGTCGTTGATCGAATTAGTTCGGGTAATGATTCTCTCGCGACTAGATAACTGCAACTCACTGTACTACGGACTACCTGTGAATATTATACAGAAATTACAGCGTATAATGAACTCAGCATGTCGTCTCATTTTTAGGTTACCACCTGGTTCACCAACAGCAAATTATATCAAAGAGCTTCATTGGCTACCCATGGAACAACGGATCCTCTACAAAATTCTACTTTTTGGTCAACGCTTAGTTCACCATCCGTGGAAAATTCCGATGTATTTGGGCGCATTAGTTTTCCGAAATGATAAGGTGACTAGATGTCCATAGGCATACAATTTGAAGGTTCCTAATGTCAAAACTGCATTTGGGCGAAGATCCTTCAGTTTTGCTGTTCCTTTCGAATGGAATAAGTTTCCTTTTGAGATGAAACTAATACCCCATGAATTGGATTATCGCAAAAAACTGAAAACTTTTTATTTTAAATTTTGATTTTGAAAGCACTTTTGAGTTTATAAATGGTACGTAAACCTATAATAGTAATAATAATAATAATAATTATAATAATAATAATAATAATAATAATAATATTAATAATAATAAAAAAAATAATAATAATAATAATAATAATAATAATAATAATAATAATAATAATAATAATAATAATAATAATAATAATAATAATAATAATAATAATAATAATAGTAATAATACTTAGTTGTCGAAAAAAGTAAGAAAAAACAGAAGTTAAAAGCTGTAAGCTAAAATTTTGGTTATATGCTTGCCATTAATTGAGCTTGCAATCTGCTGCAAGGCAATAATTTCCAATAATCACATAAAAGATCTTAATAAATTTGAAAAAAAATGTTGCAAAAATGAAAAAGCTTGAACAGTTTCTTTTTCTGCTTAAGAGGCAAAATAAATCTGCCTGTGGTTTGTTTAAAAAAATTGAAAAAAAGATAACGTCTGGTGTCCCGGAGGTTGGTGGCACAGTAAATCAGTGCGAAATCAGCATAGACACATTCTGTTTTTTAGGATTGCCAGTACTCTGTTCAAATCCCAATTTACACGCGCCAGTCTTGATTTTTGAGTAAAATTTACTGCGTGAGAAACAGTGGTTTCAGCTTAACTCCCGCTAACAAGGCTTGCTTTATATGCGACTCGAGCTCCCGCGTGGGTACTTGTAACATTTAATTTGCGTATCAAGACGTAACAACTAAGCTAAATGGGCTTTGTGGTAATTGCTTACGCACTAGCTTATGTATAAATAGTGTGCTATAGTAATTACCAGTTATAAGCTACAAAAGTATGACATTACTCTGGCCAGAATTAATTTTAGACTAAGAGTAATTTTCAGACTGTACATGATAAATTTAGCCTGGTCTAACTCCATGACCTCATTATGATGATAATGAAGAAGAACTGAACATAAAGAAACTTGAAATATTCTGGAGATGCAATATTTCAGAACTGAGTTAAGTTTTACACTTGAAATGTGCTGGTTCAGCGCAGAAGTGCTCGGAGACTCAAGTCCTGGGCACTCTATGTGCAATATAAACACATTAACTACTTATTATGAACTACATGAATGCAATTTACCCAAGTAGATGACAGTTGCGAATTCTAGTAGTCCTCCAAATACGTATCCAAAGCAAATGAAGAAGTAGACATCTAATGCCTTCACAGCAGACACATTGGGCAGTTTTGCATTCGTCGACCCAATCAGGGTAATAAGGCTGAAAAAAATTACAAACTGCTATTATTTACCCTCTGAATACCAATTGTATACCCATTACATTGCAACGGGCGAAGTTTTAGTTCGAAATTTTCACTTTTCTGTGATATGCAGGAATAATCAGCACAGTTTCACAGGGACAGAACTTTTGCTGTCTCCTAATAAGGCTGAAAAATTAACAAAGTGTTATTATTTTACCTCTTCATATCTTTTTTTATACATCATTAAAATGAAAAGAGCAACGCCCTAGTTCGCCATTTTGACTTGTATGTGATGAACAATAAATTTTAACACAATTTTCACAGGAACATTTTTTTTGCTGTTTCAAAGGCTAAAACAGTAAACGAATACGACTTTATTTAACTCTCATGTGATTTCTGCTTTTTAATGTATTGCTAATTAGGATTGCAGGAAGTGTTTATTTGTGAAGCCAATTTGTCTCTTGTTTTTTTTAGTCTCCGTTGGAATCTCCTCTGCTCTAATTATCTCCACGAGGTATTTTTCCCTGTTTTTTGTCTTCTGGTAAACAATGTTATGATTACAATTTTTTAAATAAAAAAGGATATCTTCAAAAAAACTCTCTCTTTGGACAAAGGAGTGATGCTAAATCAACTTTTATAGTCTATTACTGTTGGGCACTTGCCTTAGAAACTGTAGATTTTAAGTTCGAGAAACTTTTCGGTATGTTTTTTGGGTTATTCAGGACGTTTGATCACAAGCTCAGGATCAATTTTTAATTCTTTCCGGTTGTGCCCCTCAGCTTAGTGGGTGCTTATTATTTACACCCCCAGACTGCTATAATTTTACCATGATTTACTATGAACTGCCACGTGCTGTCTAACTGGGGTGCCTACCGTATTGAGAGGGCAGAAAGGAAAAAGGTCCAATTTTTTTTATAACTCGCACCGAACTTGAAGAAATCTTTTAAAAGAAAATTAAAGTTGAAGGAAGCTAAACGCGCATATAACGATTGACTTTATTTTACGCAGAATTTTTCCTGTTTTTGTATTCAAAACGACAGTATCTTAAGTTTCTAACATACCAATAATTTCCGACGTTCCTAAAATTAAACTCACCGCAACTTTTTCACCCGAAAACTGAGTACTCCACACATTTCTTGCGTATAAAAGTGATTTTACTTACGAAATCGAAAAGTACGTTCTGAATGTTGGAAACGAAAATCTAAGATTTTTGTTGTTTTTGTTTGTTTGTGTACAAGGAAGAAGGGATGTATGAAATGTTTGAATTTCTGTTTACCTGAGTACAGTTGTAATGGATAGACAAGCCCTGGCTGGAATTCCCTCTCTGTTGATCCAGAACGCCACCTAAAAAAATAAATTACATATATTATTGATTACGTCATCAAAAAGACCTGCGAATTTTCATCTCTTTATAAATCTGCCTCGAAGCATATTAACAGCTTTTTTACGATGAGTCAATTTACCACCTATATATGTATAACTACAAATAATTTCAAAAAACTAATAACTTAAATTACGTACACTTTTTACTGCCGCTGCTAGTTTTAATTATTATCACGTTCACTAATCAATCTTGTCTTTAAATTGTAAATGGGAAAAGAATTCAATTATCGTTTGAGCAGGATGAAGTTGTAGAAAAAAAGGTGTAAAAAACAAGTTCTGAAGTTAAAACAAAAATGTCTTATTTTGTGAAAACAAATTTTTGAAAGCTTGAAAAAAGTTGTGAACACATCGACTAACCCATGAGCAGACGACAATAATAGTACTGGGAATATAACTCTGCAGAATGAAGTACAACAGCTGTCGCTTGAACACGAAAGTGACCTGAAGATCTGAGAAGTTTCCAGTTGAGAATTCCAGGTGAAATGTATCAAGCCAGTAGTCTTCCAGGAAAAACTGGGCTAAGTTGATTGAACTCTCGCTGACTGTAACGCTGTCGTTGCCAGCGTGCCACTCCAGCATCAAGTCCTGGGGCAATTTTTGGGTAACTTCAAGCTCAATATTCCATATTTTTTTACTTTGTTTCTATAGTATTCGCGGATTCAATTGTTGCGAAAAGTGCTGCTTACTACATACGCAACATGCGCCGAATTATTTAATTAGCTAAGGTTCAAAACATTAGTTCACCTGTCTTCTTCCGCATTTTAAGTGCATATCATGCGAAAATTTAGAGTAAATTTTCCGATTTTTTTTTAAAAAAATTGTTATTCCCGCACTGGTTGGGTGGTGATCACCCAACTCAGGTTTTCACGCCATTTTAGTCAAAATTTGCTGCAACTCGTTTTTTGCGTAGAACAATTCTTCTTTAATTCGGAGCTATCTCGCCGCATGAACAGTTTAATTTTTCAGCCTCGAAAATTTATTATACAATACAATTTCAGATTTCCAATTTATTTACAGAGAAAATTACCACGTAACGATGAAATTTTACTCATATGTTGCTCTAGCATAGTAATTTTTTTGTTTGTACTGCCAAAAACTGATCTTGTTTCTCCGAAAATAAGTCGACTTTTTGTTTATTTTATCCGCGGTGCTAAATATTGTTTATTGAATACCACATTCCTGTTTTACTCTCACATCCAGTTTCAACATAATACTATTTAACAACTTTAATCATAAGCCAACAAATTCGTTTATAAGGAACTAAGTTGTTTTTTGCAATTCAAAGAATTTGAATTGTATTGGGGCGCTGTCTTTTTTTAAGATCTGTTCACACATTTTCATGATTTTTGAAGTCAAATTGGAGTAGTGATTTTGGTCACGCCGAAACAGGAAGTGGAGCGAAAAAGCGAGTGGTTTTGCGGCGTGAAATTTTTCGCTCTAATTTTAAAGTAGAGTGAGAAAACGGTGTTTGAACAAAAATTCGCTTTCTCGCTAATGGTTTTTTGTTCAGCTTGGAGTATAGTATTGAAGAACTGATTCCTTAGTGGTGTATCCATAGCACTCCACGAGTAGTTTGCACATTTGGGTGTCCATTGGGAATATCTCTAGATTCATGGGACACTTGGCCTTCACTGTTGTTCGACTGCTAAAATAAACAAAAACACACTTTTGATGGTGTCAAAATATCTATTGACAAATTACACAATGTGCCCAAATATAACAAAAAAAAGCTCAATATTTTACGGTATTATTGTTAGGTAGGTTTTTGCCATTTTTGGCATTGTGTTGATTTTATATAATGCTTTTAATCAATGCATTCGATTACAAGTATCTGATTCTAAAAAAGTTGCGGGTAAATAGATTACAAATTGCAGAAAAATTTACCCAGAATATGCAAGTAAATGGTTCTTTAATGCAACTTACATAGAAACTACCTGCATTACAAGTACTGAAATAAACAAACACACACACACACACACACATAAAAATATTCACACAAAAAGGCTTACTTACACGCAAAAACACACTCACTCACCTCACACACACACACAAGCACACCTATACACAGAAAAAAACACGCACATGCATTCACACAAACAAACACTTACACACACGCAAACACACGCCAACATACACTGGCAAGCACACACACCCGCATACACCTACACATACGCACACACACACATATACATACATACATATATATATATATATATATATATATATATATATATATATATATATATGTATACATATATATATATATGTATATATATATATATATATATATATATATATATATATGTATGTATGTATATATATATATATATATATATATATATATATATATATATATATATATATACGCACGCAAACACATACGTGTAAGTGTGCAGAAATACACAAACAAAAACACACTCACAGATACGTACGCGCACACACACACACACACACACACACAAAACACACACACACAAACACACAGTTACACACACCTACACACACTCCCTCCCGCACAGATACAAACATGCACACACACACATGCGCGGTCATTCACGCACACACGCACACACACACACACACACACACACACACACACGTGAGCACGCGCACACACACAATCACTCGCATACACACACACACACTCTCTCTCTCTCTCGCACACGCACACACGTACACGTACGCACACACATACAAAACACACACACACACACACACAAACACACAATTACGCACACTTACACACACTCACAGATACAGTATCTTTTAAAAGTTGGTAGTCAGTTCATCAAGAAAGCAAAAGGTGTATTACATATCTCCTCCCAACCCCGATAACTACCCGGATTTCTCATCGCTCAAAATACATTGTAGACATTTGGTCTTATATGATTTTATATTTTTTTTGAAGTTATGCAGAGATCGTACATGGTTTGTATGACGTCATCAATGGAACCTGTAGGTACCGAGAATGGAATCCAATGCAGCTAATCCAAAAACTGAAAAAATTTAGAAAAAGCAAAGTATTTTGTACTTTTTCTGTGAATCTGATCAAAATCAACAATATTGGCAAACTTCTTACGTAAAATCAAAGAATGAAACTTTGATCCAACCTGTATAGAATTTCTCCATCGGGCGACAGTCGTATGAGTACATTGGGTACCATTACTTCCTGTTTAGATGCGGACAGGGATTCTGGGAAGTACGTGTCTGGAACCCAGATCTTTTTCAGGAAGTCATGCGACAGGGTTAAGTTCTCTGAAACGCAAAAGTTGCCTTTAATCAAAAGAACGATAGTTGCTTTCGGTCCCAGTAATCCAGTTATCCCAAATTTAAAATTTTTCTCTATTTACAAAATTTATTAAACTATTTTATCATTTTCACTTTATGAGACTTTTTAAATCATTTTTTACACTTTGGCACAAAGTGGAGGTATATACTTTGGCCCAATTCTGATGGTAATTTTCTTTGGCACCCTGTTCGGTAATTTACATCGGAAAATTTGCCTAACTAGTCCTTCTATTAGAAACACCTTTGTGTTACAACAAAAGATTGTGGCTAGTTTCAATGATGTTCTGAGATAAAGGAGTCTCCAAGTTCCAATTTACAAAAGTTTTTTTATCAGATCAGCTCCAATCCGATAAAAATAAATTTTACATGCATTGAGACAATTCCTACAAAATAATTCCTTTATGGTTCCTACAAAAAAATCATGAAAAAAGTTTTTATATGGTGATAACATATAATTGATGCTAACTTGATTCTATCAGATTCATTGCCTACAATAACAGCATCTTCTCAATAAAAGCAATTTCTTATCACTCAAATTTCGCTAATAAAACGTAAACAAAATTAAAAACAAAATCACCATAGATAAAGTTTCGTTTGAACTTTTAACAATCAATTTGAACAATTACTGTTGAAAAACAGTTTTGAACTAGAATATTAAAGAAAAACGAATGAAATTTTCTGCATGAAAAATAGTCTCAAAACGCGGCCAAAAACAAACCGCCTGTATTCAAACTTATACACCTAACAAATCTTAGACGTAAAAAGATCTACATTATACGGCCTGTTGAGCTGTCTTACAGACACTGGTATTTCCAAAACGTCCCGGATGTACCGGATGTAAGACTGTTATGATTTAAAACTAGAAAATTTGGAAAACAATTTTCTATGTTTTACGTTACTCTGAAGCTATTATGGTTCTCAGATAGTTTTATGACTAAAATTATAAACAGATAAATCAACAGCAAGTTTTCTATGTTTTATTCTAATCAGATGGTATCATGATTCTCAAATAGTTTTATTATTTGAAGTTATGTACAGATAAATAAACTGGAAAATTGGAAAAAAAATCATGTACTTTTTATGTTCATCTGGTGATATCGAAATTATTTAACAGTTTTATGATTTAAACCTTAGAAATTTGGAAAAGGATATTCTATTATGATTTTAGTTTGATGATATCACTATTCATAAATAAATTTATGATTAAAGCTTTTATACAGATGTCTCAAATTCAAATTTGAAAACAATCGTCTGTTTTATGTAAATCTGATCGCATCATTATTCTGGAATAGTTTTATGATTTTGAAGTAAATACAAATATTTCACCCGACAATTTAGAAAACAATATTCTATGTTTTATGTTAATCTGGTGGCATCAAGATTCTTAGATTCTTCCTAGTAGCTGATTCTTCCTGGTAACTGATTCTTCCTAGATTTTAGGAGACCTCTTGTTGTCGTTAGAAATGACCTGTTCATCAAAAACTTTGTTTGAACTAATTTCTTTATGAAAAAGAAAGCAGTTGCTTCTAAAGAAAACTCCACAAAATTGTTCATATTTACATGATAATGAACTTTTTGTATTATAACTTTTTAAAAAAGGAAACTTTGAATGCATATATTGCAGAAAAGCTCTACGGGCTTTGTTGTTGATTAATTAGATTACTCGTTTTTGTTTTCAACTTTTTGTTTTGAAAAAGGAGTTCAAATAGAAAAATTTAGAACGGTCAAATTGAACAGCTTCAGTTATAATTTCACGACCTTTCAACGTATATAATCAAGAAACAATGCTGGTTGATCTCATTCTAGAAAAAACACCCTATAAAATAACGTTACATAGAAGCAAAACTACAGTTCGTTTGATGTGCATTAATCATAACTGTCTCAATCAGAACGATGGCAATTCTCACTATCGATTTCTCTTTACAAGTCCAGAAGAGAAAAAAAACCAACAAAAAAATCTATGTCCAACTAGACATTGCTTAAGACTAAAAATTAATTGTTCAATCAAACTCTAAGCAGTTCTAAATAAAGTGTAATCAATGTCAAACTCTGTTTCTAAACATGTACAAAACTAAATAAAGAAGCCGATTCTAATAAAATCTGTTCAGTTTTAACTAAAAGTTTTAATATTATACATAAAGTAACAACATGACCCCGTCTTCTAGTGTGACGTGGATTAAAATAGAGCCTCCTTTCTACCATGAATATCAATTGAATTGATTGTTCAAACGGCAAAGATGAGTTTTGATATTAGAAATCTCTTATACAGATTTAACTCGAACAGGAAAATTTTTCGATTATGTTAATATAAATCTTCTTGACAATCAAGATTATAAAAATGCCAAGTTTTAAATTGCAAATGACAATAGGCAAATGGTATTTTAATTTCAAATGGCAATAAATCCAGTTGCAACTGAAACGAAAGGAAAACTTGATTGAGAATGGAAAATAAACGCTGATTAGCAGTTTCATCAAAAACGTTAACTAGCGTAGGGTTTAACTTGCACTTAATATTCTAACGCTTACTCGTTGCATTTCCCAAGGTCAATAGAATTTCTGATAATTAAATTTTATAGATTCGTCTTCCTTTTGACTAAATGAATGCCAATTTGAAAGTGCAAATTAAAAAAAATTGCACAAATTTTTTGAAAAATAAAATGCAAATTTGTATCAAAAAGTGAACAATGCATTTGAATATTAGCTCCAAAAATACCAATTTCTGAGGAGGATGTTCCAACTCTTAAGCGTCTGAACAGAAACTTTTAATTTTTAAGGCGATTAAAAGTTTATAACAAAATGAAACACAATACCTGGCAAAAAATGATCTCGTAAAGAGTTTTTGTTAAATGATTGTTGACTTTCTGTTTTTTTTCTCACGCCAACTATCCTCTAATACACAAACCTCGTGTATTGTTTATTACTCACCCTGAAAGTGACCACCGACTGTCTGATTTCTTTCATTCCCTTTAGTTTGTAAGTTTAGACTGCATATTTTTAGCTGTGCTCACTTATTTTAAATCTACATTTTTAGCGCACGCTTGGCAATTAATTTTAATATGTTGATAAAAATTAGATAAAATTATAAAAGAGAGTGGTGCAGCATTCACAGATGAGTCTGAAAACAACTCTATACGCAAGAACTTATTCATTGTTGTGCTCCCTATCTGTGCTTATGTCAAATAATTTTCAATCTTTCATTAAATTTTCAAAACAAACAAAAAGAATCAAGCCAAAACCCATATTTGAAACGTGCAAGACTTCCTTTTTACTTCTGTAAAACCTGGCAAAATTTCTTATTCTCTATCAAGATTTTGTTATGCAAAAAAGAGTTTGTTGGAAACTTTGAGCTGATATCATTGTAGCCAGCAACGTTTTCTTCAAGTTTCTCAGCAACACTAACTGAAAAAAAAATGGTAATGGAAAGTGTGCTCAATGAAAAGTACTAATATAGAAATGTCTTTCTATTTTTAAAAATCTAAGAGCGTTCTCCAGTACGGCACTAGATCGCATTTAGAGGAAAACCATTAATCAGAAGATATCTTATGTTAATTCAAAAGATCTAAAGTAAAGTTCAATTTTTTCCCAGCGAGTTGATGACCTTTCAGGGATTAAACTTTCAGTTGAGAAAATTTTGATCAAAAACATTTGGCGCCAAGATGCTCTGTTTTTCCCTGACAGTAAAATACCCATAATTTTGTTCCAAACTTCTTTAAAGAATTTTGAAAAAGGATTCAATTTGTTCTTTGTTCGGAATATATTAAGTGGAGTAAAAAAAAGTTGCAATTTTTTGTTCAGGAACTGAAGGACATTTTTCTGACAATATTTATCTGTCAGCCGTCTTTACATCATAAAAAACCTAAACAACCTTTCTGAGGTCTTTTCAAATACCTTTCTTTTTCACCGGACAAAAACATCATACTTGCTTAATCATAGGTACAGAAAACTACATTTTTTTAAAGTAAAAGAAGAGTCACAGATGATGGGCAGCTATATCAAATGTAGTTTAAGTTTGTAAAAGAAAAACCTAAAATAAAGTTATATCTCAAATAGAAAATTCAAACATTTGACCAATAATTTAGAATTGAATCGAACAGCTCTCTCCCACAAAATATATTAATGCCAATAAACATCAATATTGAGCACTCTATTTTTAGTAAACGACATTTAGTCAACAAAAACACATTCCACAACAGTCAGAAAAATGTCAAATTAAAAAAAAATATCTCGGCAAAAAATTTGAGTTGAGCAACAAGGATTTCAAGCGAAGAAAATGTTGCTTATTTATTTTTTTTAGGCTCTCCATTGAAACAAAAGCTGAAACAACCTAATCATATTGTTGATAAGAAAACGCCTTGGTCGAGACCGGATGTTGAACTTGCAAGATCATGTAAGATTCTGGCAACAGGATGTTAACATTGCGAGGTCCTGTAAGAGTATATCAATCTTGCAAGATCGTGCAAAACGACGTTAACCTAGCAAGATCTTCCAAGACGAGGTTTATTCCGCAAGATTCTTGAGTCGCGGTCAAGCTCTGCTCTCATTAGTTCTTATTGGCCTATCATCTTTCACCAGCGTAGAACTCATCCGCATTCTATTTGCGTCTATTTTAAGCGACCGATTGAAAAAAAAAATACGTATCCGGGCAAATTACTTAATTACAGCTAGTCAGGTACAAACTGTTACCGTTCCGTTGAATAATACTAACGCTAGTTGCGAACCACTAAAAAATTTTCTGTTAGTTCGTTATCGACAGAATTACATATTACATAAAATATACAATCTGATCTCAAATTTTTTGTACCTTAGATTTTTACTCTTTAATGCGTTTTTTGCACTAACCGTTTTTGAAAAATGTCATAGGATCTTATGAAAAAAAAACGATGGAAAATACCATTGGCGTAATGTGACATTATTTAGCTTCCCTGGATGAGAGAGAATGGTTATCTTGTAAGATCTTGCAAGATTCTTTTAAAAAATGGTTATCTTATAAGTTCTGGCAAAATTCTTACAAAAGATGGTTATCTTGTAAGATTCTTGCAAGTTCGTTCCGGTTGAGCTGCATTCTAATTGGTTCTTTTATGTACAATTTTCTTCATTTAATGCATTGAAGTTTTGAGAATTGGTTGCGTATTTCTGACTGATGTTTATATTCACTAATTTGATTGAAAAATGTTTTTCAAGATAATTTTTACAGCATCAGTACAAAATTGTTAACTTTTTTTTGACTTATTGCCAAAAACTAAACACGTGAAAGAAATTATTATTTTTTCCCGTACTTTTTATGCTCTTATGAATAAAAAGTTTGCGGAATTATTTCTTGTTAAATCAATTTTTTCTCATTACAGTCAATCGGGAGAAACAGAAAAACCCATATTCGCACTTTCAATTTAATGCTGGGCGTAAATTTATTACTCAAAGAATTTTTTTGACTTTCAAGTTTTACACTGTTTAGAACAAATTACATGTTTTTTCGTCTTGTGCATCTTCTCCAAATTTTTTTATGCACTGTGTATTTCAGTTCTGTTTATTTCGATCCTTGCAAGACAATGGTTAATGTTGTAAGAATCATATAAGACGAATGTTTATCTTATAAGGATCTTATAAGACGAATGCTTATCTTGTAAGAATCTTTTAAGACGAATGCCTAACTTGTAAGAATCTTGTAAGATGAATGCTTATCTTGGAAGAATCCGTCAGAAAATTTTGTAAGACGATGCATCCTCTTGTAAGATTGTGACAGAATCTTACAAGATCTTACAAGATAACCATCCCCAGTCCACTCGGGTTTATTGAGTGTGTTTGAGGCCTTTTTACTTTTTAGCTTCAAGCCTTTTTGGTTTCTCCGGGTGCTATGCGGCTGCCAATTAAACAAAATTTGGTTGTTTCTCTTTCATGGTTCTTTCAAAACGGATATTAATCTTACAAGTTTCTCGCAGAATATTGCAAGATTAGCATCCAAACCCGACTCTGACGTCAATGATTTCCAAATTGCGTCTCTTGGCTAGATGTACCAAGTTTCTTTGGTCTATTGTTATCAGTTACGAAGTTTTAACTTTGCAATTTTCAGGCTCTTGACTTATTTGTCAATTTCCACTCACTGTTATAAACTGGCTCGTCATCAACCGAAGTAAACTGAAGTCTACTGTCCTTCCAGTACTGTCTGAAGGATAAATCGATTCTGAAATTCATGTTCACTTCGTCAATCGGCCCCAGCGAGTCAACATTCGCTGTAATTCCGACTCTGACTGGGGGACCCCCGAATAGAGGTCGGAGGGTTTTGTCGTATTTCAAGGGACCCTCGCCGACTAAAACGTCCAGCATCTTGCTAACACTGTGAAGTTCTCGGGTTCGAGATAGATTAATAATTAATAATAATAATAATAATAATGTAGTTGGTAATATTTGGAAATTCATTATTGAGTTGTTTTGGCTGCTCGCGAATAATTGAAGAACTGATCGTTAGTTATATTTAATCGTAAGAGACTATCTTCGATCTCTAATTATACCAGGAAATTTTCATAAACTTGGAAAGTTATAGAACTAATAGAGAAATACTTTCTTAAAGATTTTCAAAAGAAACACTCCTAAATTTTGCAGAATAATGCGAACAATAATATTTTGATTTGAATACGTTGGATAATTTCAACTATCGCGATCTTTTCAGAAAAAGTCGGGAATAATTCAAAATGGCTTCAAAATTAGAACCTTAGAATTTACCGGAAGTAAAATTCGAATTGCTGTAACTATGGTCAGTTTATCATTAGTGATAGATATAAATAAATTACCAATGCAGTGCAATTTGAGAAACAGCTTGACAATGTTAACTTTTGATATATTTGAAGGTATTCGTTCAAAGTGGATTGTTGGTGGTCAGTTTTGGGAAGCAATTAACCTATTCAATAAAATTGGGTGCTAAATTTAAACGGGTCAACTTAGCGTCGGTTGGGAATTAAAATAAAGTCAATAAAAATAAGTCTGTACAACTTGGGAAGCAGGGCAGTATGTATATTGGGCAATTTCAAGAGCCCGAAGTAGAAAACTGCGTGTTGACTCTTTTTGGGGTAACGTTGACTGCATTAAACAGAGAAATGAAAAGTTGGCAAATACAGGAATAACAGGAAAGAAAATTTAACGATTTTGAACCAAAATTCAAAGTTAATAAAGGAAACACGAAGCGATTGAAATGATTTTGATTTATCGTTATTTGTTATCAGTTTTCCTCTATTTATAACCAGAGTAAGTTTAACAAACCATGGTTAGTAGTAATAACGAATTATAACCAGCAGTAACCAGGGCGCCTGTGATAACTAGTACGGAAATTGAGGGGACCTGCATTAACCCCGGGGCAAACTGCCCAAAAATTGGGCAAATATCTCTGGATTATCCCTGTAAGAGCCCCCCTTTAGTCCAATAAAACAATACTTGTTCTTAGATTATTATCAGTCCAAAGTAAGGCTAATATGCACTCAACCTTATTTATATGTACATGTATTTCTATTTCCCTAAACTTCCCAAAATCCCAAATTTTTCTTTTCGCGAAATTTCTCTAGAGGATTCCAACTCCACTTTAGTTGATCAATTTTTCCATAAATTTCAACAATTGTGAACACTTTCAAGTCAGAAAGTATTCCACGCTGTGTGACCAAAAGCTAAGTAATAGTTATGGACAAACACATTATAATATTGGTTATAATTTTAGTTAGTAAAAGTTAGTGGTAGTTAGCAGACCAGACCTTAACTACAAAGTCCCCCTAAGGACTTCTTGCGGGTAAAAGTGTGCTCACACAATCACGCCAGCCGTGAATTGATTCTATTGACATAAATTTAGTCTGAAGTTTTACTGGAAGCCAAGGAATAAGAAGCTATGGAAAAATCAAAGGAAACGAGAAATGGGGTAATGGAATCAAAATTGGGATAGCTCCAAAATTTGGGCTAGGTTTACAGTTGAGAATAAAAACAAACCCTAAATTGGCCACAAATATATGTGAAAGTGAAGATTTTGAGTGTAGTTATTACAGGTTTTATACCAGTTTTATTTATTTACATTAGTAAACAACCTGGGTTAAATTTAGAATAGCTTGTGCACTATTTATATTCGTTGCTTTCAGTTTTAAAGTAGTCACTGAGTTATGAAAATTGATCTCAGTCGTTATTGGAGAGAACTTTGACGAGAATGTTTAAAAACCGTTCAAAATAAGACCGCCGTATTGAATTCCTCATAAAATATTTATTGTTTAAAGTTGAAACCAAAATAGAATACAACAGCTGGGTCAATTTTATGAGCAGACAATATAAAGTGTGTGACAAACATATCGCATAAAACAGATTAGTAAAAATGAAAATATATTTTTTCGCAAAATAGCTGAAACTTGAAAATAGTCTTTCAGTTCAAATGTATATATATATATATATATATATATATATATATATATATATGTATGGTGTTTTTGGCGTTGATACAAAATGCGTGTTTGAGGGAAACATAATTTGATAATTTGAGCTGGACATTTTGAAAATCTGAACAAAACTTTAAAAATGAAATTTTTGAACTTAAATTTGTGCTTAAACATCATCAGATCATCAGACAATGAAGTCATAAAGGTCTTCACCTGCACCATAAAAAAGAACAAAATGAAAATTTTCTGTGCATTGAGGCGGAAACTTATTGGGTACACCTCAAACCGCACTAAAATTGTTAGCGTAGTTACGTTTTCGTCTAATTTGACCAATTTTTTACTACTTTCTTGAAAAATTGTTTTCCATGATTTTTAGGATTTTCCTGAAGATCAGTTTATTCACATAAGAGATAATTTGGCAATAAATCATCAATTTTCAAACATTTGATTTTATGCATTGTGTTATATCTTCTGATTTTCAGCAATTTGTTTTTAGGGAAAGCAAATCTCATCTATTTCTTTATTAAAATTAGTAATTCTGAAAGTTACCGTTTCGTTTTTCGCTAGTTGTTTTATTTATTTCACGAACGTTTGTTGTTTTCGAAAAATAAAAGCCATTTTCGGCTAGAGCACATGTTTTTGCAGTTTTTGATGTCGTATTACCTAGTGTCGTATGAATGATCGTATCTGCCCGAAACTCAACAGGATGAAACTTTCTATTTTTTCAGGTTTTCTGATAAACAAGTTTTTTTTGTCTGCAAAGACTAAAGTTTCAAACTCAATTATTTGATCTCAAAATTTTTCCTTGTCTTGTTGCTCATTTCAACTCATAAAAAACTGTGTCTGTTTATAAAACACTTGTTTATTTGTTGCTGGATCGGAATTGCGACGTTATAATTTTTTTGTTGAATTGCTAACAGCTAAAAAAACAAACTGCTACTAATTTTTTTGTTATGACGTTTGCCATTGTTCGTCTTTTTTGCCTGCTTAGGATTTCTCTGAAGACAGTTTTTGTACATTTACTAATGTGGAATACTTTAATACATTCGACGATTGCATTTGATAACTAGTTGTTACATTGACTTTGAAATCACTCGTTTTTTGAAATTTTTTTAATGAATCTCCAACTGATGCCATTTCGTCGTCTCCAACTGATGCCAATTATTAAAACTGTTATTTGCCTTCTAATATTTGAAAACTGTTTCTGCGAAGTTGTTGATTTTTCAGTTATAAGTTTTATTCTCCTTCGCGCCCCTTATTTTTAGATATTTAATGAGTTTTGATTTTTGTCATTTTCTTTTGTCCTTTTAGTATATTTGTCTTTCATTGATTTTTTAGAATGGTGTATGTCCTCAAGTTTATCTCAATTTTAAACTTGAATCATATATTTCTATTGAATTGAATGACTTTTGGTTTTAGAAAATTCTGATTAAAAAGGTGATAAGGAAAACAATTTAAGGTTTTTGTTTGAAAGTCGATCTTCTAAGGCTGACTTAATTTTTCAGTTCAGAAATCATCAAGCTACGTTTTATTGTTTCGTTTTTTGAGACTTTTTTTTGTTTTACAGTTGTGAGAACAGAAAAGAGGAAAAGAGGAAAAGAGTTACAACAGAAAAGAGGAAACCGTCAAAAATTTTTTCGTCCAACTAACGGCGTTTGCGCGCGGGACGTCATTTCTCAATCTCTTTACTTCATTTCAATTATCAGTTTATGACCATACCTGACGTACCTTGCTTAATATTATGACTGAGAAAAAACTAGAATTTGTCTTAAATAAAAGATAGCAGGCATTAGAACAGAAGAGCAGACTGTTTTAAACGTTGTTCTGCACCGAATAGGATTTTTTAAATTTCAATACGGAAAAATTAAAAAAAGTATAAAGAACTAGGGTTTTCAATTAATAAGGAAAACATTTATCTAGGGGGGAAGGGATAGAAGTGGAAAGAGGTCCTCAGATTTCTCGAAAGATCTCTCATTTTTATCTATCCTTACATCTTTTTTCCCTGATGGGCTATGTTGGAACATCTTGTGCCGCGCACAGACCCACGCGAGCAGTTTTGTTAGTTTAATCGGATTTGTTTAGTATGAAAAAAAGAGTAAGCAATTAGTTTAAAAGAAAGCAAAAATTATGAGAGAATAGTAAAATTTGATTAAATCTCACCAAAACGACCAAAACGGTTTTGGGTAAAAACTAAACCAAGCTTCACAATCCAGAATCAAACATATGTAGTCAAATAGCTTCAAACAGGATAGAAAGACAAATAAAATATGTAAATTAACTTTCTGATGCAGATAACTTTCTTAGTTGAAAAAGTAGAAAAAAGAGTGGTCCTTTTGCTTAATATTGTTACCCGATAGATGGCTACTCAATGCAGCTTTTCGAACATAACCCTATAAGTTAATTAAATTCCCCAAAGACCAAAAGAACATTTTTCGGAAAAAAAAATTAGTACCTGGCCTAAACGCTGTAAATATTGTGTAAAATTTGAAAAAATAATGTATAGGAGGAATACGAATTTTTTATATTCGATATGAAGCCGCTTGAATTGTCTGCAAAAATCCATAACCAAAAATGTGTCTTCAAAATGAAGTAATCAAAAACAAACAATTTAACAAAAACAAATTTTGCACATTCGTTTTTGTTTGAGACCTTTGCGCCATGTAATTTGCTTTTGAAGCTGCAAAAAAGAGCAATTAATTTTTGTCTGAATTTTCCCTACTCGAAAACAAAAAATTTAAAATTTCTTTTCTCATTTAATTCCAGGAAGCATATCAAGACTGTAGGGACTATCATTCTTTGTCAAACTCAAAATTAAAAAAACCAATCACAAACACTACTACAAATTAAAAGGATGGTTACTTAAAGTCTTTCTTAAAAAGTACAAAATCTGTTGCAAATAATTTATTTCGTTCAGCAATAAATTTTGTCTAAACTGGGAACAGCAAAAAGGAAAAATAAGAGGAAAAGTAACCAAGGGACGGGAAAGTCACAACGGGAGGGGGGTATTATTTTAGGTCAAACTTATGAAAATGTCTAAACTAACTGTTTGCAAATATATTATACAAAATCTGCCAGCAGCGTAAGCTCTGCAATGTTGATTGAAAAAGAAACAAAAACTGTTCGTTTGAATCAAAACTTAAAAAATCAAAACGAAAATCAAATTATAAGAAACCAGTTTTGAATAATATTATCGCATATATTATATGCCAAGTCTAGCGATATCAAATTTTGCAAAATGAGGAATTGTTAGAGAATAAAAGTTTGTATAGCCAGTATGTAGCAATAAGAGTTCTCAATTTCGATCTGGAATCAATTTATAAATTCACGCACGCTCCAGGAAGCGAAGCTTGTTGCCTTATAAGTTATAATAAGTTATCACAAAATGGAAACGAGAGGCTGAGTTTGCTAAACCGTAGGATATAACTTTTCAATATGTTAAATATTAAAAGCTATTGAAGAATTCACGGCGTTGACTAGGGAGTGAAAAAGAGAAAGATTAGCATAAATCCTTCTGGGCTTTTCAGGGGTTAAAATTGCTTCTTCCTTTAATACTTCTTATTAATTTTTTGTTCTTTGGCAGTCGTGTGCTTTATTCTACAGAAAATGGCCTAGTAGAATTTTCCTGTACACTTTACTATTATGTCTTAGCATTACCGCTATGCTATCAAAAAACAGGGTTACCGAGGAGCAAACGCGGGGTTGAAAATTTGAGGATGGGTTTTTGTCTTTCGTCCTGTTAGATTCTTTTCATTTCCTAATTTGGCTGGGGGCGATTCTGTTGCTTTTCGGTTGATCGAATAATGGTAATTACA